>NW_022196332.1:930061-1483244 GCF_008641045.1 Pistacia vera
ATGTCATTAACTCTACTTTATTTGATTTTGCTACTTCCTAAGTTAGGTACGAATATGCATGGATTAAATATTGTTACTTATGCATCATGATGGTGTTCTTGATATGACTTGAGATGATGGTGTTCTTGATATGACTTTAGTGTAGTGTTTGTTTGAATTAGTTTGCCTGAGGACGTGCAAAAGCTAAGTGCAGGGGAATTTGATGGGAATGCAAAATGTTATATTTACCCCCCTTAATGTTTAGTCTTTTATACGTATTTGTTGCCTAATTGTACTCATTATTATTCTATTTTGATTTAGGATGCAAATGGAGGCGTTAATTGCAAAACGGAACTAATTAGGTAAATTCGGACAGTTTCGACACTGCATCGTAATCTGGGCATAACTCTCTCATCTGAAGTCCGATTGAGATTATTCAAAATGCTGTGGAACACTAAGAAAGAGATCTACATCGTTCATGTTTTGATTTTGGAGAGATATGGTGTGTTGTCATAGGCACCCAGAATTAAATCCTTTCGAACCTAACTACTGAACTGTAAATAGGGTAAGCAAGGGTCGATCCCACGAAGAGTGTCTAGCCGAATTTTCTTTGATCTAAATAAGGCTAGGGGGTTTTGAGTAAAACAAAAAACAATTTTAGCAAAAACAAAAAAAAAAAAAAAAACAATTCAATTCGAAATCAATTAATATAACGAAACTTGGTCTCCGGCAACGTCCACCATCGGAACCTTATAACTGATCATTGATGCAAAAGTATATCAATTCTTACTCTGAATATTCACCGTTGGAATTATTTTCCTCTCTCTCCTTAATTGTAATTAATTAGGCAACAAACGTTCTTAATTAATCTTACCACTAAACAACCCTAGACAAGCGCTCAAGATTTAATCTAGTGGCATCCTTAAGAATTAGAGAGATCGATGAAGCTAAACAACACAAACTCAAGCGGTTGTATTTAATTTAGTTGAATGTTCTTCTTAAGATTACTAATTCCTGACGCAGCAAATTATTAACCCTAATTGCTTCACAAGTTAAAGGGATCAAACAATTACGGATTTGATATCTAACTTAGCAGTAGATTGTAACAAATAATAACCTAGTAGGCCTCCTAGCAATTAAATGCATCAATCACGAAAATATGCACAGAATAACATCCAATACTCAAAGCATAAGATTGAACACTGAAATAAAACGGATTAGATCTCACAGTTATTGATTCCGAGGTCTCCGTTTCCTTCGACTAAGTTATAAAAATTAGCCTCTCATGGCCATCACGAAATTACAGAGGAAAAGTTACCGAGAGAACAAGAGAGAGGCGTCTTTGATATCTTCCCAAAACCTAATCTGCTCCCCTTCACAAAAATCCAATTTAAGTATTTGAATCCCACTAAATCTCCTAAAAGAAATATTCTAATATCCTAAAATCACTTATCCTAATCTAATTCTCATTTAATTGAAAATACAATAAAGTCCTAAAATAAAAATAGGAAAGTGATGTGTCCAGCTGTACTTCAGATCTTCCAATAATAAACTGCTCAATTGATTTGCATGACAAGGCAAAATGTTCCAGAACATCGGCAGTGCAGATGTGTTAACTTTAAGCCCGATTACTACCTTGATGCAGCGAGTATCTCTCCAAACTCAAAACATTAACGTTGTAGATCTCTTTCTTAGAATTCCACAACATTTTGAATCACCTAAATCGGAGCTCGGATGAGAGAGTTATGCCCAAAATACAAAACAATGTCAAAACTGTCTGAATTCACTTAATTAGTTCCGTTTTGCAATTAACGCTCCCATTTGTTTCCTAAGTCAAAGTAGAATAATAATCAGTACATTTTAGGCAGCAAATAGGTATAAAAGACTAGGCATTAAGGGGGCTAAATGTGACATTTTGCATTCTCATCAAGATACTCGCTGCATCAAGGTGGTAATCAGGCTTGAAGTTGATGCATCTGCACTGCCGACGTTCTAGAACATTTTGCCTTGTCATGCAAATCAATTGGGCAGTTTATTATTGGAAGATTTGAAGACATGTGGCACGCAAGTTACAGCTCAGAATCACCACTTTCCTATTTTATTTTAGGAATTTATCTTATTTTCAATTAATTAGAATCAAATTAGGATTAATGTTATTTTAGGATATTAGAATATTTCTTTTAGGAGATTTAGTGGAATTCAAATACTTAAACTGGATATTTTTTTTAAGGTGATCAGATTAGGTTTTTGGGAGACACACACGCCTCTCTCTGGTCTTCTCTATAACTTTTCCTTTGGAATTTTCGTGATGGCCATGAGAGGCTAATTTTATAACTTGGTCGAAGGAAAGGGAGACCTCGGAATCAATAACTGTGAGATCTAATCCGTTTTATTTCAGTGTTCAATTTTATGCTTTGAGTATTGGATGTTATTTTGTGCATATTTTTGTGATTGATGCATTTAATTACTAGGAGACCTACTAGTGTATTATTTGTAGCAATCTACTGTTAAGTTTGATATCAAATCCGTAATTGTTTGATCCCTCTAACTTATGAAGCAATTAGGGTTAATAATTTGTTGCGTCAGGAACTAGTAATCTTAAGAAGAACATTCAACTAAATTAAATACAACCGCTTGAGTTTGTGTTGTTTAGCTTCATCGATCTCTCTAATTCTTAAGGTTGCCACTAGATTAAATCTTGAGCACTTGTCTAGGTTTGTTTAGTGGTAAGATTAATTAAGATCGCTTGTTTCCTAATTAATTAGAATTAAGGAGAGATACGAAAATAGTTCCAACGGTGAATATTCGAAGTAAGAATTGATTTACTTTTGCATCAATGATCAATGGTAAGATTCCGATGGTGGATGTTGACGGAGACCAAGTTTCGTTATATTAATTGATTTCAAATTGAATTGTTTTTGCTAATATTGTTTTCTGTTTTACTCAAACCCCCCCAGCCTTATTCATATCATTGAAAATTCAGCTAGACACTTTTCGTGGGATCAACCCTTGCTTACCCTATTTACAGTTCAGTAGTTAGGTTAGGAAGGATTTTAATCTTGGTTGCCTACGACAGCACACCAATCCCTCTCCAGTACCAACAGGTCCTCTCTTTACCATGGAGCCTGTCACTGACACTCAGTTATCTCCAGATCCTTCAGACAATACATCATATTCTCTCTCAGATGCTTCACTCACTCCTGAGTCTTCTCCATCTATCGATGACTCCTCTCCTACATCTCCTCTTGTGGCACCTAAACCTACCCAACAGCGGTCTACACGCTCCACTCGACCTCCCATTTGGACTGCTGATTATCTATGTCCTACCATACAAGCCATTTCAGGTACTCCTTATGCAACTCACAATTATGTCAGTTATGACTAGTTCTCTCCTACCAACAGGATTTGTGTTAGTCAGATCTCTGACAGCCATAAGCCCTCTAGTTACACTAGCGCTGTCCAATATGAACATTGGTGGCCCAAAACCATACATGGGATCTTGTCCCTCATCATCCACACAGAAATCCTATTGGTTGTAAATAGGTTTACAAGATCAAGCATCGAGCAGATGGTTCCATTGAACGATACAAAGCTCGCCTTGTGGCCAAAGGCTTCACTCAACGAGAAGACTTTGACTATCAGGACACTTTTTCTCCCGTTGCCAAACATGCCACCATTCGAGCCTTCCTTTCCTTTGCTGCCATTCGAGATTGGTCTCTCCACCAAATAGATGTCCATAATGCCTTTCTTCATGGTGATTTACATGAACAGATTTATATGGATCTACCTCTGGGAATTCGTCGATAAGGGGAGAATATTGTATGTCGTCTGCGAAAGTCCCTCCATGGTCTGAAACAAGCATCTCGACAATGGAACACAAAATTCACAAAAGCTCTTGTTGGCATAGGGTTTATTCAATCCAAACATGACTATTAACTATTCTCTTGGAAAAGAGGTAACTCATTTATCGCCCTTATTATCTATGTGGATGACATCCTAATCATAGGAAATGATGACGTGGCAATCAAGGCTCTAAAAGAGCATTTACATAGACATTTCCGCATAAAAGATTTGGGGGAGCTAAATTATTTCTTGGGAATTGAGATTGCAAGATCTGCGATAGGGATATCCTTTAGTCAACGAAAATATGTACTTGAGCTTGTATCAGACTCAAGATTATCTGCATGCAAACCAAGTGCCATACTCGTTGAATAAAATACCAAGCTCACCACATAGCAATATGACAATGCAACTTTAGTCTCAAACAATGATCCACCGCTAAAAGATCCATCAATTTATCAGAGACTTGTGGGACGATTAATCTATCTCACCATGACGCATCCAGACATCAGCTATGCTATCCACATCCTTAGTCAATTCATGCATGGACCGAAGCAATCCCATATGGATGTTGCAACAAAGGTACTCAAATATTTAAAGGGGTGCCCTAGCTTGGGACTTCTTTTACCTCGGAATGGAAATCTAAATATGGCGGCATATTATGACTCTGATTGGGCTACATGTCCAATGACAAGAAAATCTCTTACTGGTTTCTATATAAAGCTTGGTGGACCTCTGATCTCTTGGAAAACAAAAAAACAGTCAATAATATCCCTTTCCTCTGTAGAAGCAGAATATAGAGCTATGGCAAAAGCCACGTGTGAAATCATTTGGATTCTCGGGTTATTAAAGGATTTATGAGCTGAAGTAAGAAAATCGATCGTCTTGTACTATGACAATAAGGCCGCAAATGACATAGCAACAAATCCTGTTTTCCTTGAAAGGACAAAGCACATTGATATTGACTGCCACTTCGTCTGGGATAAAATTTAGGAAGGGGTAATCAAGACAATGCATATTTGCACCTCAGAACAACCAGTGGATATCTTTACAAAACCATTATGTAGTCGACAACATTCATATTTGCTTGGCAAGCTCGGTGTTTTCGACATTTACAAACCACTAGCTTGAAGGGGAGTGATGTAATTTGGAAAGCAATTATTACGCATTTAAAAAATGGCAAGCTGGGATTAAGGCTTGATATTCTAAATTATTCTTCATTAATAGGTTGATTACATGTAATCTCACCATTAAGGTGTAATATTGTATTACCTTATTTATACTCTAAAACATTGTATAAATTGAACTCTGTATAATCATGCAATACTCAATACAAAGAATTCAATTGAATTACTCTCTTTCTCTTCTTTTAGGCATACTCCTAGCAACATATTGCTTCTCTTGCCTCTCTCTCTGATCAGCTTCTGACAAAGTGCTTTTTCCCACTATTTAGTCACTTGAGCAAAGACAACATTAATTTTAAAGTCCAGTTTATGAGGATTCTAGATTCACCAAAGTTGTAACCAATGGTACATTTTTTGTACTGGAGAAATTGCTTTTTTCAGTGCGTATTGGTGTTATGATGTTTGTTTGTTTTTTGCTGGAATAAGGCTGACATTGATCAGGTTTGTTCATTCCAAGCAAGAGCCATTACTTCAATACAAGATTTGTTTGTTTAAAGGTTGAAGTTTCGCCGTGCAACATAAATCTGAGTGCCCTTTTGCCCCATCAAAGCCGATCTTGGTGGATTGCCCAAATCAAGTGCAGCTCTTGCTTCTTAAATTTGTTCATTTATTCTCTTAGATGGGCATACAAATGAAGTGATATGCTCTTCCATAAAATGATTGTATCACATTATTCATACGCTCGTTTAACAGTATCATAAAGACCACATCATATGTGCACTTATTCAATATCAACAAAAAACAAGTGCCTTAGTATATAAAGGAAACGGAAAATGAAACATAATTCATAGATCAATTCAATTAAACCCTCTCAAGCACTTGCTTAAAAAAAAGGAGGAATCTCATACAAATACCATGGAATAACGTTTAATCTAAATCATGGGGATTATGTAAATATTCCATTTCAAAAATATAAAGTGAAACAATTAGGTCTTTTTTGAAGATTGGTACTAATTCAAGATCTAGCATGTACAAAGTGAAAACCTCATTCTCGATTTTGTGAGAATTCTTAGGAAAGCATCCAACATAATCATGAAGAGTTTTAAGTGAAACAAACATAATCATATGAGACATGGATATTCATTAAAACAGACAATAAAAATGAATATACATGCACGAAAATTTTAATCAACCAAGCATACAAATGATATTCTTCATATTCTTCCTCAGATATTTTCCAGACCAAAGACATTTTTTCACATTTTCCACAAGCATGAGATGCAAGGCCATTACTTTTTCATCCTCAAACAGGTATCGTTGGTCATAATTGTGTTTACAGAAAGATATTAAGGTAAAACGTTTTTTTTTTATAAGAAAGAGAAGTTTGTCAATTATTGTGCTATTCTAGTTAACATGTAACATGTAACACAGGAACAAACCTCACTTCTCAAGGAGCATTTCTATGAACTCATTATTTGACTTCAGCTTCTCATCTTCCACTTCCCCAGATTTTGGATTTGTCGAGGGCACACCAAGTGGTCTGACATTCCTTGGCATTGCAAATGTGTTCCTCCCTTTCAACTGAATGTTACCACAACTTTTATTAATAGCACGGACTACCTGAAAGTTTGATTACTACTTTCTACTGCCATTTAACACAAAGGAGTAAGAAAGTAAAATGTAGAAGTGGGAAACACAAACATACAAACATCTATAGACTGCATTGCACACACAAACACACACACACACACAATAACAAAGATAAAACCTAATTCCACTTAGCCTACCATGTTCTCCAGAGGCCCCATGACCAGCAGAATCCTTTCTCTTTTGCTTTGGATTTAATCTTGCAATGCTTATCTTCTTCCCAAGAAACATTTGTTTGTTCTTTCCTATAGCTGTAGTAAGGTGCGCATCATTAGCAAAATCCACATCTGCCAGGCCCTTCAAAAATCGACCAGAGGATATTATAAATTAGTATGCAACGGTTCCAGACATAAGGCAAGCTGGAATATGGGTAAACCTATATGGGACTATGGTTGAGTCTCCTAAGCATATCACTTGCTATCAAAATGAAAAAATATGCTTTTAGACAATTAGACTCTTTATACATAGAAAATTAAGTAATTTTACCATAATTATGGAATTTAACATTTTGCAGGTTTATTTGAGACTACGTAATTGTCTTTGGCAAGGACATTCATCTTAAAACCAAAACCGTAAGAACTAAATGATTTATTGACAGCATGAAAAGAACAAATCAAATTGGAGTTTCAGTGAGCACCCTTGAGAAATTTGATCAAAGAGAATTGACTGCATTTAGCATTTTCTATCTCCCCGAAGCATCAGCCATGCTGATCTCCCAGTCTCATTAAAATTAGTTTCTTAGGGCTACTTTCTATTGTACAATCCACATTATGCATACATATGTTGAAGTTTAAAGGCCAGGCAATGTTAAATAAGGATTTGACTGTAAGACTGATGTGCACATGGAAGGTCCAGCGGATAGCTTCCTCTTTTTCATTTGAAGCATAATGCACAAAGAACATTAACAAATAATGAATGAAAGAAAGAGAGTCATACCCTTGACTTTCCGATGAACTTCTCCTGCAGAATTCGAACAGATTAAACCCCACCAACATTGCTAAAGAATTTTTTCAGATCTTCAGAAGTTGCTTGAAAAAAATTTAAAACTATCAGAATTATCTCTTTGTATTTGCCTATCTAGCATTAAAAAACAATAAAAAGAAATCTCTCTCTAAAGTGCGAGAGAATCTTTACTTGCCCTGAATTAAGGTTTGATAAAAATGCAGTACACTCGTCAGTGTATACTTTGGCTCTTCCAATGGTGGTGTCTTTAATGTACTGGTCATTTGGATGCTCTTCAAACTTGGGTTTTGCTTCTTCTACTTCATTTTCTTTAGCTAAGTTCTGTGCTCATCCCTTTTCTTTCCCATGCACTTTGTTTGGGATTTGGGTAGTATTTTTCTGCCATTTAGCTGGAGATTGTTCGTCAGTCATGTTTGAATCTGTTTTACTCTTTCCATTAACACTTTTCTTATGCAACTTCTCTTTCTGATCTATTAGTTCAAGAACATATTTGGCTTCCTACTGTAACCTAAATAGTTGCAGCTCTTCCAAGCGGGGTGTAATATGAGAAAGGGAACAAAGACAAGCATCTTTACGCATTGAGTTAAAATAGCAAGGTGATTTGGTCATTTTGCTTAATAGGCATGACTCGCATACCTCATAAGACTGGAAGTCATATGGGTCCAAAACTTTATCTTGTTGGAGCTTTGCAATGCGAGTTTGATCCTAATCTGCAATGTCAAGGATACGTTTGGTTTAGATCACCATATTTGGCTTTCTTGGTTTCTAGATTAAGAACTTCCTTACTACTTAGTTCTAGAACATATAAACCATTATGTAAATAAGCAATTCTGTAAAGCATACCATTTAAATTAAAAGACATCAATCCATTACCAATAGTAAAATGGTATATTTGTTCATCCAAAATGGATATAGAAATAAATTTATTCTTTGAAAGTGTTGGAACATAATAACAATTTAATAGTTCTAAAACTAGGCCCGTATGCAAAGATAAATAATAAGTTCCTAAGGCTAATGCAGCAACACGCGTTTCATTCCCAACTCATAGGTCCATCTCTCCTTTGGTGAGCAATCTACTCTACTTTAGTCCCTACACATTAGTACAAATTGGAAAACCATATCTAGAGTCTATGAACCAAGATGTAATAGAAGATAGACTGATCTCAATCATAAACATACTTGTTGAAGAAGATGTTGACTTCCTTTTGTTTGCTACGAAGGCCTTAAAGTGTTTCCTCTAGTGGCCTGACTTTCTACAATAGAAGCAAACAACCTTCCCATCCTTACTAATGCCACCAATAGACTTTAGAGCATCTTGGGACTTAGGACTTGGGCTTTGGTTTGGGCTTGGCCTTAGCCTTACCCTTGCCTTTGCCCTTCCCTTACCAGTGTCAACAGCAACTAATAAAATTGGTTTAAACTTCTTAATGTCTTGTTCTACAGTCCTAAGCATAGTTAAGAACTCATAATGGGTTTTCATCATTATACATCGAAATTCATTATGAATGGTGCAAACGAATCAGGCAAAGACTGCAAAATCAAGTCAATTTACAAATCAGCATCTATGCCAAAACCCAAAGTCTCAAGTTTCTCAATGTACCCAATTATCTTGAGTACATGAGGACCAACTGGGGCACCCTCTAATAATCAACTCCTAGACAAAGTCTTTGATACCTCATATCTCTCATGACAAGCTTGTTCTTGGAAAAGCTCCTTGATATGATAAAATAATCGCATTAGCATCCATCTTTTCATGTTGCTTCTGTAATTCAAGTTTCATCAATGTTAGTATAATACATTGAGTAGTATTATTTTTGGTAAGTATCCTTGACTTCCTGAATGGCATTAGGACCCGACTCAGTTGGATAAGGCTCATGATGATATATAGTTTCTTTTCTAACTTCAGTACAATCCTTAGATTTTGATACCAATCCGTGAAATTTGTACCAGCCAACATGTTTTCTTTCTTGATTATTGATTGTAATGAAAGGTTATTGTTGCTCATTTTAGTATAAATCTACAAGTGCAAAATAAATAAAGTTAATATCATGTTTATTTTAATTTATTTAATTAGGACTTTAATTAAATTAAACACTCCTACTATTTTACTCAAGCTAATAGCCTTCTCTATTAAACTGGGGAAGACCTGTTGGTCTTCCTAGTGGGTCGAGATCGCATCAACTTCATTTTTAAACCTCCACTGAGGCAAACAAACCAAAATGGATTGATTAGATAGGTCAACAAACTTGATTTACACCAATCAGCGGCACCAACCAACGACCTCAAATGTAAGTCATATCAACAAACCAATTACACAATTCAATGGCACCAACCGTTGTCCTCAAGTGTAATTCTTGGATTAGTAGAGTGGACACTACTTGCCCCACATACACCAAGTTGAACAAGCAAAATATGTTACTTAAGTCGAACCCATAACTATTAAGGAAAAACTCCAGTGAATCTTAATCTCCCATTGGTTGAAGTGTACCTTTTATTGAGGCAAACAAGGTCACGACGAACAGTGGTTTGATTAAGACCATAGTAATGGAAGGCATCGGGTTATTATTTCGACTTAATATCATTTAATTGAGGGGCTTTTATTAGGTCTCACCATTTGTTTTTTTAATCATGTCAATAAAATATTCACCCTTGGCATGCATACTAAGCATATATAAAATGTGTTGATACATGGCCTAACTAAAACCGATATCCTTAAGCCTAGAAAGATCGGCGAGTCAACCTAAGGTCAAATGCAAAACATCTTGAGTCTTCAGGCTTGCTTGCAACTCCATCGCTCCATTGCATCATCATCACGTACATTACAATATTTCAAAATTAAATTAAACCTAATCTATTTTTACATAATGAAATCAGAAACCTCAAGTACATTCCAGGGGAGTGAGATGAGAGAATGAATTTACATAGAGAAGATAGAGAGAGGCAACACACGCGGACCCTATTTTATTTAAAAATATTACAACCCAAAAATAAAATGCATTATCAAACATCATAGGTTTGAGGCTAATGTATCGAGCACCATGCAATTTCATACACTAGAACATTGCATTCAATCAATCAAAAACATATTTTGATTTGGTCTGTAAAATATTGTTTACCCCCTCATAATTTGTAGATTTGATAGGTCCAATAGTTTTTAAACTTTGCAGTTTAATCCCTGTTCATGGACGTCAATAATTGGGCCACCAGATTATCTCTTATGTGCTAGGACACATTGTCAACCATCATGCAAACTTACGTGCGTCAATCATCAACCCAAAATTTTGGTCCACATGTGCCATTACGCAGGCTGCTCGTAAAAGCTCTCGTGCGCAACAACAACGCACGTGGGCAGCAACTATTTTATTACTTTAAGATGTGTCCTTGCGTATGGCACAAATAGCAAGTCAATTGACTCACTATATTCTCAAAAATCCACAATTTACGAGCACACAGTCTGACCACATGCATTAACATGCAGTCAAACTGGTTGCTCGTAAATTGAGCAAAACCCTTTTGCTGCATGAGCAGAAAAACCCGTGCAGCCAGTTCCGATCAACCTTGTCACATGCAACGCCACGTGGATGGCGTCCCCAAACCTGTTCGCTCGCTACAACACGCGAGGGAGCAAGTTTACGCGGACAGCCTGCTTGCTGCCGCAAGCGGGACTGCTGTGCACAACAATGTGGACAATCTCATCTCCTCACTTTAGTGACGATGTTAAATTGTCTAATTATATAATGACTTGTATTTGCCATATATATGTCAAAATCTCTTTCATCCAAGTGTTGGCATTATTCAAGAATAACCATCCGTTATCATTCTTAACAAGCACCACCACTCCAGGCAAATTTGAAATCTTGTTCTATTGAACTATCTCACCCCGTTAGTAACATGGGGTCGTGATACTGTCTCATGTATACTCCTAAATAAGATTGCGAACGTCAAGGAGTCGTGCTTTTCGTTGGGGGATGCTGCTGAGAAAGAAAAGGAACTTCCACCACTGTCCCAACAATGTTCTCTCTCACAATGACCGTCTCTCCTAAAGCAACTTGCTTCTTAATGTAGCCTAAACCAAAATGATCAGACTCTTTTCTTCCGTCAGTTTCCCCACCTGCACATAATTCATGTTATATGTTATTAACAAGGAGGTTGTGAAAAATCTACAAAATGGAGAAATAGCTAAAATGTGACCATGCCAGAGAAATATTTCACAAATTTGTATATAATTTTCTCTACGTTGAAAGGTAGATGACAAGGAAATGAATTCTACCTTTTTCCCATCAACCATTATTGCGCTGTCAGGCTCTACTGGTGCTGAGAGGCAAATTCCCCATAATCTCTGCTTAACTCCGTATGTTATGAGCTTAGAAACGGTCTCTTGTCCCTTATAACATCCTGAGATTGTTTAAGAGTCAGGTCAAACTTCTTTTTATCTTGCTAAATGTATGTTCAGTAAAAAATGATACCTTTGTTTAGAGAAACTGAGTTCCAGAGACCAGCCTCCAGAATATTGAATTCATTAGTAAGCTCCTTTCCAGGTGTTGGCCTCCCTGCAAAAAGCAAGAAAATTGTCATCACAATGCCTTTCTTAAAATGCAAACTAAATGTTGTTTGGTTGAGAACAGATACAAATTTTCGAACATGAACAACCATCTAAACTGAAAAGCAACTTGCTTCCAAGCTTTTTGTACCATTTAAGTTTCCCCCATGATTTAGGCAACAACTAAAAATGCTGAAGAAGCTAAATCTTTTATCATCATATTATTGTCCAAGCAATCAGCAAAGACTTTAAATGCATTACTCGAAGATAAGTAACAGTACCGAATGATTAACTTGAACTCTTGTAATTAGGGAATAACAATAGTTTGTTTGTTTCTCTTTTTTTTTTTCCTTGTTTTTCTTTTCTTTTTTTCTATGGTTTAAAAACTTAAATGATTCCGTTAATTCATTTGCACTTGAACTTTTTAAGCTAGATTAACCAAGAATTTTGATTTAACAGTGTTTGAGGCTGAAGTTTTATTCTCTTGAACAAGAACATGCAAGAGAGGATGTTGTATAGTTTGAATTGCAACGAGACCTTGTAAAAACAACCAATATTTATTCTCTTCCATTTGATCCTACTGGTTAATTTGCTTCACGTAAAGTAACAATAAAGCTAAAAGTTCACTGGAAAGCTAAAATAACAGTAGGCAATAACAAAGAGATTTAAAGTTCAACTGCATCTATTAAACAATTATTTCAGATGTGAAACTTGAAAACTTTCAAACATCAAATGCGAGGAAGATTTTGGAAATGTTTTAAGTAAAACAAATCTGCAAAAAAGAAAAAAGAAATGGCAAGTCAAACCAAGAAGTCAAGAATTAATCACCTTGAATAACCCTTAGTTTTTCCCAGGCATTAGAACCCATCAGAATAGTACCAAGAGATAAAAGAATGCCATTCACCTGAAATGGGAAAAAAAGTTCTTTTCATATTTCATTGCATCAAAAAATCTCATGTTATTGTTCCAAATTTACAAAACTACATGTACTATTCAAATTTCATCTTATTGCCAATTTGAGGATTTCCTGCATTCAACATTAGATTTTAGATTGCAAATTGCTTTATATTGAGGAATATTCATTCTTTTAGGTGGCTCTAGATTTTGGAGAGTTATGATTTATATTTTACACATGACTTCCATGATTGATTATTATTTCGTGAATAAAAACCTGTTGGGATTTTATTCCTAAAGCATGTCTAAAATCATGAGATGTGTTAATGTTTGAATGATTGAAAAAAAGAATTTATCTTTTCAAATCCCTATGTAGAAATTAATTGATTGAGCATTACGAAGTTCATTAGCAGTAAGTTTACAAATCTAGTTTAAAAGCATCTTGCAGTTAAAAATCTAGAAGACCATTCACTCTTACACTATAATGTCGATGTGTGCCATATGCCTGTCCAACAAGATCACTGAGGTTCAAACTGCTCATTACCTGTTTGCACACCACAACTAGGTCAATGTCATCATCACGAAATCTCTATCTCAATGACAAATCCAGGAAAGAAAAATAATCATTTATCAAAAATATACTTACTGTGTTGCTTTTAGGTCCCAATAGAATGAATAAGGAAGTTTGCTTGGTGATGTCTTGAATTTCTACCTTGTCAGCAAAAAATATGAACCTAAAACACCGGGAAGAAACAGGAAATTTTACACGAAGAAAAGTTTTAACTTAATATTTTTAAATTAGTGCCAATCAAGCTGGCATACTATGTAAAAACAAGAAGAGAGGCAATTTATTAGGTAATTTTCTTCAACTTTGTGTTCTTTTGATAAAGAACAAAGACAAGGCTGGCAGACTAAGGATATCTGCCAGCATAGAAAATTAATTAGTAAATCTGGAGGAAATAGAACACATACTTATTGAGCATGTCACTTATGCTTCCACAGGTCAGCGGTGAGACCACCAACATGATAGAATTTTTCTATGAATGCCATAGAAATCCTAATGAGTTGACAAAACTATATTGAATTATTAAACAGCAGAAAAAGAAAGCTTTATAGGAGAAACATGATGAAAGAGATTACCATGAACCAAGCATGAGCAATATCTATTGTCCGAGCTGTTGGTGTAATAAAAACAGTGTCACATCCCTACGGATTTCAATCGAATAAATCCCATCAATTAACCCCATATGACTGCATTAAAAAATAAATATACAAAATGATGTTTGTGTTTCTTTTTTTTTTTTTTAACAGAATCAAACAGAAGGACATGTAATCAAACTTACTTGTCTTTCTCGAAGATTTTCAAAATTTGCAGTGCTTTGATTGTGAAGTAACTGAATACGATCATCTCCACTGACTTCAAGATAATTGAACCCATATTTGACAATGTAAACAAACATTAGAGCAGCATTCATAGAAAACCTTAAATATTTGCAAACCTCTTTTAAATAAATTGGACTCTCAATAACCAAAGAATAAACACACCAGAAATAACAATTAACTGTAAAAGTCCATACATTAATATAAAAAGTAAAAAATATAGGAACACCTAAAATATATAAAACAAAAAAGTAAAAAATAGAGGAGCAGCCTTTTGAGTAATAGAGACGAAGACCTTGGCTGATGTAAGCCAATATCACCTAATTTGTCTGATAATCATACAGACTACTGTGTTTACAGCAGCAAACAGCTGTTTATGCTACTGAAAAGTGAAACATGATGCAATGCAAATCCAAGCTTCAAACCATTAAATTAAAACTTTTCATTCAAGACTTAAAGACAATTAAAAATACTATTTATTTAAGAGAGAGAGAGAATCATCATTTTGAAGACCACTCAAAATATACACTAGTGTCATAGGCCAAAACTTCATGGCACAATTATAAAACTAAAATGAAAATAACATGCTCATTAGTTTTGGAAAGAAAACTTTCAACGATAGTGAACTAAATGCCCCACCTGTCAAGAAATTTCTGAAAGTGTTCAGAAGAACAAAGAATATGATACATGTATGGCTAAAGTACCAGGGAAGAATGTACCTCTTATCCTTCCAAAATGTGAAAGATCCACCACCTAGGTCATTATTCAAAGATGAATCAATAATGGCAATGGTTATCTACTCGTTACAGAATTTTTTGAAAAATAAACACCATAAATTCTGACAAGCCCATAAAACAAATTAATAACAAAGTTTAGTCAAATTGAACATGATCAACAGAGATAATATCAATTAGAGGCATGACATCAACTCAATATCTGAAGTTAACAAGGAATTGTTCATTTCACCATCATAGGGACATTATTCTTGCCAACTCGTCTCCAAACCTCCTGGCTTGTCATCTAGCTTACATAACCAAAACCAAAAGCAACTCTCAGGAAAAATACAACTCAACCTAAAATCTGATATCAATTTGTCCCTATGCATAATCAATTTCCTACTTACCATCTTTTGCATTCAATTCACATTTATACAAAAAATTACATTGCACTCAGCATATCACTTGAGTAACAAAAATGTAAATGCAGAAGTCCAAAAGACATGCTTTCAAACCTAAGCCACATACCCAAAAATTTTCCTATATAGCAATTAAATTCAAACACACAAAAATAAAATTAAATTAAAGTAAAATATATAAAACTTGAGCTAATATACTTGAACGGGCTTCAAATGTAATAAATTCAACTAGTTCAAAGTAAAATATAAACATTCTCAATAAACACTCACTGCAACCCCATTTTCAACTGCATCCAGAGATTCATCATCATTGCCGAATGTTTCAACAATCCCATTTTCCGAAACCCCTGCCCCTGCACTCTTCACTTTGTCCTGCAAAGAACCCATCTGGCAACTCTCTTGTTTTCATGTTTTTGTTTAATTAAAAAAAAAAAAGGGTTTTCAGTGAATCTTATTAGGAGGTCGTGATCAATTGGAGGAGGCGAGAGATTGAAAGGCAAGGCCGCAATTGGCTGAAAACTTGTGCTTTTTAATGAGAGCGTAGTAGTGTTCTTCGTCTTGTTCTTGCTCTCCTGATGATGAATGAAACTGGTGCCGTTTAGGAAATTGCGAGATGATAGCGAGCGCAGATGAGTTGAGAAAGGTCTTGCTGGTGCTGTTGTTGCCATTGCCGGATTTTTGGGATGGCGGAATATACTGAGGAAGTGGATATTGAGGAATTTTTTAGGACTTACTTTTAGTTAGAGTTACCATAAACCCCCTGAGGTATGAAATAATAAAAACATCTCCATGAGGTTTTTGAAATAACAAACATTCTCCCACCGTTAATAAATCAATAGTGAGCTGATACTAAACTTTACAATATTGTAAGTGAAGATAACCAAATTACCCTCTCACAGATTATTTTTAACATTTAAAACTTAGTAGTAGGAGAAATTCTATTATTTTCAAAACTTCCAAGGGATTTTACTATTTCATCATACATCAGGGAATTAGTGTATTAACTCTTTTAATTATCACAAATATGAAAAGAAAGGAAAAAAAAAATTCTGATTATTGTCACGTTTTAGTTTAGGGTATTGACTCCAAAAATTAAGTATTGAATTTGTATATGATGCTTTCGTTTTCAAAATACCAATAAAAAGTTTTAATGTGATCTATGTGGCGAACAATTATGATCAATGGTTTTGTTGCTATTTGCTGATACCTGTGCCGAACCATTTTTATCATAATGTTGTTGACGATTGTACTCTATAATTGTAGTCAATTGTCGAACCATTATGTTTAATTATAAGAGTTGAGATGCAAAGCTATTTAGATTGTACAATAAAATTACAATAGACCATCTGTCAACATTATCCATTTAACAATTGTAATATTGTAGTGTCCTTTTTAGTTAATACTATATGAAAAGTTTATTTCATGTTGTTCATCATAATTGTTGCAAGCAAGTTGCCTACCAAAATACAATCAATAAACATATCAAATGAAGATTGTACTATAGAATTACAAGAGACCAGATGCTGAACCATTATTTATTGTACTATATAATTGTAACAGTTAGTAGTAAATTGGTCATAACTTGCTCAATCACAATTCAATGGACAAGCGGTTTGAATCTTTGGAAACTCAATAGACAAAGCTTTAATTTGATCTATTATATGCTAAATTTGGATAACTGTAAATCCACTGTCGAACCATTCATTTTATCATCACACATATTTTGTTTTCCCATATTTCTCGGTTTCCAATTAACAGTCAGTAGTAAATTAACTATAACTTACTCAACACAAATCCAATTGATGAGCAGTTTGAATTTCTAGAAACTAGACAGACAAGGCTTTAATTTAATATATTAAAAGCTGAATTTAGATAGACCCACTGCTGAACCATTCATTTTATCATCACACACATTTCAGTTTGCCCTGTTTCTCGGTTCCACTAAATAGTTAGTAGTAAATTGGTCATAACCTGCTGAATAAAAATCCGATTGACGAGCGGTTTGAATATTTGGAAACTAGATAGACAGTAATTTGATATGTTATATGCTAAATTTTAATAACTGTAAACCCACTGCTGAACCATTTACTTTCTCATCACACACATTTCAGCTTCCCCTATTTCTCAGTTTCCACTTAACAGTCAGTAGTAAATTGGCTATAATTTGCTCAACAATAATCCAATTGACAAACGGTTTAAATATTTGGAAACTAGACAGATAGACTTTTAATTTGATATAGTATACACTAAATTTAGATAACTATAATCTCATTGTCGAACTATTCATTTTATCATCACACACATTTCGATTTCTCCCGTTTCTCGGTTTCCACTTAATAGTTAGTAGTAAATTGGCCATAACTTTCTCAATAAAATTCCAATTGACAAACGATTTGAATATTTAAAAACTAGATAGACAAGGATTTAATTTGTTATATTATATGCTAAATTTTGATAACTATAGACCCACAGCCAAACCATTTATTTTATTATCACACACATTTCGGTTTCTCCCATTTCTCGGTTTTCACTGAATAGTTAGTAGTAAATTGATCATAACTTGCTCAATAAAAATCTCACTGACAAACGGTTTGAATATTTGGAAACTAAACAGATATGACTTTAATTGGACATATTATATACTAAATTTGGATAAATGTAGACCCACGGACGAACCATTCATTTGATCATTATACACATTTCAGTTTCTCCCATTTCTCAGTTTCCACTAAACAATCAATAGTAAATTGACCATAGCTTACTCAATAAAAATCCAATTGATGAGCAGTTTGAATATTTGGAAACTAGATAGACAATGCTTTAATTTGATATCTAAATTTCAATGACTATAGACCTACTTCCGAACCATTCATTTTATCCTCACACATTTCGGTTTCCTCATTTTCTTAGTTTTCAATGAATAGTCAGTAGTAAATTGGTAATAACTTGTTTAATAAAAATCTAATTGATGAATGGTTTGAATATTCAAAAACTAGACAAACATGCCTTTAATTTGATATATCATATGCTGAATTTGGATAACTGTATACCCATAGCTGAACCATTCATTTTATTATCACACACATTTTGGTTTCCACTGAATAGTCGATAGTAAATTAGTCATAACTTGCACAATTAAAATTCAATTGATGAACAGTTTGAATCTTTGAAAACTAGATAGGCAGGGCTTTAATTTGATTTATTATTATCTAATAGAAAAACAATGAGCCACCTTCCCGAGCATCGACGCTTCAATACTTCCACAGGCTGATAGCAAGCAAGTTATTGTAACATTGTTTGGCTTCATCCCTGCTATCTACATCTCTCTAAAAAGTTCCAATGCCTCGATACCGTTCCCATTTTGTGAGAAACCAGCAATCATTGACGTCCAAGACACAACATTTAATTCCACTCCTTGGCTTTGGAATTGCCTAAAGGCCTCCATTGTCAGAGACGGGTTCATGAACTCTTTTAAAGCATCAAATCTTCCTGTAGACTCAATGTTAGTGACCTTCCAGGTCGCGTCTGCGAATGATTACCTAGAACTGCAGGTGGTAGTTTTTCCATCTGTTAATGGTCTTCTTAACAAAACAAATTTCTCTCTTATCATCTCTCAACTCAACAACATAAGTTTTGTCACTCTCCAACCAATTTTTGAACCCTTCTATTACAACTACAACATTAATTATTATCAAGGTAAGAACAAATTTTGTTGTGTCCTATATCATTATCATAGGAATTCATCTAAATTTCATAGAGCTTATAAGGGAAATTGATGGTGTCTCATCCCTTTCCAAATGTTATGCAAAGAAAAATTCACCAAATATTGGAATAATCATTAGAGTAATAGTAGGTGGATTTATACTTCTAGTACTATTACTTAAAAGTTCCTATGCCATACTTGTGCAACATCTTGGGATCTAAATGACCCTCCTAGCCGTCCTCGGATCAATGGTGTGAGATGTTTCTCCTTTCAAGAGCTAAAGAAATGTACCAAAAATTTTTCAAACACCAACATTCTAGGATCTGGAGGTTTTCGACAGGTTCGTTCGCTTGTTTCTTTGCCATTGTTCCCTTTAAAAATTGAGTATGAATTTTAATAGGATCCTTACTTCAACAAACATATGCGATAAAGTTTCTAATATGACAGCATTAGTCACTTTCCTTTAGCATGCGTTGCTTGTCTTGCAAGCAAAAGTTGCTTTGAACTTTTATCTTGTGCCTTGATAATTTTTTAATTTATAATGACATGTTCTCCAGGAAATGGATTTCCAAAATATTCACATGTAAGAAGGCTTGAAACGAGGTTAATAGTTGCAATTAAAAGAGCTAAGCAGGGATCATTGTTGGGTCGAAATGAGTTTAAAAGTGAGATTGAACTACTATCAAGGGTTCATCATAAAAATGTTGTTAGTCTTGTGGATTTCTGCCATGAGCAAGGAGAACAGATGCTGGTTTATGATTTCATTTAGAATGGTACTTTAAAGGATAGCATCTTAGGTACCTCATTCGCACTTCTGTCACATACTTTATCATATACTCCATTTATGATCATCACTAGCCAAACTTAATTCTAAGTCAAATGGGATTAACAACATAAGCCAAGAGCATAAACATAAAAATATATAATATGTTGTCTTCATCTAATTTGACAATGCAAGAAAATCAGGAATCCGGTTAAGTTGGATATGGAGACTAAGAATAGCCCTTGACTCAACAAGTGGTTTGGCATATCTGCATGAGCTTGCAAATCCAACAATTATAAACAGGGACATCAAATCAAATAACATTCTACTTGATGATTGCTTAATTGCAAAATTTGCTGATTTTGGTCTATCGAAGACATTGGGGGGCTGTGAAAACAATCAAATTCTTACTTATGTCAAAGGGACCCCAGTAAGTATAGCAACATCCTCCAAAACTTACACTAGCAAGTAGCAAAAATGAAGTTTAATTTTCTATATCTATGTTAATGAAGTGATGAATTATAACAAGTAATAAGCTTGTTGGTTAATGGATTTGAGTTCAGTGAACATTATACTATAGCATTGTAGAAGTTTGCCTGAGAAAAGAATTTCTTTTTTAATGGTGCATGGGTACTTGGATCCTGAATATTCCAGGACTCTACAGTTAACGAAAAAAAAGTGATGTTTATAGCTTTGGAAAGGTATTGTCAGAGTTAATAACTGGGCGAAGTCTGATCGAAAAAGGGAGTTACATTGTGAGTGAGTTGAAGTTGGCAATGGATAGGGAAAAAAAATTATACAACCTCCATGATATGCTTGATTATGCCATCAGTGAGGACACAACATTAAGTGGTTTGGTGAATTTTGTTTTGGGAGCCAACAGGCCTACAATGAGTAAGGTAGTAAAATAGATTGAAAACATCCTGCAGCTAGCTAACTCTGATGATCTCTAATCTGAACCATTAGTGTTTTCTATTAGTTTCAATTAACCTTGATAATTTGAATATTCTTAAGAGGAATATCTTATTATTAGATTAAGATTCTTTTTCATTGAAAGTAGTTTTGACTAAGTCAATCGTACTTTTCCATAAAATAGATAATCAGTATTGGGTCTTTATTTTTTCAGCCATTGCCCAAGCCCTCTTTGCTGTTGAACTGCTTCCTCCACATAAATCCTTGAAGGTTTTATGTCTTTAAGCAGAGTGTTCAACCCAGATATTGAAAAGCTCGATTAGGTTCAACGGAACAAATCAGTTAAATCTAGTTATAACTATTAGAATGTGATTAAGAATCTTGTTATGCAAGGGAAAGACTTAAGTAATGAACTGAGAAAAGAACTTGGCAGGTGGAACCTCAATTCAATGTAATATGAATTTTAACTTTTGAGATCAATGAGTCAAAAGTTCATCATTATCATCACCTACCCAAAATTTGTTGTAAAGACAAATTGGTACCCAAAAAGTTTTGAAATGACAAATACTCACCTTCTGTCAAAATCTGTTAATAAAAACCTTAATTTTCTATACAGCCAGAAAATCTAAAACTACATCCACACCTCCACCAAATCATCCACCGTCCACACCTCCATCAAAACGTCCACTGTGGCCAAAACCACCGTGGCCTAGGCAAAATAATTTATAAACACCATAATCAACTCCCAACTTAAAAATTCTCAAATCCTTCCTCTCAACTCAAATTCTCAATTGCTCAACTTAAATTAAAATACAAATTCAGAATTTTTTTTTTTTTTTGGCAATCCAGTAGTTTCATGGAAAAGAACAATAATAAAAAAAAAAATACAGCCTAAGGGTCTGCTTGAGAGTTTTTTTTTTTTTTCACTGGTTTTGAGAGGTTTTTAATTAGACTAGTTTTGAGGTGTTCCAAAACCATTACTTGCTAGATTTTTTATGCATTGGTTTTGACTGGCTCGAAAACCGCCCATAACCAATGTAGTGTATTTTTTAGGGGTTTATAAAACACCCCAAATCGGGATGTTTTGGTTGGTTTTAAAATTTTATTCTATAAATATCCTATCTATTATAAAACTATCCCAATTATATCAAAAAAAAAATTAAACATATTATGTACACCTACAACCATATTAAATATAAAATAATTTTAAGCAATCATTAAAAAAAAAAAAAAAATATTAAAATCTCATTTCTAGATGCTTCTTGGAGAAGTGGAGCTATAATTTTTCAATCATTCTAAATATTGCAAAGAATGGCGAAAAAAGATAAGGAAACTATCACATTTGAAGTTATAAAATACTAATAAGTAGAAAACAAATAAAAAACCCTCACCTTGTAATTGAAAAAACAAAATTTTGAAGTACTGGTTGATGTTGGGGTATTTTTATGGGAATATATATAAATTTATCATTTTAAAAAATTGTCATAACCATTAGAAAATAAACCCTCAAGCACAGGTTAAGTGGTTTAAAAACCGCTACTAAAAACCCCTCAAAACCGCTACGGTGGTTTACCCTCGTAACCGCAACCATAAAACTGTCAAACAGACCCTAAAAGAGGTGACTCCCCTAAACCCTCCAAGAAAAACACCTTGGGGCAGGCCAAGGCAGCAACAAAACAAGAAGCAAAAAGAAACAAAAAAGAATGACCCTTTACCATAAAAAAAGAAACTCCGCAATCCAACTATCCCCTTTTATGCCACCTACAATCATCATAATACGCAGTGGTTCTCCTCCAAAAACTCAACACGAATTGCAAGCAAAAGAATTAGCCCTTCCTTCACCATTCTGCCTAAGCAAACAAAGCAAAAGCAAAACATAAGCATTCCCGTGAAGAGCTTCCACAACAGACAAGCACATAATTTCGTTTATTCAGGGAATTACTTCACATCTAAACAATAGAAAGGAGAGGGAAAGAGGAAATGGTGGGGAGGAGGAACTCAAGGCAGGGGTGGAGGAGGAAATGATGGCGGGTTTGGTGGAGGTGTAGGTGTAGGTGGTGCGATTCTAGCCAAATCGCACACCGTTGGATGCAATTTTGGCTAGAATGGCACCCAACCCAAGCAAAATCATCCCCGATCTGATATGATTCCAATGGGAATCACACCGACCGGGTGCGATTTGGCTGGATGCAAAGATGAAAAGATGAAGATGAGAAGACGGGTAGATGAAGAAGAAGAAGACGGGAGGTGGATGAGGGAGATAGAAAAGAGAAAGGGAGAAGAAAGGAAAGGAAAGTAAGAGAAAGAGAAGAGGCGAAGAAGATGAAGTGATGAGATGGAAAGAAAGAGAAAATGGAGTAAAAGATAATAAAGAAATAGAAAAAAAAAATTGGGATTTTATAAAATATAAAAAGTCAAAATTATCCCTTAGAGATTAAAGAACATCAATAATGCCATATTAGTTTTTACTAACAGACTCTAACTAAAGGTGGGTATTTTTCGTTTCAAAATTTTTTGGGTACCAACTTGTCTTGACAACAAACTTTGGGTAGGTGAAAGTCGTTCCCTTTTTTGTTAGATATTATTCTTCTTTTGCAATTCAATTATGAGAAGACCTTATAGGCAAATGACTCATTCAGTAACGAGAAGACCTTGTGTGCTAATGGGCTAGCTGTGGGACATGAGGGGGTATAAAACAAATCAAAAGGAAGTGTACCTACTGCCATTTCTCTAAACCCTAATTTTTTTTAGAGAAATGTTAGATGTACAAAGACTTTTAGTAAGAGTCTTTGTACAAAGTGATGTGGCAGCTGTCACACCACCAATTTCACATCAATCTTCTCTTTGAACATTTAACATTTCTCATTTTTTTATGTTATTCACTATAGAGTAATGCTAGTTGTATGAATAAATATTACAAAGGTTTGTGTACAAACTGATGTGACAGAAAATGAATGGAAAAGTAAATACAAAAAATAATTATTTTTTGTATTTACTTTTCCATTCATTTTCTGTCACATCAGTTTGTATATAAACCTTTATAAGATTTGTTTGTACATTTAACATTATTGCTCACTATAAATAGGATTATAACTCACATTTCGGATCAAACCCGTCTTTTCATCTTTGTTCACTCCAAAAATGAACTTTTATATTCTTTTAAAAACTCCCCTGAACCAACTTCACCTGCCAAATTCCTCGTAGAAAATTGTCGATCAGGAGCTCCTTACTTGTTTGATTGAAGGTCTGTGTGTGGAGTCAACACTTATCTTCCCTGTTTTACACTATCCATCAATTACTTTAATTGATGGATTGCATAATTGATGGATTGTGGAAAACGGGAAAGATAAGAGCTCTTTGTAAATGAAGAATCTGGTGTTATTTTGTAGGCCAAATCAAGTGCCTTCCATTTGAGAATCAGGTGCTGAGACGGAGCTGTAGCCTCAAATTCCATTCTTCCAGAGAGCAGTAGAGGTCTTTCCCTCTTTACTTAACAGATTTACTGGTAAGACGCCTTCTTACTTCTTCCATCTCTTAGTCTTTCACTCTTTACTGGCAAGACGCCTTCTTACTACTTCCTCTTCACTTTACTTCATTGTTTTCTTAGCTAATACGATTTTTTTCTCTTTACATATAATTTTCTATTCTTTGATGTATTATATTTTAAGTAAGAATTCTTCTCTTCGTATGAAATCTTTAAATCATACCAATTTTTTTCTCTTCGTGGAAGTTCGTTATTTTGTTGTTTGATTTAGGTTTTTGATGGTATTATTCGAAATAATTTGTACATTTACATGTAGAGTTCATGCTATTAAAATCTTATGGCTAAGCATGAAATTTAGTATTAGAATTTTCGAATTCCAAGAAGAATTTTCTTGGCAGGTTTTTTCCTAGTTTTCATCTTTGTTATGCTGAAGTTTTGTTAAAAGTTTATGAAATTGCTTGAAATATAGACTGAGTTATGGAGCCTTTTGTTATTGAAATGTATGGATAGAAACAAATATGGATGTTTCCCTACTTCGATTTTGTGAGCATAAGGTTTCTATGAAGACATTTACGTTATTTATAAGTCTTGTTGATGTTGAAGGATTGCCTTGTTCTATTGACAAATGGATAAGATTGGCAGTAGAGAAGAATGTGAAAGAGTTAGATATTACTATTAAAACAGATGATAAGAAGCTGTACATTTTGCCTCACCTAATCTATACTGCTAAATTGTTAACTACTTAGGCTAAATGGCTTTAAGTTTGAGAAGCCACCTAATACAATAAGGTTCTGTTTTCTCAAAAAATTAGAACTAGTTAGAGTCCACATAAGTGAACCAATGGTGGAGAAGCTTACTTGTGAATGTGTTTTGCTTCAAGAATTATATTTTCTCCATTGTTGGGGTTTGAAATGTGTTTGCAATTGTAAACCTGACGAGCTCAAGATTTTGCAGGTTCACATAGCCCCCAGTGAACTTGAAAGAGTTAAAGTTGATATTCTAGGTCTTCAACAATTTGATCTTATATAGTACCAAAAGTCATGTGAGATTTACATGAGTGGGTGTTCACAATTGAAAGATTTACGTCTTGCATGTTGTGCTTTTCGTGATGAAGAGTTTCATTACCTTCTCTCAAAGTTTCCCTTGCTTCAGAATCTTAGCATGATTAGCTGTCATTTTATTGAAAGGACTAAAAATTTCAAGCAATCAACTTTAAAATTTGAGTATTGATAACTCTTGCAATTTGCGGCAATTGATGTTGATACTCCAAATTTACTTTCCTTTTATTACCAAAATAAAATAATTCCTAATCCTCAATGAATGCTCCATGTCCGGATAGTTTGTTTTGTGAGAAAATGATTTTACAAATTGGTATATTAAGTTGAAGAAATTTCTAGCAACATTTTAAAGATTAAAGCACTAACTTTATGTTGCATGTCAGATAAGGTGAGTCTTTTAACACGAGTTAATTGATATTTACATTTCACCTGTTTTTTTGCATTTATATTATTATTGATTTCTTTGTTTTTTCATTGTTTTGTTTGGTGCAATATATCAAGGTTTCGTTTGATTGGAAGAATTCCAAAAGGGTTCACTTCACCACCCTATAAAGTTGGTTATGTGTCTTTATTTCCAACTCTATTATCATCAGATTTTGGAGCTTTGTAGGAGCTCTTCTTTGGATATGCTATCCCAAAGGTTGAGTGTAGACGCATGGGGGTAGGATCACATCAATCATTGAGGTACGTTCATCTTATCATTGATGATTTTCTTATTTATCTTTTTTTTTTTTTTCTTATTTCCTTATTTCTCAATGATAATCAGGGGGACATGTTGTCATTATTGATTTTTATTAAAGTACAAGAGTGTTATTGATTGCTTATGTAACTTATGATGAAGTGAGAGGAAAAACAGGGTAAGAAGAGAAATAGAATTTAGAACTATCAATTTAGATTATCTTTCCCATGCTTTGTCGCTATAAGTTCTCTCACAAAAAAGTGGTCTAATTATAACAGTTTAACTAAAGATATGTGGAAGCTCTTAAATTTTTTTTTTTTTTTTTTTTTTTTTTTAATCTTGTCACATTCCTATTTATTTTTTTTTCTTTTTCTTTTTAAGAGCGAATCATCATTGTTACAAGGGATAAGAGATATATTGATAAAAATTAATCCTATTTTTTCGTTTTCAGATTGCTGCTAACTTGGGTATACAATGTATTTTTCAAGTTTTGAATTTAATTATTTACCGTCTTGATGACTTGTAGATATTTGTTTGCGTTGCAATCACTTTATGCAACCTTGTTGAATAGGGATTTGAATTATTACAATTCTTGTGATTTCAAGTGTTGGCGACATTACTTAAAAAGATATAAAGATTGAATGTTTCTTACCGACGCTTGATCCCAAGCCTATGATTATAGACAATTTGATGGATGTGTTGCCAAAGCTTCCAAAACCGAGTTCATCTAGATTGGTGTTTCCTTGAAGTTGATGAGATGGTTTAATGGTTTTTTTTTTTTTTTAATTTTTAATTTTTTGTTTATACCTTTGTTGGAAGTTGAAACGTAGTTTATACTTATCTAAAGCAATAAAGATAGTTTAACAAACATTTCTCACTTTCTCTCATAAATACGACGTGGTAACTCGCAGTTGGGTAAGCGTGATCTATTACGAGCTGACAAATTACAAACTGTCATGTCACGTTTGTGAGAGAATTATATTACTCTATCTAAAGATGCTTGGCCATTTCACAACCATATTTAGAGGGGAAAAAAAAAAAAATCTGCCCTTCACTTATAGCCTAACTATCAATTCAGGACATATTTATTTTTATGGGCAAATCAGTCCTCGAAACTAAGGAAGTTAAAGGAATCTGTTGGTAACACAAAATCTTGGTGAAAAGACCAAATTGCCTGTAAAATTTTCTCCTAAAAAATATTTAAATTAAAAATGTTAATAAAGAAATAAAATATTTAAATCTAGAAAATTAAAAAGAATACATTACATATATGGAGAGATTATGCAAAGTATTATATATAAGTGACGTGATATCACTCATATTGCCACATTATTCACCATCATTTTGTGTAATATTACTTAATAAAGAATAAAACAACATTGCAGGTTTGCCCTCCAAGAAAAATTCTCCATTTATTTTCTTCCTAGTCAATTCCTCGTCATCTCCTGTCACACAACAAAACTCCTATTGAAAACGAGCGCACATTCATCATGTGTGGCCTAAGCCTCGTTAAATTTCAATTTTACCATCTAATAATTAATATTAGTTTCCTGCATTAACCTCCACACCATTAATTGAAGGGGTGACAAGTGTCATGGCCAGCGCAAATTAAGAGATCCATTGGGCTCCATCCATGATGGAAGGTTTGAATCCAAAGGGTATCGAGAGAATATTCAAGTTTTTAAAATATTATGGAACACTCCTCACTCAAATAGGTAATAGATAGAATAACATTATGATTCTTGTTCTAATATGGTAAATCTTGATCATCCAGTTTATTAGATTTATATGAATCTGGATCCTCATGTATGTTTGTAACTCTTTTGTGTTGTATTATTTTGAGAATAATAGTAATAGAAGAGAGTTTTCTATCTCCATCTCTTTCTTTCAATATTTTTTAGATGCTTTAGTTTTTTGTGTGGGCGGCATGATTCTCTAAGGTCATGACACAAAGTGAACAATTTTCGAAATGTTAGGGTCGTGAAATTTTTCCAAAAGTTTTGGAATTTGTCAAAACATTTTCCTCTTTAATACAAAAACCTTGACAAGCCCCCCAAAAAAATCCTCTCCAAATCATGGCTTTCAAAGCCTCATTCGTTTGTCCTTGTGCACTCAAAACCCATCTTTGAAAGGTAATGTTTCATCTTTATTCACTTCTTTCAAAAACCCCTAGAACCAACTTCACTGGCCAGATTCCCCATCAGGTAACTTCACTCTAAACGAAGCTATTTACTTTTTTTATTACAGGAATAATTTGCAACTCATTTCTCCAATTTCATCCTTCACTAAGAAGAAATTTGTTTAAAATTACACAAGCAATTCATCAAAATGCTCAAAGACATAAAATTTGGAGACAACCCAGTTGAACATTTTTTATGAATTGCTTTGTAATATTAAAAGTGTATCTCATGGTTTTGCCGTTTTGGGGGAGATTTTGATGAAAGGTTTTAAGCCCAAATTCTCAAAGGTAAGATTATGGAGTTTAACAGATTTGTTTAAGAAAATGGTTGCTTTTGCATGTAGGCCTGATGTGATTACTTATGGGACTTTAATTGAATTGATGGATTGTGTAAAACAGTTTTTTTTTTTTTTTTGGGTAATCTTGTGTAAAACAGTATTGCCATTAAGTTCCATGAAGAAATGGATAGGGAAATGAAGAATCTAGTGTTATTTGTAGGACAAGTATTGTTACTTATAATAGTATTGTTGATGGTCTTTGTAAGGGTGGACTTTTGAGAAGATGAAATTATCGTCTTTGGAAATGAAGAGTTTAGGTATTAGTCCAAATGCAATTGCTTATAATACTCTATACATGGTTTATATTGTCCGGGTGATTGCGAGAAGGGTAAAAATTTAATCTTTGTGATGATGGATCAAGGTGTGCGGCCTTGTGTGGTGACGTTTAGTGTCGTATGGATAAGCTTTACAAGAAAGGTGTAACACCCACATCAAGGTACGTAATTTTACTTATGCCTTAATACCCTTAGTTGGATTTCTTTGAAGTTACCTTAGGCAAATGTGCAAAAAATTCCTTAAAAGTTCATTAGGGGTAAAATGTTCTTTTCACTCCTAATTAGATAAAAAAAGTGGGAAGTGAAAGGAAGCAAAACAATGTGAAGAAGATAATAAAAATGAGGGTATTTTAGTAATTGACTAAAGGATGACATAGATGGAATTTCATAGAAAGTGCAGAGCAAAATGGGAATACATGTTTATATTATTTGATATAAGGCTTTATTTGAAGAAACCCTAACATTCCTTCAGCCCTTGTACACGCCACCTTTACCCCATTTTATCTCAATTTTCTTCATTAAATTTCAAAGGAAAATAACAGGATTTGGTTTGGATTTTTTGAGATTTTCAATCCTAAAGTATCTTAAGGTAAGATTCTAGAAAAAGGAGTGTGATTAAACTTTAAAGTTTTAAATTCTTATGGTTTTTATATGATCTAGGTCCAAGAGGAAGAGATTTTGAGCAAAAGGGAAGTAATATCCCATATTCAAGATAAGTAAGCCTAATTTGAACCTTGATTTGAGCAAGACTTATATTGAATGAATTTTGCATGTTTGTATGTGATGGTATGAGAGAATTATTGGCTGTTTTTTATGTTTAATGATGCATAAATTCTAGCCATGAGAAGTAGTGTACGGTTATGTGATGATTTGGTGAAGTTGTGGAAGATTTTGTGTTGAAATTTTTGGAGTGTAGAGAAGTGATGAATTCGGCCAAGTTTGATACTAAAGTTAGTGGGTTTTTGGCTCACAATTTAGTTGAATTGGAGAGTTATGAATGCGTAGCCAACATGGTAGTTGCATCTGCATATGAAGTGTTTGATGAAAATCCAAAGAGAAAATGCATGCTGAGTTGGCTAATCCCTAATGAAGAAAGGGTTAGAGAAAGGCAAGGATTGAAGTAGGAAGATTATGTTTGGGCTTAACCAAGTGTAAATGTTAGTATTCAAGGGTGCATATTGTTATGCCAAAATTTAGAATATCAATTGGTCATGATAGTTCCATGAGAGAAATGGCCCTTAGTGTTTGGTTGTAGTTACTTGAACCTTTCCTACTTTTTGAATAGCACATGAAAGTGTTAGAAAGGAATTGCAAGTTGAAGTGTTATTTCGATATGGCAATTGTGATAGTAGAGAATGGTATAATATGTCATGACATACCATTATGCCATAATGAATTTGCAAGTTTATATATGTGAATTTGAAAAGCATATTAAAGAATGGGCTTGATCATGTATATTTTGTGTACATGATATATATGTATAACATTGATTTAGTAAATGAGAATATGAAAGAATATGTTAGCAAAGAATGAGAAAGAAAGAAAAGAAAATGACTAGTAATTGTCTTTTAAGCTAACATGCAAGTATGTATAGTTTCTCATTTACTAAAGAATGCAAGTGTAGAATTTCCATAGCTTGGAAATTCATGTTGAAATGTGCATAGTATCTCTTTCTATTCTCTTTCTACAGTATGATATGATATAAGGTTTTTGCAATGGGGAAGCCGTGAGTGACAGAGATGCCCACATACACACCGCCACGAGCGAGCGGCCACAACAGAGAGATACAGTATTTGTACAGTCTGTCAGTAGTGTATGTGGATGAGGATTGTACCAGTAGAGCATACCTACATGCACGCCACCACGAGAGAGCGGCCACAGCAGAGAGATATAGTATTGTACAGTTCGTCAACAGTGCATGTAGATGAGGACTATAACCACTCACATGGTCAGGGTTCCAAATCCATGCATCAACCTAGTCCGATCAGCAAAACCAGAAAGAAGAAAGAAAAGAAAGAGAAACAGAGAAGAAAAGAAAGAGAAACAGAGAAGAAAAGAAAGAGATACAACATAAGAGAAACAGAAACAGAAACAGAAACAGAAAAGAAAAGAAAGTTATTTTCTTTGGAAAATTTATTATTCTGCATATGTATTATGCTACTTACATGATTCAATATTTCTTATGTGCTCGACGATTTACAATTTTATTCATTGTCTTTGCACGTTGGTAAGTAGCAAATCAGAGTATCATAAAAGAATGCATAATATCAGAAAAGAATGAAGAATATTATCAAAGATTAAAGTGAGAAAAGGAAAATCAGAACATGAGTAACAGAGGAAACATGGTAGTGCAGTTTGGTTTACTTACTGAGCAATTAGTGCTCACTCCGTTATTTTACTGTTTTGCAGGTACTAGATGATTTACGACCGAGTGGGACATCAAGAAGCGGAGGAGTTTGGCGACACTGTTCAAGATTACCTTGTGCTTACTAAAGTATATTAGTATTTTGGGTATATATTTATATGAATTAAAATTAGAATTTTCGGATTTTACATTATGTATATATGTTTATAAAAGTTATTTAGTGGATTTTATCATATATTTCTCAAAGAATTACTAGCTATATAGTATATTACATTTTTTGTATCGGAGCATTGATTTTGGGAAATTGACAATGTGCCTCTCCTGCCGCATTGACGTACCGTAGCCGATCATTATAAGTTATTTCTTTTTCTCACTTGTATTAGCTGACTAATGGTATTGATGCTATGTGTTTTAGATGAGATAGATGACTTGATGCGATAAGAAGAATGCATCGAGTACGGGTGAGCCATCCAACCCGTCTAGATCTACTCCCCTTGTCTTCGATGAGGTAAGGATTCATACCATTATTCAGCATGTATTGGCAAAGAGCTAGGGGAGACCTATATCGGAGAGAGTTGAGACCCTAGTTGTTGTACTGACCACTAGAGAGGAGAGAGAAAGGTCGGTACCTCTGATAGTACAGAGTTGTCTTAAGCTTATTTATGGGTTACCTAGTCAGCATCAGCCGTCAGAATTTAGGGGTACAACTAATCCATCAGTGGCAGAAGAATGGATTAGATCTGTGAAGCATATGACAACACTTTTTCCTATGACAGATTGGGAGAAGATCCGGTATGCAAGTTTCTTGTTTAAGAGTGATGCTCAAATATGGCGGGAGCTAATGGAGGAGACTCATGATGTAGCCACTATGACCTGGGGAGATTTCAGACAACTTTTTGAGGCAGAATATAGGACAGCTGATAGAATGCATGAAAAGATACAAGAATTTATTAGCCTACGTCCAGTAATCAGTTCAGTGAAAAAATGCTCCTTTAGATTTAATTCTTTGGTGAGGTTTGCACCAGGTATAGTGAGCACACCATAATTAAGGATGAACAAGTTTGTGCATGGGCTGAATCCAAAAATAGCTCAAGATGTGATGGCAGGTGCCCAGGCCCTTTAGACTTATAGTAAGGCTTTGGAACAAGCTTTACGAGCTGAAGTATTTGTGAATAAGTTGACTTTATTGACTTCATCAGTAGTAGTGTCCAGTATTCCACCTCCTGCTCCATAGAGAGAAAATTTGATACCCCCAACAGTAGAGAAGGGAAGAATAAGAAAAGATTTCAATCAAAGAGGAACATGAGGGACAGGAAGAATAAAAGGCCGAGGACTATTGAGTTTCCCTAATGTCAGAAATGTGGGAAACATCACCCGCGAGAGTGTCTTAAGGGTGTGTGTTTTAGATGCCAACAGCTCAGACATATGATGAAAGATTGTAAGGCCCCTCCTACAACCACAACACAGACATCTAGAGGTACTAATGCTCGAGTATTTACTGTTGCACAGAGTGAAGCCGAGGCCAGCCTCTCTACAGTTACTTGTCAGTTATTATTTCATTCAGTTCCCTTTTATGCATTAGTTGATTATGGAGCCACACACTCATTTATTACACATGGGATTATAGAGAGATTTGGTTTGAAACCTATTATGGTAGATCAACTTATCAAGATAAAATTTCCAAATGTTGATAGTGTGGTAACTCAGGAAATGCTTTCAAGGGAGTTCGTGATGATCCATGGAAGGATGTTACCACTGGATTTGATTGTATTTGATATGCTCGACTTTGATGTTATTTTGGGCATGGATTTCCTAGGGAGATATTGAGCAGAGATTGATTGCTGAAAGAAGACAGCAAAGTTTAATCTTGATGACGATGATAAGTTTATTTTTGGAGAGGGCCATCAACTTAGTATGTTGATCAACAGTGTAAAAGCAAGGAAGATGTTAAGAAAATGGTGCTCCGGGTATATTGCCCATATGGTGCAAAGTAGTGATGTCCCTCAATCAGAGATCCAGAATGTACCAGTAGTCCAGGAGTTTCCAGATGTATTCTCTGATGATTTGCTATGTTTACCTCCAGAAAGAGAAATGGAGTTTAGCATTGAGTTGGCACCAAGGACAACACCGATTTCTAAAGCCCCTTATCGTATGGCCCCAACCGAACTCCATGAATTGAAAAAACAGCTCTAAAAACTCCTAGATAAGGGTTTTATTCGACCCAGCCATTCTCCTTAGGGTGCTTCTATTCTATTTTTGAAAAAGAAAGATGGGTCGCTACGGATGTGCATAGATTACCAATAGTTGAATAGAATGAGAGGGAAGAATAAATACTTGTTACCTCGCATAGATGATTTATTTGATCAACTGAAATGAGTATCAGTGTTTTCAAAGATTGATCTGAGGTCGGGTTATCATCAAGTAAGAGTTGCAGAGCAAGATATTGCCAAGACTGCATTTCGAACCAGATATGGGCATTATGAGTTTGAGGTGATGCCTTTTGGGTTAACCAATGCCCAACAGTCTTTGTAGATTTAATGAACCAGGTGTTTCATGATTGTCTTGATCGATTTATATTGGTGTTTATTAATGACATCCTGGTTTATTCTAAGATAAGAGAAGAGCATGAAGAGCATTTGAGATTTGTGTTGTAACGATTGAGAGATAAGAAGCTGTATGCCAAATTTTCCAAATGTGAGTTCTGGATGGATCAAGTTAATTTTTAGGCCACACTATCTCAAAAGAAGGTGTGTCAGTGGATCGCAACAAGGTAAAGCAATCCTAGAGTGGCAAAGGTCGAAGACAGTGAAAGAGGTTAGAAGTTTCTTGGGGCTCGCAGGTTATTATAAGTGGTTTGTAGTAGGATTTGCCCAGTTGGCTAAGCCGCTTATAGCTCTTACCAAACAGGGAACTCCTTTCATATGGTTCGATGTGTGTGAAGAGAATTTTCAAGAGTTAAAAAAAGACTCACCACTGTTTCTATTCTAGTGTTACCACAGGAGGGTGTAGACTATGATATTTATACAGATGCCTCACTTCAGGGACTTTGTACTATATTGATGCAGTTGGGTAGGGCAATAGGTTACGCTTCTCGACAGTTGAAAGAATATGAGACAAGACACCCTACGCATGATTTAGAGTTAGCAACCGTAGTCTTTGCATTAAAGATATGGAGGCATTACTTGTCTGGGGCAAAGAGTAATATTTTTACTGATCATAAAAGTTTGAAGCATTTCTTCACCCAAAAGGAGTTGAATATGAGACAAAGGAGATGGTTGGAGCTAGTAAAAGATTATGATTGTGAAATCAAGTATCAACCTGAAAAAGCCAATGTGGTAGTTGATGCCTTGAGTAGAAAAGCCTTTTTGTCTCAGCTCACAGTGCAGAAAGAATTATTGGAAGAATTTCTCAAAGAACAGATAGAGATGTTAGGAAGAATTGCTAGGTTAGAAATTCAATATACTTTATTGGAAGAAATTAAAGAAAAGCAAGCTATCGATGAGTGGTGTCAGAAAATAAGTCGACAAGTGTTGGAAGGCAAGATATCAGAGTATCAGATTTCAGCTGGTGTTCTCAGTTTTAGGAGCCGTATATGCATTCCCCAGGATGTTGAGCTAAGAAATAGGATTCTTGTAAAGGCTCATGACACATTATATACTGCACATCCTAGAGGAACCAAAATGTATCAAGATTTAAAGAAGAGTTATCGGTGGCCAGGTATGAAGAAAGATATCGGTGATTATGTAGCAAAATGTCTGGTTTGTCAACAGATTAAAGCAGAGCCCCCGAGACCATTAGGACTACTTCAGCCACTCAGCATTCCTCAATGGAAATGGGAAGATATACCAATGGATTTCATTACAAGCTTTCCAAGAGTTTAAAAGGGTTATAATGCGCTATGGGTGTTAGTAGATAGATTAACCAAATCAGCGTGTTTTTTTTTCAGTAAATGATAGTAACACCTCAGATCAGTTGGCCTAGATCTATATCAGAGAGATATTTAGATTGCATGGGGTGCCCAAGACAATAATATCAAATAGAGATTCTAGATTTGTTTCAGCTTTTTGGACTAGTCTACAGAGAAATTTGTGTACTAGGTTAGACTTTAGTACAGCTTACCACCCACAGACAGATGGCCAAACTGAGAGAACCAATCAGGTGCTTCAGGACATGCTGAGAACGTGTTGTATGGATTATAAAAAAACCTGGCATGAGATGCTACCATTGATAGAGTTTGCTTACAACAACAATTATTAGTCTACAATTAAGATGGCTCTTTATGAAGCTCTATATGATAGACGATGTAGATCTCCACTGCAATGGGATGAAGTAGAAGAGAAAGATGCTTTGAATACAGCCATTGGACCGGAGATAACTCAGAAAATGATGGAAGACATTAAGTTGATCAGAAACAGAATGAAGCAAGCTCAAGACAAACAAAAGAGCTATGCGGATTTAAAGAGAAAGGATGTAGAATTTAGTGGGTGATAAAGTGTTTATTAAGATTTCCCCTACAAGCGGGTAATGCAGTTTGGTGGTAAAGGGAAACTTGCCCCTAGATACATCGGCCCCTTTGAAGTATTGCAACAAGTAGGAAAAGTAGCGTACCAATTAGCGTTACCACCAAATATGGATAGAGTGCACAATGTTTTCCATGTATCAATGCTTCGAAGGTATGTCAGCGATCCCTCCCATATTTTGAAAGCAGAAGAAGTGGAATTAGAGGAGAATCTTGTTTACGAGGAGCACCCAGTTCAGATACTAGATAGAAAAGTTAAAGAGCTCCGAAATAAGAGTATTTCCTTAGTAAAAGTTCTATGGAGGAATCATACAGTGGAAGAAGCTACATGGGAAGTGGAGCAAGATGTACATAACCGCTATCCTGAGTTGTTCACTTGAGTTTCAAGGACAAAATTCTTTTAAGGAGGGGTAGAAATTTTACTTATGCCTTAATACCCTTAGTTGGATTTCTTTGAAGTTACCTTAGACAAATGTGAAGAAAATTCCTTAAAAGTTCATTAGGGGTAAAATGGTCTTTTCACTCTTAATTAGATGAAAAAGTGGGAAGTGAAAGGAAGCAAAATAATGTGAAGAAGATAATAAAAATGAGGGTATTTCAGTAATTGACTAAAGGACATAGATGGAATTTCGTAGAAAGTGCAAGGGCAAAACGGGAATACATGTTTATATTATTTGATATAAGGCTTTATTTGAAGAAACCCTAACATACCTTCAGCCCTTGTTCATGCCACCTTTACCCCATTTTCTCTCAATTTTCTTCACTCAATTTCAAAGGAAAATCATAGGATTTTGTTTGGATTTTTGGAGATTTTCAATCCTAAAGTATCCTAAGTAATATACTGTATCACTAGTAATTCTTTGAGAAATATATGATAAAATCCATTAAATAACTTTTATAAACATATGTACATAAAGTAAAATCCAAAAATTCTAATTTTAATTCATGTAAATATATACACAAAATACAGATATACTTTAGTAAGCACAAGGTAATCATGAACAGTGCTGCCAAACTCTTCTGCTTTTTGACGTCCCACCCAATCGTGAATCATCTAGTACCTACAAAACAGTAAAATAACGAAGTGAGCACTAATTGCTCAGTAAGTAAACCAAACTACACAACTGTGTTTCCTCCGTTACTCATGTTCTGATTTTCCTTTTCTCACTTTATACTTTGATAATATTCTTCATTCTTTTCTGATATTCTGCATTCTTTTTTGATACTCTGATTTGCTACTTACCAATGTGCAAAGACAATGAATAAATTGTACATCGCCGAGCACATAAGAAATACTTAATCATATAAGTAGAAAAATACATATGCAAAATAATAAACTTTCTTAAGAAAAGAACTTTCTTTTCCTTTCTGTTTCTGTTTCTCTTATGCTATATCTCTTTCTTTTCCTCTCTATTTCTCTTTCTTTTCTTTCTTCTTTCTGGTTTGCTGATCGGACTAGGTTGATGCATGGATTTGGAACCCTGGCCGTGTGAGTGGGTACAGTCCTCATCCACATGCACTACTCACAGACCGTACAAATACTGTATCTCTCTGCTGTTGCTGCTCACTCATGGCTGCGTGCATGTAGGTATGCTCTGCTGGGTGCAGTCCTCATCCATATACACCACTCACAGATTGTACAAATATTGTATCTCTCTACTGAAGTTGCTCGCTCATGGCAGTGTGTATGTGGGTATCTCTGTCACTCACGGCTTCCCCATCGTAAAAACCTTATATCATGGCATACTATGCAAAGAGAATAGAAAGAAATACTATGCACATTTCAACATGAATTTCCAAGCTAGGGAAATTCTACACTTGCATTCTTTAGTGAATGAGAAAATATACATACTTGCATGTTAGCTTAAAAGAAAATTATTAGTCATTTTCCTTTCTTTCTTTCTCATTCTTTGCTAACATATTCTTTCATATTCTCATTTACTAAATCAAGGCTATACATATATATCATGTGCACCATATATGTATGATCAAGACCATTCTTTAATATGCTTTTCAAATTCACATATATAAACTTGCAAATTCATTATGGCATAATGGTATGTCATGACATCTGCCATTCTTTACTATCACAATTGCCATATCAAAATAAAACCTCAACTTGCAATTCCTTTCTAACACTTTCATTTGCTATTCAAAAAGTAGTAAAGGTTCAAGTGGCTAGAACCAAGCACTAAGGGCCATTTCTCTCATGGAACAACATGACCAAGTGATATATTAAATTTTGACATAACAATATTCACTCTTTAATATTAACATTTACACTTGGTTAAGCCCAAACATAATCTTCCTACTTCAATTCTTGCCTTTCTCTAACCCTTTCTTCATTAGGGTTTAACCAACTCATGCATGCTTTTTCTCCTTGGATTTTCACCAAACACTTCATACGCACATGCAACTACCATGTTGGCTACACTTCCACAACTCTCTAATTCAACCAAACTGTGAGCCAAAAACTCACTACCTTTAGTATCAAACTTGGCCGAATTCATCACTTCTCTACACTCCAAAAATTTCAACACAAAATCTTCCACAACTTCACCAAATCATTACATAACCATACACTACTTCTCATGGCTAGAATTTATGCATCATTAAACATAAAAAACAACCAATAATTCTCTCATACCATCATATACAAACATAAGAAAATTCATTCAACACAAGTCTTGCTCAAATCAAGGTTCAAATTAAGTTTACTTACCTTGAATATGTGAGATCACTTCCCTTTTGCTCAAAATCTCTTCCTCTTGGACCTCATATAAAACCCATAAGAATTTAAAACTTTAAAATTTAATCACACTCCTTTTGCTAGAATCTTACCTTAGGATGCTTTTGGATTAAAAATCTCCAAAAATCCAAATCAAATCCTATGACTTTCCTTTGAAATTCAGTGATGAAAATTGAGAGAAAATGGGGTAAAGGTGGCGTGAACAAGGGCTGAAGGTATGTTAGGGTTTCTTCAAATAAAGCCTTATATCAAATAATATAAACATGTATTCCTATTTTGCTCTTACACTTTCTATGACATTCTATCTATGTCCTTTAGTCAATTACTAAAATACCCTCATTTTTATTATCTTCTTCACATTATTTTGCTTCGTTTCACTTCCCACTTTTTCATCTAATTAGGAGTGAAAAGACCATTTTACCCTTAATGAACTTTTAAGGAATTTTTTTCACATTTGTCTAAGGTAACTTTGAAGAAATCCAACTAAGGGTACTAGGGCATAAGTAAAATTACGTACCTTGATGTGGGGGTTACAATTCTCCCCTCCTTAAAAGAATTTCATCCCCGAGATTCAAGTGAACAACTCAGGATAGCGGTTACGTACATCTTGCTCTACTTCCCATGTAGCTTCTTCCACTGTATGATTCCTCCATAGGACTTTTACTAAGGGAATACTCTTATTTCGGAGCTCCTTAACTTTTATGTCCAGTATCTGAACTGGGCACTGCTCATAAACAAGATTCTCCTATAATTCCACTTCTTCTGCTTTCAATATATGGGAGGGATCACTGACATACCTGAAGCATTGATACAAGGAAAACATTGTGCACTCTATCCATATTTGGTGGTAACGCTAACTGGTACGCTACTTTTCCTACTCACTGCAATACTTCAAAAGGGCCAATGTATCTAGGGGCAAGTTTTCCTTTACCACCAAACCGCATTACCCGCTTGTAAGGGGAAATCTTAATAAACACTTTATCAACCACTTCAAATTCTACATCCTTTCTCTTTAAATCTGCATATCTCTTTTGTCTGTCTTAAGCTTGCTTCAATCTGTTCCTGATCAACTTAATATCTTCCATCATTTTTTGAGTTATCTCCAATCCAAGAGCTGCATTCAAAGCATCTTTTTCTCCTACTTCATCCAGTGTAGTGGGGATCTACATTGTCTACCATATAGAGCTTCATAAAGAGCCATCTTAATTGTAGACCGATAATTGTTATTGTAAGCAAACTCTATCAATGGTAGCATCTCATGCCAAGTCATCTTATAATCCATACAACACGCTCTCAGCATGTCTTCAAGCACCTGATTAGTTCTCTCAGTTTGGCCATCTGCCTGTGGGTGTTAGGCTGTATTGAATGCTAACCTGGTACCCAAGTTTCTCTGTAGACTAGTCCAAAAAGTTGAAACAAATCTGGAATCTCTATCTGATACTATTGTCTTGGGCACCCCATGCAATCTAACTATCTCACTGATGTAGATCTAGGCCAACTGATCTAAGGTGGTATTGTCCTTTACTGGAAGAAAATGTGCTAATTTGGTTAATCTGTTTACTATCACCCATAGCGCATTATAACCCCTTTGAACTCTAGGATGTGCAGTATATGGTATGTCATGAGCCTCTGCAAGAATCCTCTTTCTCAGTTTAGCATCTTGGGGAATGCATATACAGCTCCTAAAACTGAGAACACCAACTGAAATCTGATACTCTGATATCTTGCCTTCCAACACTTGTTAACTTATTTTCTGACACCACTCGTCGATAGCTTGCCTTTCTTTAATCTCTTCCAGTAAAGTAGATTGAATTTCTAACCTAGCAATTCTTCCTGGTACCATCTTTATCTGTTCTTTGAGAAATTCTTCCAATAATTCTTTCTACACTGTGAGTTGAGACAAATAGGCTTTTCTACTCAAGGCATTAGCTACCACATTGGCTTTTCCAGGTTGACGCTTGATTTCACAATCATAATCTCTTACTAGCTCCAGCCATCTCTTTTGTCTCAAATTCAGCTCCTTTTGGGTGAAGAAATACTTCAAACTTTTATGATCAGTATAAATATTACTCTTTGCCTTCTACAAGTAATGCCTCCATATCTTTAATGCAAAGACTACAGTTGCTAACTCTAAATCATGCGTAGGGTATCTTGTCTCATACTCTTTCAACTGTCGGGAAGCATAAGCTATTACCCTACCCAACTACATCAACACAACACCAAGTCCCTGAAGTGAAACATCCGTATAAGTATCATAGTCTACACCCTCCTATGAGAACATTAGAATAGGAGCTATGGTGAGTCTTCCTTTTAACTCTTGAAAACTCTTTTCACACGCATCTGACCATATGAAAGGAGTTCCATGTTTGGTAAGAGCTGTAAGCGACTTAGCCAACTGGGCAAATCCTACTACAAAACGTCTATAATAACCCGCAAGCCCCAAGAAACTTCTAACCTCATTCACTGTCTTCGGCCTTTGCCACTCTAGGATTGCCTTTACCTTGCTGAGATCTACTGACACATCTTATTGTGAGACAGTGTGGCCTAGAAAGATAACTTGATCCAGCTCGAACTCACATTTAGAAAATTTGGCATATAGTTTCTTATCTCTCAGTCATTGTAGGACAAATCTCAAATGCTCTTCATGCTCTTCTCTTGTCTTAGAATAAACAAGATGTCATCAAACAACAGCACTATAAATCGATCAAGACAGTCATGAAACACCCGGTTCATTAAATCCATAAAGACTGTTGGGCATTGGTTAACCCGAAAGGCATCACCACAAACTCATAATGCCCATATCTAGCCCGAAATGCAGTCTTGGCTATATCTTGCTATGCAACTCTTACTTGATGATAACCTAACCTCAAATCAATCTTTGAAAACATGGCCGCTCCTTTTAGTTGATCAAATAAATCATTTATGCGAGGTAACGAGTATTTATTCTTCATTGTCATTCTATTCAACTCTTGGTAATCTATGCACATAGGTAGCGACCCATCTTTCTTTTTCACAAATAAAATAGGAGCACCCCAGGGAGAATGGTTGGGTCTAATAAAACCCTTGTCTAGGAGTTCTTGGAGCTGCTTTTTCAATTCCTGGAGTTTAGTTAGGGCCATACGATAAGGGGCTTTAGAAATCGGTGCTATCCCTAGTGCCAACTCAATGCTAAAATCCATTTCTCTTTCTGGAGGTAAACCTAGCAAATCATCTTGAAATACATCTAGAAACTCCCAGACTACTGGCACATTTTGGATCTCTAATCAAGGGGCATCACTGTTTTGCACTACATGAGCAATATACCTGGAGCACCCTTTTCTTAACATCTTTTTGGCTTTTACACTACTAATCAAAATACTAAGCTGGTGGCCCCCTCCAAAACTAAACATATCACCGTCAGCCAGATTAAAATTTTCTTTCTTCTTTAGGCAATCAATCTCTACTCCATATCTCTCTAGGAAATCCATAACCAAAATAGCATCAAAGTCAGGCATATCAAATACAATCAAATCCACTAGTAACATCCTTCCATGGATCACTACAGACTCCCTTAAAATCATCTCCTAAGTTACCACACTATCACCATCTGGCAATTCTATCTTAATGGACTGATTCTAGCTATGAGATGTACTATACAGTTATGTAATGATTTGGTAAAGTTGGGGAAGATTTTGTGTTGAAATTTTTGGAGTGTAGAGAAGTGATGAATTCAGCTAGGTTTGATACTAAAGTTAGTGAGTTTTTGGCTAACAATTTGGTTGAATTAGAGAGTTGTGGAAGTGTAGCCAACATGGTAGTTGCATGTGCATATGAAATGTTTGATGAGAATCCAAAAAGAAAATGCATGCATGAGTAGGCTAAAACATAATGAAGAAATGGTTAGAGAAAGGCAAGAATTGAAGTAGGAAGATTATGTTTAGGCTTAACCAAGTGTAAATATTAGTATTCAAGGGTGCATATTGTTATGCCAAAATTTAGAATATCACTTGGACATGTTAGTTCCATGAGAGAAATGGCCCTTAGTGTTTGGTTCTAGTTACTTGGACCTTTCCTACTTTTTGAATAGCATATGAAAGTGTTAGAAAGGAATTGCAAGTTGAAGTGTTATTTTGATATGGCAATTGTGATAGTAGAGAATGGTAAAATATGTCATGACATACCATTATGCCATAATGAATTTGCAAGTTTATATATGTGAATTTGAAAAGCATATTAAAGAATGGGCTTGATCATGCATATTTTGTGTACATGATATATATGTATAGCCTTGATTTAGTAAATGAGAATATGAAAGAATATGTTAGCAAAGAATGAGAAAGAAAGAAAAGAAAATGACTAGTAATTGTCTTTTAAGCTAACATGCAAGTATGTATAGTTTCTCATTTACTAAAGAATGCAAGTGTGGAATTTCCATAGCTTGGAAATTCATGTTGAAATGTGCATAGTATCTCTTTCTATTCTCTTTCTGCAGCATTCTATGATATAAGGTTTTTGCGATGGGGAACCCGTGAGTGATAGAGATGCCCATATACACCCCGCCACGAGCGAGCGGCCATAACAGAGAGATACAATATTTGTACAGTTTGTTAATAGTGTATGTGGATAAGGATTGTACCCAACAAAGCATACCTACATGCACACCGCCACAAGCGACGGGCCATAGTTAGAGGTGGAAAAGCAGCTCACCCGGCCCGAACTGACCCTACCCGACCCGACCCGACCCACGGGGGTTGCGCAAAGTGGCGGGTCAGTCTGACCGTCTGGCAACATTGGCAGGCCGGGTTAGGCCCGCCAATGTTGGGGAATTGGTTGGCCCAACCTAGACCACCAACCCTAACCGCCAGGTTAGGCCGCGGGTTGGGCCGAGTTAACCCTTTTTTTGATTTGTTTTGGTTTTTTGTTTAAGTTTAAATGTTTAATTAACTTTTCAAATGAATAATTAACAATTTATAAATGAATAAATGTAATTGTTTTTAGTTAAGTGTTAATTTCTTTTCAAATATCAATAATTAAATTAAATTAATTTTTTTTTTGGTTAACATTCCAAATATTAATTCAATTTTAATACATTAAAATTGTAATATAAGAATAATTAAATTTATTCATTTATTAAAAAATAAAGTAAGAAATTACAATAATTATTGCCTCGTTAAAAACCTTACCAAGAAAAACCCAATGGGACAAAAACTTGATAAAGAAAAAAGAGTGCAATAATGACAATTAATTTAAAAGTTACAATTTACAAAACAACTAATTTCGGGGTTCACTAGAACCTCCCTCATCCGTATCATCTATATTACAAAATTGAAATAATTCTATTAAAGTATCGTCGACAACCTCGTATTGACCTTGATGGCGCGATCATTTCCAATCTCGAAGACATGTGAGGACTTCAATCATTTTTGGTGAAAGTTTAGTCCTCCTTTCATTTAAAATTCTTCCACTTGCACTAAATGTTTGTTCGGATGAGACGGTTGAGACAGGAACAGCGAAAACATCCAAGGCAAGTCTTGATAATACCGGAAAAATACATTTTCTGGCTCTCCAATAGTCTAAGAGATCAATGTTGGCTCTCTTTTTTGGATCTACTTTTAATATTTCATGGGTTGTTAAATATTGTTGATGCTCATTACTCTGCGACTGCATGGAAGACAGTACATTAGTTGTTGTTGTTGGTGGAGCTTCTAAATAGGAGGCTGTGCTTCGGATTTGGGTCATCTTCGGCCTATTCAGTGCGCCCCAAGAGTAGAAGTCTTCATTTGTTTCTTCTGATGCAGTTTCCCTGGATGTTTCGCCTCTTTACGGGTTCCCATACCTGTTTTCATATTGGAAATATACTTCGAAAAGTGTATTTTTTACCTCTCCTATTTGATTGGCATATACTTCGGTTTATAAATTTTCACATAAATTGTCAAAACCATTTTCTAAACCTACCAATTTAATTCTAGGATCAAATATAGCACCTAAACAATAAAGAAAAGGAATGGGTTTCCAATATTTTTTAAAAAAAAATTTCCATCGCCTTTATTGGTGCATTTAAAATTACATTATCTTTGTTTTTTATAAATAACTTAGAAATTTTTATAATTGTATGTATTACCAATGGACTAGTAGGATAATACACACCAGAAAGTTGTAAAGTGGATTGGTAAAAAATTTTAAGAAAAGAATGAAATACTTAACTATTTGCCAATCATTTTCTACCAAATAATGAGGACCTCTATTATTTGCTACAAAATAACTAATTATGTAAACATGAATCAAGTATTAAATAAGTACTATTCCATCTAACTGGCATGTCTAATGTAAAAGTTCTAGGAGACATATTTGATTTTATACAAGCGTCTTGAAATTCAGCATTTCTTTTATTACTACTAGTAATCCAAGCTAAACAATCTCTAATTCTATTAATATTTTCTTTAATTGTTTTCATACCACTTTTCACAATTAAATTAATAACATGACATGCACAACGTTGGTGAAAAAACTTCAAATTGTTATATAAAGGATAATTACTTTGAAAATAATTTATAGCTTTACTATTAGAACTTGCATTATCTAAAGTTAAACTTATCACTTTACTAACAATATCATAATCTTCTAAAACTTCAACAATTTTATTATAAATTTGTTCACCACTATAATCAACATCCATTAATCTAAATCCTAATAAAGATTTATTTAATTTACATTCATTATCAAAATAATGACTAGTCACACAAATATAATCTTGTTTAGCTCTACCACTCCAAATATCGGCAGTTAGAGCCACACTAACATGACAAGTATGTATTTTATTTTTTAATTCTAATTTCATTTTTCTAAACAATTTTATTAAATCATTTCTAGTTGCAGTTTTAGAATAACTTTTAAATCATGGAAAAAATGAATTTTGAACAAATATTTCAAAATATTTATCTTCGGCCATATTAATAGGTTGATCAGTTGCAGCAATATATAAAGCTAACTGTTCCCTATATTTAAAGTACTAGTACCATTACCTGAATCAGCTTTATAAATATTTTAACAGTATTTGTATCTCGCTTTCTTGACTTGAATGCCATTTTCTGTCTTGTAAAACTTTTCGAAATGCGCCCAAATATCTGATGTGTGTTTGTCTTTGCTTTCGACGGCAGTTGATGATCCCGCCTCAACTTGAGATGAAGTTGGACGAGCACGACGATTATGAGGATGACTTCTAGAACCACCGGGAGCTGTTGGCATCAGGGGCATATTTTGAGGTGTATCGGATTTTGAGAATGGGAAAGCGGGACTATTTGAATCTCCTCCTGTATTTATGTTAGTAAAATCAGCGGGACTAGGACTAGGATAGTAGTTTCCTTCATCATTGTAATTGATGGGAGAGAAATATCTATCCATTGTAGTTGAAAAAAAAATTGATGTAGAAGAAATAAAAATTAAAGAAAGAGAATTGGAATATGGAAATTGGAATTTGGAAAATTGGAAATATGAATTAAAAATTGCAAAAACTAATAAAAATTAATCCATTGTAGTTGAAAAAAAAATTGATGTAGAAGAAATAAAAATTAAAGAAAGAGAATTGGAATATGGAAATTGGAATTTGGAAAATTGGAAATACAAATTAAAAATTGCAAAAACTAATAAAAATTAAAATACGAGCAAATTGAAAACAAAGAGATTAAGAGAATAAATGAATAATTGAGAGATTAGAGATTAGAGAATAGAGAATATGCAAGAATGAGAGAATTTGAGTTGTGAGAAAAATGTGAGAGTTTAGGGCCAATTTATAGAAAAAAAAAGGAAAGAAAAATGACGAAAAAGACCCCTCCAACGGCTATTAAACTGCTATATTTCAAGGGTAAAGGGGTAATTTGAAAAAACAAATTAAATTTTTTATTTTTTTTAATTTTTTTTGGGCCAACCCGTGGGTCAACCCGGCGGATTGACCGTTATTATATAACAATCAACCCGCCGGGTTGACAATAGCCAAACCGGCGGGTTGGCGGTCACTTTTAGAAGAGACAAAACAGCAAGCCGCCGGGTTGGCGGGTTGCCATTTTGCAACTCGGCCCGCTCGGGGGTTGCTACCTGGTTCAAACCGCTTCATTGTTGGCCGGGTTAGGGTTGCCCCGCCTAACCCGGCCCATTTGTTCCACCTCTAGCTACATTAGAGAGATATAGTATTTGTACAGTCCGTCAGCAGTGTATGTAGATGAGGATTGTACGCACTCACATGGCCAAGGTTCTAAATCCATGCATCAACCTAGTCCGATCAGCATACCAGAAAGAAGAAAGAAAAGAAAGAGAAACAGAGAAGAAAAGAAAGAGATACAACATAAGAGAAATAGAAACAGAAAAGAAAAGAAAGTTATTTTCTCAGGAAAGTTTATTATTTTGCATATGTATTATGCTACTTACATGATTTAGTATTTCTTATGTGCTCGACGATGTACAATTTTATTCATTGTCTTTGCATGTTGGTAAGTAGCAAATCAGAGTATCAGAAAAGAATGCAGAATATCATAAAAGAATGAAGAATATTATCAAATATTAAAGTGAGAAAAGGAAAATTAGAACATGAGTAACAGAGGAAACACAGTAGTGTAGTTTGGTTTACTTGTTGAGCAATTAGTGCTCACTCCTTTATTTTACTGTTTTGCAGGTACTAGATGATTTACAACCTTGTAGGACGTTAAGAAGCTGAGGAATTTGGTGCAACTGTTCAAGATTACCTTGTGCTTACTAAAGTATATCAGTATTTTGTGTATATATTTATATGAATTAAAATTAGAATTTTCGGATTTTACATTACGTATATATATGTTTATAAAAGTTATTTAGTAAGGATTTCAACTTCAGTACTCTTTTCTGTATTTTCATCAGGTGTTTTTGGTCACTTATTATTGTAAGGTTCGCCTTGCAAGGGTTTCTAACATTTAGATCATTGCTTGACCTGTTTGTGAAACTCTTCAGTGACATTCTCTGTAGAAATCTAAATTCGAATAGCTTCAGTGGACCTATATCAACTTCCATTAGTGATCTTACCAAACTTCTTTTGCTAGATTTGACTGATTTATCAGCTCAATGGAACAATTCCAGTCTCTAGTGAAACTTCACCTGGATTGGATGGACTAGTTAATGCATTGCACTTGTATGTATAACACATTTTCTTCATTTGCAAGTATTGTTTCCTAAAAACAACTAATCAACACTTTTATATTAAATTTGCAGTCATATTGGAAGAAATTAGCTCACAGGACCAATCTTGCTTTCTAACGAAACTACAAAGATGAAGGTGTTTGGAAGGAAAGGTAAGGGAGTTGGCAGTAGATAAAACAGGAGTTAGACAGGAAGATTCTTATTGTAAAAAGGTGTTAAGGAGTATATTTGGGCTGGGACAGATGGCATATACTGGTTGGTCAGGAAGGGAAATTTGGTTATTGAGAGAGTATGAGACGAGAATAAAAGAAAGGAGAAAAGAGAATTGTTTTATCAAAGAAGAAACTCGGAAAATTGGGGAGGAACTATCTCTCAGAATCTGGTATTTAGCGAGGAGTTGACCCTCCAAGTCCAGCACTATCTGGGTTTCTTTTATTTGAGTTTTGGGTGTTATTTGATTGTGTAGTTGCTTGTTCTTTTGTTGGTTAGTTGTCCATGTACTTTGTTTGCTGGAATATCAATACAAAAGTCTCTTAGTTTCTGGGTTTGGTTTACTGTTACTGTTATTTTCCGGGTTTTTTTCTTGTTGTTCTTATTTCGGCTGGTTGAGTTGGGAGAGGTGTCTATCACTTTCACTTTTCAGCTCAATTGAAATAAATGCATGTGTAAGTTGTTTTGGACAAGCTACTTGATGAGTAGATGCAGTAGGTGTAAGTGCATCCTACAATCAAGTTTTGTGTTTACTTCTGTACTTCAAGCGAACTTACATCCAGTAGGACCCCTCGAAATGTCAATATGTTCGAAGCATTGGATTTTGTGCATTGATATATCCCTAAAACATATGCCCCCTTTTTCAGATATGATAGAAATCTAAGAAACAGGTAGGATTGTCATGATAAAGAGAAATAGGAATGAACATGGTGGAGACGCTAACCACAACTGACATGAGCTTTAATAATCGGCAATGAGTGCAGAATAAAATAAAGAATGCACTCGGAACGAAATTGTCATTGATATATGAGATGAGAATTACTATTGTTTTTAAGTAGGTTTTTTGACAACTTCTGGTGCATCCCTACTTCACTAGACAACCGCAAAACTTGCAGGTCAAATGAGTATTCCAAACATCCTCTCATAAGTTTCAATTTCTCTGGCCATAAACATTTGAATTTCAATGGGACTAGCTTCCCAAATATCATTACAATGCAAGTGGATTATGCAGAGAAGTTCACAACTTAAACTTCTAGTGTCTTATGAGATATCAATGTAATATACTATAAATCATTATTGGTTTCTTCTTAAGAATATTTGCAACTTTCTTTCAGATATTTGTCCAAAAATCAATTGATTGGCCCTTTCCCTAACCTTACAGGCTTGAGCAACCTCAGCTATCTGTAAGTTAACAAAAGTTCATAAATCTGTTTGCATTATGCATAATGTGGTACTGAAAGGCCCTTCATTATTGCCATCAATTCAGCATTTTGCTTCTCTTATTCATATAATTTGCATAAATGTATTCTACTTCTACTAAAGTTCATTTGCATCCTCTAAAAAATATCTGGTTCACCGGGACATGAGCAATAATAGCTTTGAAAGGTCAACTATTCCACCAGGGTTTTCAATCTTGCAATCTTTGACAACTTTGTACATCTCTCTCTTCTCTCTCTCTCATGCACAAACACACATATAAAGCAAGCATCCGTAACATTCAAGCCTGGAATGCCTAATAATCATTCTCACATTTAACATCGCTAGTGAAAGGAATTTGGGATTCAACATTCAAGCTTGGAATGCTTAACAATCATTGTCATATCCAACATTCCTAGCAAAAGGAGTCTAAGATTCAGTTTATAAGGTTTGGTCCCCATAATTAAATAGATGTTACCCATTGGTAGGATAAGGATGGTAGGAGAACGAGATTCACTAATAGATAGGTTTGGAAGGATTTATCTACAAATAATCATACTAAACCTTGGAGCACTTTGATATGGAATGATATATGCATACCTCGACACTCTTTTATTATGTGGTTGGCCATAAAACATAAACTGCTAACGCAGGATAGAATGAGAGGATGGACATGAGCGGAGGAGCTTTTTTGTAAGCTGTGTAATGCCACCTGGACTCGCATGAACACCTATTTTTTAAATACTCCTACTCCTAGAAGATGTGGAAATCAGCTCAATCTAAAGGTCATTTTAGGCCCCTTCAAGAGGCTGGGATGAAATCATAAGTTGTTGCTCCATTAATTTTGAAGTGCAAAACTGCTTCTTGGTGCTGTAATGTATTATGTTTGGCAAGAGCACAATTTTCATCTGTTCAAAAACAAGGGGAGGAGTAGTGATAACCTGAAGATTCAGATTTTTTGGGAGGTAAGGCTCTGGCTTCGTTCTTTAAAATTTAAAGATAATATGAGAGTGCGTAAAGCCGTGGTTGATTGGGATCTCCCTAGAGATTGCATTGTTTTGAATGATCATACAAACTGATAATCCTTTCTATGTTGTTATTTTTATTGAATTTTTTGTGTAGTGTGCTGGATGATGCCCGAAGTTGTAGGGTGAGTAGGTTTATGTTTGCTGTGGTTTTTACTATGGGAGTATTGGTATGTGCTGAGGTGTGGGGGAGTTATCGGTGGAACAACCATAGCTGTAAATATATAGGCAAGGGGCAGTTTAAATTGGGAGGATATCTAGAGGAGGCATGTTGGAATGATGAGGATCTTTTGTTTTGTGAAGTAGAGGGGTCATAAAGGTGTTTTGGTTTTTGTTTTGTGGTATGGCCTCGTTAAAAAATTGGTAAAAGGGTGGGTGTTTTGCAGGGTTTGAGAAGCATTTGGGTGGTATCTTCTTGTATGAGATTGGTATAAGGATTGGCCCCTCTCAGTTTCCTCATGTTTTAATGGGCAGTGACATGGATAACATGCATCCGTTTAGATTCATCTGGGCATGTTATGTTATGAAGTATAATTTTAGTGCAAACATTAGTGATTTCGGGTTGCGTGGGAGTGTGTCTGGGTTGCTAAGAAAGTGGGAGTTCTCCAATTTAGGCTGCTTTGTCCAGATGATAATTATTCATCTTGTGCATGGGAGTGTGTCCCCTCTTTATTAGAATCTGCTTGAGTTGCAAAATTTCCAGATTTTTGTTGGCAGAATGACTTTTTGCTGGTCCTGGAGTTGCTCTCATGGGAGATTTTTTGTGGTCGACTGTTGGGGTTGGGCTAACTATAGGGGTGTAATTAAAATAGCCCATCATTATTTGTTGGATTGGCCTTGTGGTGTCTTCTGGGCCTTGCAGTATAGGGAGTTTTAAGGACCGAACTAGGTGTGGTAGGAGTTTTGTGGTTGAGGGTGACCGTTTGACTAGTGGTCGGTTAAGGTTGGTGTAATTTGTGTGTATTCTATTGGGGTAGTTTTTCTCTTTGCAAGTGGTCTCCTTTCGGCGGTGAAGTGTTTGGGCCCTTCCTTTGGTGAGAAGATGATAGCCCAACAAGTTATATTGGCCTGTTTTGGTTTTCGGCCGTGGGGCATCCATGGATGAGCTTTTATGAGCTGTTGTGTGAGAGGCCCGTTTACGTGAGCAGTTTATGTGGGCCATTTTCATGGGTTGATTGCGTCAGTTGTTGCATGGTGGATAAAGTGTGCCAGCTAGTCCTCTACGTTTCGTGGGCTCCCCTTAGGTTGTGAAAAGAATTCTTTTGGGCTTTGTGGCCTCATATAGTTTGTTTTTTCTCCTTGTTTTTGCTAAGGCCTGTTGGTTGGGCCTTGTTGTAGAGGATTGTATATCTTTGGTCCTTCAACCTCCTTTTGTTCGGCTTTTACTTGGACCTGTCCAAGGTTTTAGCTTGAATGGGTATTCCCCCTCATCTTCCTTTATATTTTTTAATTCTTTTTTCAATAAAATTACTACGTTTACAGCCAAAAAAAAAAAAAACCAAATATGTGTGGGTTTAAACCCAAGACAAATAATATCCACTGCTTGGTTGACTCGACGTGTTAAAATCATTGAATATCTTTTGTTCTTCATTATAACAAAAACGAGTCTTCCATTAGATAGTATCATAAACTTTTCTAGCCATCTATCATTTCAATGCCTAAAACTGTAAATGCCATTCACTCTTGGGGTTTGAATTACTTACCATGACTACAATGCTTATTACTTTGCACTAGTAGAGTAATGGAGAACACAAATCTTCGAGGACCTATACCCGTTGAACTCTTTCGTCTTCCTCGGTTGGAGTCAATGTAAGTATCAACTTATTCTCAAAGAGCACCACATTGAAATCCATCCAAAACCAACATGAAACATTAGCCTAACTGGATGGCATGCTGATCTATTTGTGTTAGGAAATGATCAAGCTTATGGCAGCGGAAACAAAAATTTTAGACCATAGATCGCATCCATTTAGGCCAAGATTAGGGCACAAATTATATAGTTTATATGTTAAATCAAAATCTATAGTAATATAAACAACCAGATTAGAGTTAAGAGTTCATACATGTGTTTGGAGGCTCTTCAAACCTATCTTTGACTGAGTTCGCTATCGATCCAAGAGTATGATCGAATTAACGGTAGTCCATACGAAGATAACCCGAAGAGCTAAAGAGAGATTTGCTAAATCCTCTTTAGCTTCAAGATTCAAACTCAAGAATCAATAAATTTGATTCAATGAAAACCAGGCTGGCGTGAGAAAGGGAGAGGGCTGTGTGTTTTTCTTTTCTTTCAGTTAAATGATTGAATGAATTCACTTGTTATTTAATTCACAAAACTTTGTACTTATATAGTGCTCACAAAACAGCCCCTATGTCCAAACACTCTCAATCATGATATTTTAATTTTAATTATTATTATTTTCAATTAAACTCAATTAATGTATTTAAAGAAATACATTAACATTTAATTAATAATAATAATCCATTTAAATATATGTGTACATATATTTAAATATAATCTCACTTATTTAATTTTAATATCAAATTAAATATAGGCAACAACCTCAGCAAATTTAATTGCATTGTGAGATTATCAAAATACTATTTTGCCCTAAAAGACGAAAACACCCCTTGCACAAACTGATTTTTAAATTATCTTTTATGTATGTGACCCGTAGGCTCCTTACCATATCGGCAATGTATAGTATCGCGATTAACACCAATTAATCATCTTACTACACACAGACCAAGATTGGCCCCTAGTAGGGTATCATGGCCACTCGATAAATTCGGATTCAGCAAATCAGCTACTTGTCAACGATATGGTTACCGTACAATCAAATCCTTTCATCATCTGTTATCTCATTGAGACTATGGCATAGAAATAGTGTCAACCTTAGTTACTCTCGATATATATTTGTATTCAGCTACTGAACCAATGATTGGAATAATGAATTGGATTGAGCAACAACTCAATAGATCGCAGATTTATAGTCATTGTCATTAACTGAATTGGGCCGTGAGATAACTTTTCCCATACCCAGGAGTGATGAATCCTCTGTTGATCCACCATAGTTTTGATACACTCCTCGATGCAGCCAATCACTACCGTATTGACAACTCTGAATAGAACTGCGTTGGGCCAATGTCAAACTGCACAGATTGGTGTACAAGGCGCTCTGGTGATCTTAAGTCTAAGGATCACATACACCACCATTCGTTAGAGGATTTGTTCCATAGACACTAGGGTTACCATCTATGTGGAATCCTCTGGTGGGTCAGTCCAGTGAACTTGCCTACAGCAAGCACCCATGTGTTACACCAGGTTGTCAGTAAATAACCTTAACAAGTGAGATCTATCACTGCCTTTTGACAGGGTCGTTCAACACTATGATAGCCTTACCGTATTATTTGTGCCCTTGGCTAGATTAATACTGGGGCTACGGACGTTTCTAGAATGGCCACCATATGTGCTCATATGGTTCTCACTATCAAGATTTGAAACACTTGATACCCTCGTCGCGGTTCTACCATTCTAAGGACATATATCAATACATACAACTATGGTTTACATGATATAGTAGATGATGTCTTTATTGATTAATAAACATTATTACAAAGAGTCAATTCCACAATAATTGATTAGCATTAGGGCACCTACTCCAACAATCTGTCACTTGCACTATAGTCAATCATTCATGCACTCAACATTGAATGACCCAAGTGCCTATCATGCTTTTGCTACAACAGAAACTTCAATAGTTGGTTAGTAGGTATTCTACAAATCTGCACATTTTGATCGATCTCTTACATCAGATTGAATCAACTAAGTATGTGTTTGGATTATTGGTGAGACTGTGATTCCTCAGCCACAACAATGGCTCCATTGCTATCACAGTAAAACTTTATTGGATTAGCAATGCTTGGAACCACATCAAGTTTGGTAATGAACTTCTTGATCCAAACTGCCTACATGGTTGCATTAAATAATGCAATATACTTAGCATCAATTGTACAATCCGTTGTAATACACCAATTCAAGCTCTTCTAGCTCACCGTAGCTACATTGAGGCAAAATATACAATCCCAAATTGCGAACTATAATTATCTTTATCTGTTTGAAAATAGCATCACTATATCCTCTTACAATGAGCTCATCTTTCCTTCCATAATCCAAGAACATATTCTTAAGCTTTTTCAAGTACTTAAGGATGTCCATTGACATTCATCTAGTGTCACTCACTTGGATCTGATTGATATCCTCTACTAGTGCTGAATGCACATAAGACATCAATCTAAGTACATAACATATTGTTCACCTAGATCCTGTTGGTATCTTCTACAAGTGCTTAATGCACATAAGATATCATTCCAAGCATGCAAATACAACATCGCTCACTTGGATCCGATTGATATTCCCTACAAGTACTTGGTGCACATGAGAAGTCAATTTGAGCATACAACATGGCATTGCTCACTTGAGTCTGATTGATATCCACTACAAGTGCTTAATGCACATTTGATATCAATCTAAGCATACAAGATGAATCCACTTGCTGAAGGTTGTGGGATCCTCTTCATTCTATCTCTCTCATCGTGTGGTTAAAGACACATATCCTTAGAGAGATAGCCACCATGTGTCATCGGAAGAAATCCCTTCTTGGATTCTTCCATACTGAATATGTTCAGTACCTTTTCTATGTACTCTAACTTAGTTTAAGCAACCTACCCGATCTATCGTGATAGATCTTCATTCAGAGAATGTAGGCTATTTCTCCTAAGTCTTTCATGGAGAAGCACTTGGATAACCAAGTCTATACCGGCTGTAACTTTAGTATGTCGTTCTTGATCAGAAGTATGTCATCGACATACAACACTAGGAATGCCATCACGCTCCCACTTATCTTCTTGTAAACACATGCCTCATCTTCGTTCTTGATAAAACCGAATTCTTTTACGGCTTCATCAAAAAGAATGTTCCAGTTCCTTGAAGCTTGCTTGAGTCCATATATAGACCTCTGTGTAATACCTTCTTTCTTAGCTAGTATACTTGAAAAATATATTGTGATAAACAGACATAAGTATAAAATGAAAAGTAAATGGCCCAAAATGTTTCCTTACTTAATATATAATTCTTTACATAACAAAATAGCATATACAAAAGCTTTAATAACGGTGGACAATAGTGCCATTTCTCTCCGCTTCTCGACTTCCATCCGATCGCTTCTCACCTATTTCCTGCAAAACATGGATAAACAACGAGGTGAGCACTAATTGCTCAGTAAGTAAATCCTTTACTCTTCTATCCCCGTAAGTTAATCTTAAGTTCTTTCCTCACTCTATTCCTTTTCTTTTTCATTCTCTCTTTACTCTTTCTCTTTTCTTTCACTGTTTCTAGTTCTCACTGTTCTTTCATTCTAACTTTCTTTGTTCTTTCTTTCTTTCTAATTCTCTCTGTTCTTTCTTTGTTTCTTATCTCTCACTAACCATGATAGGAATCATGGTAACGTGCATGGATGAGATGCAAATGCACAGAATGCATAAAGATGCATATTCTTTCTTCTTTTCTATTTCTTATTCTATTTCTTACTCTGTTTCTATGTTTCTTTCTTTCTATTCTTTTCTTTTCTTGCTTGCTCATTCTTTCTTATTCTTTCTCATTCTTTCTTATTCTTTTTATTTTTATTATTATTTATTCTTTCTTATTCTTTGCCGATCAGACTCGGTTGGTGCATGGATTTAGAACTCTGGCTGTGTGAGTGAGTACAGTCCTCATCTACATGCACTCTTACGGACTGTACAAATTCTTTTCTTGTTAGGCCACTCAATTAAGGTGGCATGCATGTAGGTTTTTCTTCTTGGTACATCCCTCATCCACATACACTCTTACGGGCCGTACAAATTCTTCTTCTTCTTCTTCTTAGGCTGCTCACTTAAGGCGGCGTGTATGTGGGAATCTTCTTCTTCTTATCACTCACGGGTTCCCCATCTCAACAACCTGTTCTTTTCTTCTTTTAAAACATTCTACCTTTTTCTTTCTTTCTTTATTCTTTAGGTTCTCATACATATGCATATGTACGCATGTGGATGGCTTATGCTTTTAATTCTTTCTAAGTGCAAACATGTAATGCAAAAATGCCATGTAGCACAAAAATAAGTTTTCTCTACTCATGCATATGCTTCTCTTAGATATTTCATCAAACATCATGTACGCATACTCAAATTCTATTTTAACTATAATTCTATTTCTTTCTTAAACCATCCATAGTTGGAGTAAAACTCCTCTAAAACAAGATTAAACCTGGCCAGGAAACGCACTTCAAAATTCTCCTCGAACTCTTTCTAATTTCAAACAAACTCCACTTAATCACCATACTACCAAAACCACTTCTCATGACTCACTTCTACTCATCAATAACCATCGACTCATCAACAATTTTCAAAATTAAAGGCACAAACATTCATATGAAATCTCTACACAAAGTGATTTCTTAAACCATAACTTGGGTTGGATTTACTTACCTTGTGCTTGAGGAATTCCACTAAAATCCCTGTATCTTTGGTAGACCTGTTCTTTCTCTAAAACCCTAAGCATAAACACTGTAAGAATTCAACACTTTTACAAATTAATCTCATATTTATAGCCAGAGTCCTTACCTTTTGATGCTTAGGATCAAATCTATACCAAAATCCAACCAAAAGCCCTCTAATCTTCTTTGGAAATTTGATGAAGAGATGAGAAAATTGGAGAGTAGAAATGGTGTGTGGGTGTAGAGAATGGGAGGGTTTGAGTGACTAAACCCTTAATATCTCATATTAATAAGCATTCTTTCCCATTTTGCCCTTGCACTTTCTTAAAATTCCATCTTTGCCCCCTAATTTATTACAAATACATCCCCATCTTCAATGCATTCTCCATGAAATTTTCTTACTTTTTACTCTCCACTTTTACTACTAATTAGGGGTAGAATGGTCACTTTGCCCCTAAGGAAAAATTCTCTAGAATCTTCTCAAGAATTTCAACTAGCTCTTAGCCCCGGCGGAGATTTTTTCTTTGCCTCGGTGAAAAATTCCAGAGCATACGTCACCACAGCAAACTTTATTCTTTGCCTCGGCGAAGTCTGCAATTTTCTAACTTCGCCAATCCTTTACCAAATTCAGGGCAAACAAACAATATTAACAGCATACAAGCTTGACTAAGGGGCAAATAAACAACATTGAGGGCCAATAAGCATATACAAGCTACGTACCTCAAAGTGGGTGTTACACTCTGCAACTTGCATATCTTATTAGCCTTTCTATCAAGAATGAAACCATTGGGTTGTGTCATATACACCTCCTCTTCAAGGTTTTCATTCAGGAAAGCCGATATGACATTTATTTTCCAAATCTCATAGTCATTAGCTTGTCCATCGAGAATGAAACCATTGGGTTGTGTCATATACATATCCTCTTCAAGGTTTTCATTCAAGAAAGCAGCTATGACATTTATTTGCCAAATCTCATAGTCATTAGCTTGTCCATTGAGAATGAAACCATCGGGTTGTGTCATATACACATCCTCTTCAAGGTTTGCATTCAGGAAAGTAGTTATGGCATCCATTTACTAAATTTCATAGTCATAATATGCAGCAATTGCAAGCATAATCCAGATGGATTTAATCATGGCAATTGGAAAAAGGTTTCTTCATAGTCAATAGCATGAATTTGTTTGAAACCTTTGGCAATCAGTTGTGCTTTATATGTATGCACCTTGCCATCCATGTCAATCTTCTTCTTGAAGACCCATTTACGCCTTATGGGTTTTACCGCTCCAGGTGAGTCCACCAGAGAACTATGACCGATTCTGGTACATGGAGTCCATCTCAGATTTTATGGCTTTAAACTATTTAACGAGATCTGGATCTGATACAGCTTCATTGTAGGTTCTGGATTCATTGTCTGGGTATACCAATACGTCACCGCGTTAAGTAATGAGAAAACCATATCTTTCAGGCTCACAACATACTCTCCCAGGTCTACATAACTCCTATGCTACCTAAGGTGGTTCACTTTGATCCACAAATCATAGAGTAACATCCTTACGGTGTTCAACCACCTCTTGTGGCACATCTTCCCGTCCTTTGTCTAATGCATCTTGTGGTACTAGAACTTCATCGAGTTCTACTTTTCTCCCACTAGTACTTCTTAGAAAAATTCATTTTCTAGTAAGACATCAGTACGAGTGACAAAAAAATTGCCCTACTATGGATGGTAGAAATAGTATCCTTTGGTTTTCTCAAGATGCCCTACAAATATACATATACATGATTTCGAGCCCAGCTTGTTCGAAGTCAATCTTTTGACATAAGCTTCACAAACCCAAATCCTTAGATAAGACAAGTTGGGTCTTTGCCCACTCCATTGATCATATGGTGTCTTATCTACAGTCCTTGATGGCACACGGTTTGGTATGTGAGTCATATGTCTCTAGGGCACAACCCTAGAATTATGTGGGCAAATCATAGAAACTCATCAAAGATCTAACCATATCAAATAAGGTCATATTCCTCCTTTCAAATACACTATTATCTTGGAGAGTACATGGAGATGCGAGTTTTAATACCATCTCACATTCCTTCAGGTATGTTTAGCTCAACTTTCACAATTGGCATAGTTGTCATTTTGAGATTAACCTTATTGTCTATGTTAAGAACATATTATTATGAAACATCCATAAAGAATATTATTTACATTCAAGGACAATAATCCATTAGTAAAGTAATATTCTCATTTGTCCTAAGTGGACACAAAAATATAATTTCTAGAAATTGAAGAAAGATCATAATAATCCACAAGTTCTAAGAAACAAGCCCAGTGGCAAAATTAGACGTTAAGATCCTACAGCAAATGCAGCACCACGTGCTTCATTTCCAACTGGTAGGTCCACCTCTCCCTCGGCGAGCAATCTACTTTGTCATAGTCCTTGCACATCAATCAAATGTGAGTACCACATCTTGTGTCAATAACCCAAGATGTTAACGGAAGAAGTTAATCTCAAAAACATACCTGACGAAGAAGTAACATTCTTCTTCTTTTTTTGCTATGAAGGCCTTGCAATGCTTCCTCTAGTGGCTGGGATTCCCACAGTGAGGACAAATGCCTTTCCTTTTTGGAACAGTTCTTTCCAATGACTTTTGAGCCATTGCCTTCTCACTTGAGCTGGCTTCAGCCAACGTCAACATTTCTGACATTTTCATGCTTAACTCAGTAGCCTTCAACATATCTAGAAGTTTATTATCCTTAATAAAGTTATGGACAAATTTAGAGTAAGAATCTGGCAAAGACTGTAATATTAGGTTTATTGTTAAACCTTCATTAAGTCTACATCCAAAAATCTAAAGTCTGTTCATATACTCGGTCAACTTGAGTATATGATCGTCAATTTTGGGACCGAGACACCATATGCTTCTCATTTCTTTGAAGAAAATGAAGAATAGAAGCTAAGTACATTTTCTAGCACTACTGCCATAGTAATGGTGTCATTGATGCAAGCATAATGTATCTAGTCATTTCTGATTTCGCATCATGTGTATGCTTCATATATACATACCCAGTCTCATGGATAGAACTATCTGTAGGTTATAGTGAAAAGCCTACTTAATGGTGTATAATCTATCGCTTGACTGAAGTATATTATTATTAATTTCTCTTATTCAATGGTAGTGGATGGATCATTATGTATTTATTTAACATTCGTTTGTTGTTTATTGATTAAATTTTCCATCTTCTCCTCTTTGTTTTGATGTTAATCCCATGAACCACAAATTTTATGAGATAATTTTAATAATGTTTAACCACAATGCTTATAGAAGCCAAGTTCAAGGGAATCCATGAATTTTAGTGTTAAACATTTATAATCAGTGTTTGTTTATTGATTAAAATTTTCTTACGTCAATCGAGAACACTACTTTTATAACTTCAATATTGCTTAATCAAAATGATTACTATTAATTTAATCTCCTTTATAAAAATATTACTATTAATTTAATCTCCTTTATAAAAATATTACTAAAGAGTTTCAGGGTTTTTCCTTTTCCTTGATTCATCTCTGTTGGGAATAGGCTTTTGGGCTAATTTTTTGTAGTCTATATACTTCTAGTCTAAGGGAGGGATCATTACTAAGAAGATATATAAATGTCTCCTTGCCCCTGGTTTTTTATTCTTTGTGGACACTTTGTCCACAACTCAATCTACTTACCTCTTTATTAGATTAACACAAACTTCTTGTTTCTTATGAAAAAAAGTGATTAGTACATCTCTTTGGAGGTTTTCTGCCTATGGATTTGAAATATGTTGCTGAGTATTACATGATGACTATGAGTTACATAATTTCTTTTCTGGTAGTGGCTTCCAGATGGGATGGTGGACTGGTATTTCTGAAGATAAGAATGATCCTTATGGTCTGATAATACATGTTACTGCAGAGCATGGAAAATATGTAGCTAGGAGTTATAGTCCCCCGTAATCATTCCATTGCTTATGTAAGAGTTCCCAGTAAAGCTCTCATTGATTTATAAAGACGACCAAAACCATGCACAGAAGATGAAACCCTACTTGTTTGGCACTAAAATATTGGTGATGATGTCTTCTTTTTCAAAAAGGAACTCAAACTTGAACTTGGACTTGTGCTTGTTTTGAAGTTTTGAAGCTTTTTTTCACTGATCTTTTTCTTTCAGGCAGCTTGCTACAGCTGCAGTTGGTGTTCCCCTGTTTGAGATCTATCTTACTATGAACAAGAAAGGTGAATACAAACAGCAGGTACCTTTTCTTTCACCATCTTTTAGTTTTCATATTGTCTAGTTTGAATTATAAATATTTTTCTGGTCAAATTTATGGACTTATTTGCTATGTTGATGGTAGCCAAGAGAGTTACTTAAATTAAGGAATATTGAAACAGAATTAGGTTGGAGTGAGAATCAATGAGAGAGAGCAAGTCTAGACTGAATGAGAGTGAAGAAGATCAAAATCTTGATCTATGGTTAATAGAGTTAGCAAGAGAAAGAGAAAGTTATATGGAACCAAATTTGAATTATGTTAATGAAGACTCCAATTGTTTTTTTTCCCTTTCCCTAGGAAACAAGGATACCCTATTAAAATAAAAAGTATACAAGAATGGACAGTTGTCCACACAAAAAAGGACAAGCTGTCCCTAGAATCCAAACGTTGATAAACCATAAAAAAATGAAAAATGCATCTCCTATTCCAAAATCATCAATGCTGAAAATCAAAATCCCTAATCAAATTTGCACAAAAATCTTCCCGAGCTAGGAGTTGAAGCTTCCTAATTATGTTGAATAAAGTAAAATGAAACATCTTGGAACTCTGAAGGAATAGACCCCCAAAGAGAAGCCCAAGATTGTACTTTATCACACAGATAAAATCTTTTCCCCCCTTGTATCTTAAATATTCTCCTATTTCATTCTAACCATTAACCCATGAAATTGCCATAACTGCACAATTCCATAAGACAACAACTTTTCTACAGCCTCCCAAAGCAACATGCCTCTCGTACAAAACCGAAAAATAGGAAGAAGAAGAAGGTATTTCCCAAATTAGATCAAACTCCTTAAGCAAGTTGTTCCATAAAATCTGGCAGAGGGGCAGTGCAAGAATAAGTGGTCTACACTCTTATACTCTTTTTTTGCGCAAGATGAATTAGTTTGAAGATAAAGAAATATAAGGTCTTCTCTTTTAAATCAAATCAGAAGTGTTGTTTTTTAGCACAGTAGTCCAAGTTAGCATCTTAACTTTGCTAGGAGCTTTGGGTTTCGAAATCCCAAGAAATATGAATACTCTCCAATTATGTGAACATTCTACCAATTTATAGAGGAAATGTGTTTCAGCCAAGAAGATTATATCTACTTACGGTAATTCATCAAATGCTGATATTCTCAAAATCCCAATGACTTCATATTTTTGGATGGATTAAAAGTGCCACAAATCATAATTATCCATGAAGAAACCATTGGAAAATAGAGAGAAAATAGTCACCCTGACTATTGCTAATTATAGGTGATTAGTTTTTGTTTTAACCATTTGAAAATCTGATATAATCAAGCCTATTCTTTTTCTCTCCTTTGCTTATGATTTTTACATGCATAGTTTCAAGTGAAAATTTGTGAAATTTATAGTTTAATACCTAAAGGCTTAGCCTCATGGTTTTTGTAAGTTGCCTTGCTGCTCTTTTTCTCATTCAATTTATACTTGTATATGAATGTGAATTGATTACAATGTATGTGCTTATGAACATAAAGATGCACATATTGCAAGCAAATATGGATAAAAATATACAAGAACAGTTACTCGTTTGTACATGAAACACATGCATGGGTGCATGCACTTACATGCAATCATATATGCATTTGAATGAGTTCCACCCAAACATGGAAGTTTAGTATGGAGTATTGTTGATTTTAAACATGTTATCTTCTTGGTAAAATTGAGGAGTATATTGTACTTAGATATAGATTTTATATGATATTATAAATAGAGAGTGGAGAGGAACTACATAGTAGTCACAGTCCTACACTCCGAATGCTATTTATCTTCTTCTCTTTTCCTCTCTTTCTCCACATTTATATTTTTCCTGATGTAGATAGATCTTTGTCAACCAATTATCTTAAGACATTTATGTGTGTTGATGTGTGATTTTGACACCAACCAAACGCATGTGTGAAATGCTGAGCTGGCCCAGAAGACACACGTGAATCAAAGAATTAGAGTAAAAGAAATTACTAGACAGTGTTTAAAGTGGTTCGGATGCTTAAGGAAGCAAGTCCTCCGTCCACTAATGTTGAATTAATGATAGCGACGCGACGCGAGTTGACTTTTACAAATGATTACAAGAGAAAGTGAGAGTATATGCTGTTTTTTTGAAAAGATTAGCTAATCTCCAAATTGGGAGAGGAACCCTCAATTTATAGTGGGATGGATTAAGATTATGATTACTAAATCTGTGAGTTGGTGGGATTATCCATACAAATTTTCCTTTATGTCCCATTGCCTACCTTCCAGAGTGATTTATGCGATTTGGTGTAGGAATTGGACATGTGGAAGCTTTCCAGCTCCTGGCTGGTCTGGCGCGCACCCACTGCACTGACAGAAGCACGCTGCTCCTTTCCTCTCATGACTTGGCTGCGGGTGTACCCAAGTTCTGACTTTTGCATGCTGATTAGGCCTTACGTCAGCCCTGCATTCTTTAGGCATAACAAAAGTCCCCTAGTTTTTAAGGTTTGAGGATCGAACCTTGGAAACTATAATTCATGCCGTGACTAGACGCTTTCGAGGAAATTCTAGTGATTTCGACCTATTTGAAAAGAGGTCGAGGTAGCGCTTTTGTGAGTGCGACCTCGCATGGTCATCGCTTTTTAAATATGAGTGAATGCTCTTTTTGCTTAGTCTTCATCAACTATCGCTGAAAGAGCACATGCTCATGCATAACTACATTAGAGACACCTGGTAAGTTCTAGTCTTATCAGATTTGAACTAAAAAAGAATATATATTGAGAAATAGAAACATGTGAAACACTATAAATAAATCAAGATTTATCAGGCCTAGATATTTGAGAATATCAATGAACGAAGTTGATCAGTTGCAACATACCATCGTCCAGTAAACTGATCAGCTTGAATAAATGAACTTAAGCGGCTACCATTATTGTCGTAGTTGAAGTAAGAAGCATTCCACAATTTCTCATATACAACTATTGTCCAGTAAACTGATCAGCTTGAATAGATGAACTTGAGCGGCTACCATTATTGTCGTGGTTGAAGTAGGAAACATTCCACAATTTCTCATATACAACTTTTGCTTACTGAACTGTGCACCAAAAGTAATCCTCAAACCCTAAAGACCCACTTCATGTGCACATCCTGACACAGCCTGCAATGCTACCACCTCCACTATATGCACTTACAACAGAGACAGATCACGTATTGTATGTCTGATTAGGGAAGCCATCATTCCCAATCTTCCCCATCACGATCCCTATCAAATTCGAACAGATGAAAGTGTTTGCTGAACCTTCTTCTTACCATAACCAAAGTAAAGCATTTGGGCAGTTGGATGAACTTTTGCAGGACTCTACTTCGTAAAAAGTCTAATACTCACTAATGTTTTATCACATAAACTCTAATTTTGCTTTTGGACCGGAAATTGAGGGAGCTCATTCAAACATTCGCGATAATTTTCGGCCTTCATTAGTAACTGCATGACTAAGGACATTGTACATTCAGTCGGCTTCACATTTTTTCTCCGCCATCTTATATCTTATGAAGGAGTTCAACAACTTTTGGTATCTCATTATTCTTGAGGAAACCAAACATAAGCGTAATAAATGTAACTACATTTGGAGCACAACCTTTTTCCTTCATATATAACAACTCATTTGCCATTTCTAGTTGTCCATTTTTACACAGCCTATTGATCAAAATGCTATATGTTACAACATCTGGCACTAGGTTTCCATGAAGAGAAAATTTCTGAAATAGGTCCCAAGCAGTTTTGAATCTCCCTCTTTTACATAATCCATCAATGAGGGAACTCAAACCTTCAATGCTAATTGCAATCTTATTATTTACTAGAGCATTAAACATTTCTAACGCTTCCAAAACGCATCCGTTCTTGCAAAGTCCATTAATGAAAATGTTATATGTCCAAGAATTAGGAAAAGCATCGTTAAGTCGCATCTCACCAACTAAATTCCGTGCATCTTTCACCTTAGCTATAAGAAAAAAGCCAGTTAACAAGGTGTTATATGTAATCACATTAGGCCTAATTCCTTCTGAAATCATCTCTCAATAAAGACTAAGAGCTTCATTGACTTCTTTATTCTTGCAATACCAATTGATTAAAGTAGTGTAACAAACAACATTAGGCCTATACCCCTTTCTAGTTATAAAATCAAACAACTCCCTTGCATCACCAATTCTATCTGCCAAGCAATAACCGTTTATCAAAATGGTGAAAGTATAAATTTTAGGAACCACACCTCTCTGAATCATATGTTCCAACAATAATTGTCTAGCCTTCTCAACCAATCCAGCCTTACAAAGACCACCAATTATAGTATTATAAGTAACAACATCTGGCCTACAAATAACACCAAATCCTTTATTCCCATTAGCCATCTCTTCATGAAACTTAATGGCAACACTTATTTTCTCTGTTTTACACAATCCACCTATCAAAGTGTTGCAAGTGATCACATTAGGCCTACAACCAATAGCAATTATTTTCTTAAACAATTCCGTTGATTCCATAATCTTTCTCTCTACACACAGACCTTTAATCAAACAAGTAAATGTCACGGTATTTAGGCTAAAATCCCAACTTCAAACGCCCTAAAAACCCCATAACCATCAAAAACCCTTTCAATATTATAGAAGCAATTCATCAAAATATTCAAAGATATAAAATCCGGAGACAACCCAGTTGAATTCAACAGCTTATAAAGCGAAATCACTTCATGATAATGCTTCTTCTTGGCTAGTGCACTAAACAAAGTAGTGAATGATGAAATTGGAGAAATGGGTTTCATATTAATCATGTAATAAAAAAAATACAATGCTTCATTCAGAGTAAAGCTACCTGATCGACAATCTTCTTTGAGGAATTTAGCAAGTGAGGATCGTTCTAGGGGTTTTTCCAAAGAATACAAAGCTTCATTTTTTGAGCTTGAAGACGTGAGGTTGTGTAAGTGAGCTAACAAAAATAAAACATCAACTTTTAAAGATGGGTTTTGAGAGATTGAAGACGAACGAAATAGGGATCTCAACGCCATGTATGAAGAGTGTTTTTTGAGGGTCGTTTTTCCGAAGTTTATTGCAAAATGTTCATAAACAACCTTCATGATTTGGAAAACTGTTCACTTAGCACCCTGAAGGTTAAAAATGTAAATCCACCTTCAGCCTTTAGGTACCTTTCGGTTTAACTTTTGAGCTGGTTTTCTACTGGATCCAAAATTATCCAGTCGATCAAACAAAATGCAACCCATCAATTGGAATTTTTTTACCTTTTTTGTTTATATATTATAAGATTTAAATAAATATTCTATTGAAGTTTGGATTTAATTTACAATGATATTAAAAAAAAAAAAAATTATATTTGTTCTTAGAACTTTTAAATATACCAAAATTGATATTTCATGTACTCGAATGTGATATAGTAAAAATTCAAAGGATATTGTTTTTTACTTTTTAGAAGTTATATGAATAATGTTTTGTTATCATTTTAGCAAGATTATCACACTAATTATATTGTTGAAATATCTATACTACTAAAATAATATTATGTATAGTGTAATATGATTACTAATTCTAAATTATATAATAGAGTTATATTGATAACCTTGAGATTTAATATAATAAACATAATTAAATTTATGAAATAATAAAAATCTCTACTGTTAAATTATATGGGTTAAAATAATAGAATGAGAGCAATTTAATAAATATTTATTAATTTATAGATATATGTTCTAGCGAACTAATAGTTTATTAATAATAAAAGAAATTTTATTATTTTAAAAATCTTAAAGTGAATTTCTGTAATTATAATAAACCTTAGAGGAGTTGACTTGATGTCCTTAACTCTTTATTATACTATTCTAATATTCCACACATTAGCTTATCCATAACGTACACTACACATTAACATATATGATTGTAAAATTTGGAAACAATGGTTTCCATCAAAACTAAATTCTAAAAACAGTGACAAGATTCTGAAAACAATGTTTGGCACTAGGTTTTCAATGAGAGAAAATTTTCGAAATAGCTATCAAGCTGTTTCGGATATCCCTATTTTACATAATCCATCAAAGAGAGAATTCAAGCTATCGAGGTCAACTGCAAACTTATTATTTACTAAAGTATGAAACATTTGCACTGCTTCCGAAATACGTCCATTCTTGCAAAGTTTATCAATGAAAATGCTATGTGTCCAAGAATCAAGTAAAACACCATAAAGTTACATCTCACCAACTAAGTTCCGTGCATCTTTTACATTAGCTTTAAGAAAAAGGCTAGTTAACAAAATGTTATGTATAATCACATTAGGCCTAATTCCTTCTAAAATCATCTCTCAATAAAGACTAAGAACCTCGTTGACTTCTTTATTCTTGTAATACCAATTGATTAAAGTATTGTAGAAAACAACATTAGGTCCATATCCATTTCTAGTAAAATTTATTCATTTATAAGATCAGTTTTTATGTTGTTTATTAGAGACTACTATTAGAGGTGCGCCATGAGGCAACAAAGTCAAATTTGAAGTTCATTAGGGACTATACTTTAAATAATAGATGGAATCAATCAGAAGAGAGAAAATTTTTACAGCTATAAGACTTTTTTATTCTAATTTTTCAAGGCATCATACTCTGCGAGAGAATCGATAAGACATGAGGTAGAATCTTGAACTTTTCTATCAATGGTCTTGACATGCTATCAACTAATTTCTCTTATTCAATGATAGTGGATGGATCATTATGTATTTATTAACTTTTGTTTGTTGTTTATTGATTAAATTTTGCATCTTCTCCTCTTTGTTTTTATGTTTATCCTATGCAACACAAATTTTATGAGATAATTTTAATAATGTTTAATCAAGATGCTCATAATCACTGTTTGCTTATTGATTAAAATTTTCTTACGTTAATCGGCAACACAACTACTTTTATAAGATAACTTAAAAATGCTTAATCAAAATGATTATATTAATTGAATCTTCTTTATAAAAATATTATTTAAGTGCAAAACATTTAACTTATTTATGACTTTCATTTTAAAAGAAGGACATTTATGACTTTTCAACATTCATAAGAAAACTTTGGTTTTTCTCTGCGTTCTGCCTTTTTTTTTTCCTTTCCTTTTTCCTCCCTTCTTTCTTTTCACTCTCTCCCCCCTCTTCTTCCTCCCTTCTCATCGGGCTACCCCATGGCTAGATCAAGTTTCTAACAATTGCATAGAGATTGGAGATGGCCTCTACTGGCCTAAAGAGGGTTAAATCCGACCTTTATCAGATTCAACCTCACTATCGTCGTAAGCCAAATCTAGCCTCTAGGCACTAGATCCAACCTCTATGGTAGGGATGTAAAAACCTTAAACTTGGTCAAACTTGGCCTAGCTCGACTACGACTATTAGTTGAGCCAAGCTGCTTACAAGTCGGCTAAGCTTGACTTGTTAAATACTCAAGCTCGACTCAAGTAGCACTCGTAATAGGTGCCAAGCTGAGTTTGAGTTTACCTCAGCTTAGCTCGACTAGGCTTTCGAGTCAATATGACTCGTTTGGGTTTTTATGCGATAATTACCAGTAATATGTCTGTTTTGTAATTGACATGCAAAAGGTGCAAAAGGTTTAAAATTGTTGCGCATTGCCGCGCGCGGCTATGCCTAGCTACACGTTGCTTCACGCCACCAGGCAATCTCAAGTGTCCTTAGTCGTGCCTTCATGCATGACTGGCCCTCAATCAAGGGGTATGCGCCTTAAAATGCATTACTTTTGGTGCATGGCGCCTAGGTGCTTGCTTGTGCAGGTACATTAGACTAACCCATCAAAGGATTCCACACGAGATGGTAAACCCAGTGTCTGTGGAATATATCCTCTTAGGGATCGGGTGCATGTGGTCCTTCGACTTGAGTTCACCAGAGCACCATGTGTAAATATTAATGTAATTTGACACTAGCCTAATGTCATCTCTTTTAAGGATTATCATAACGGTAGTGATTGGTTACATCAAGAAGTACACTATGGCTATGGTGGATCAATAAAGGATTCATCACTCCTAGTTACAGGAGATCTGATCTTAACAAGATATTTGGTTAGAGAACTAAGACCTCAAATCTGTGGCCATGATGAAATTGAGTTGGTGCTTGAATCTAATAGTCTTCAGATTCAAAACCAAATATAGAACATGTTAAGGTAGCTTTTGAGGTAGACACTATTTTTGTACCTCAAACCTTAATGAGATAAAAGATTATGAAATAGATCGAATTGCACAGTAACCATATCGAAGACAAGGTAAGCCTAAATAACTTATTCTTTACTTACCAGGGAACCATGATCCCTTCCTAGAGGCCAATCTTAATTGGTGTACGAAAACACTAATTACTTGATGCTTAACTAGTTATCAAGACACTGCTGGCAAAGTGAAGAGCCTTTGGGTCATACACATAGAAGGCAGTTAAGTGAGAAGTGGAAATGGAAGAACAATCTTGTCCTTGGGCCGAAAAGGGTATTTCGATAATTTAAGAGTCAAGGGGTATTTTTGTCATTTTGGGCAAAAAGGGCACTCTGGTAATTTTGCTAAGGGGTTGACACCATTATCCAACTTATTGGGAGAATTTTTAGCAAAATTGGAATCATATTAATTTTAATTAATATGGAGAATATATATTTAATTTAATTGACTATATATTAAAGCCAATGTATTAAATATGATAAATATATATAAGAATATATGGATTAAATAAATAGTAATATTTATTTAATTAGAATATGTATTTATATAGGAATATTTATTTAATTAGGATTCATATTTAAGGAGAATATCTTTAAGAGATATTCTAATCCCTTATATCAAGGATTGCAATCCAATTCAAATGGGAATTAAAAGGATTATAATCCAATCCAAATAGGAATTAAGGATTTACAATCCTTATTGGATTCTTATTTGAGATTGCCTATAAAAAGGGTCATTGGGTTTTGATTTAATAAAGCAATTATCAAAAAGTTAATTTTGCAAATTAAAGAGCAAAATTAACTCTCCCAAAAACGCTAGCCGCCAACCGTAGAGACAAAAATTCTCTCTCTAAAATCCACCATCTCCCTTAAGCCCTCCGATTGATCTAGTGATCCAAATCCAACCAATTTGCAACAACAAACAACACAAAAATATGCCCTAAACTCAAGCTTAAATTCGGCCAAACACAAATGGAGGCAATGTCACACTTACTTGCAATTTTAGGTTAAGACAAGAATAAACACTTCAAGCATAAAGGAATTCTCGACCAACTTGAATCGATTCACCACCAAATCTCCTTGCCAAGACTTGGATAAAGAAATCTCAATAAGAACACAAAGTTCTCTCAATGGTTAAACCAAGTTTTTGATATTTCTGAAACCAACTTTTACAAGGAGAATAGTTGCCTTTATATAGCAATTACAAGGTTAAAAGAGTAATCAACAAATACTACAAGAAATGAAAATTATAAAATATTACACAAAATTACAAGCCTTCCATTCAAAATTAGGCCATACCCATTTAATGCAAAAAGGGAATGATTCCCTAATTCTGGGTTCATGTCTTTAACCACCCCTTAGTTGAAAAAACTCACTTTTAGCCCAAAACTTGATCAATGATCGAAATCAAGTCTACTAATAAGGGTGTAAGATTGGGCCTTGAAGATCTTGCAAATGGATCCAATAAGGGTTCAAGTGGACTTCCCCTTTGGAAAGAGAATTGGCCAACACTTGGGCTTCTCTCTTGGTGGACTTGAGCTTCCTTGTTGGGCTTGACTTGGAATGGTTTGGCCGAAGTGCTTGGGCTCTCTCTCCCCTTGGAACTTGCTTGGGCCGAACTCCTCCAATGCTTCCACATTCCACAATCCAAGTGTTTTAGGACTTGGAATGGAACTCTTTATTCACCGAATTACAAGTTTTTAGGACTTGTAATTCCTTGTCCACTCATGTTTACAAGTGTTTTAGGACTTGTAAACGTATCATCCTCCTGGGTTGAGAAGGATTTGCCCTCAAATCCAAATCGTCCTCCAAGTATGGGCTTGATCCCTCACATTGAAGGTGGCCGAGACTCCCCCATACTCACTAGGCAACTCCACCTTATAAGCATTATCATTTACCCTCTCAACAATCTCAAAAGGTCCATCACCTAGGAGCTAATTTACTCTTCCTCTTACTTGGAACCCTCTCCTTTCTCAAGTGAATCCAAACTAAATCCCCCGGTTGGAAAGCTTAGGTTTTCTATGCTTGTTTGCCTTATTCTTGATCTTCTCATTTGATTTTTCTATTTGGGTACTGTTTAGGAAAAGGCTTTTACGGGTTGGTGCCTTGGATGGTGTTTGGGAAAGTGTTTGGGGAGTTGTTTGTGTGGGAGCTTGGTTAATGACTTGGGTGGGGGCTAAGGGTGCAAGGGTAATAGACTTCTTGTTGAGCTTGAATGAGTATGTATTCTTGCAGCCATCATGGATCACTTCTCTATCATATTGCCATGGCCTTCCAAGTAAAATTGCAACATCCATGGGAATGATATCACAAAGTACCTCATCCGAATAGCTCCTCCCAATGGAGAATGGTACCATTACTTGCTTGATCTTGTATGGTGTCTCCATTGCTCAACCATTGTAGCTTGTATGGGTGAGAATGATCCACAACCAGCAGCCCCAATTTCTCCACAAGTTTAGTGGAAGCAACATTGGTACAACTCCCACTATCAATGATCATTGAACAAACTTTCCCCTTGATAGTGCATCTTGTATGGAACAAGTTCTCCCTTTGGTTCTCTTGGGGGTTTACTTGAGTATGCAGCAACTTCTTGAGCATAAGCATCTCTGATAGTGCACCTTGTATGGAACAAGTTCTCCCTTTGGTTCTCTTGGGGGTTTACTTGAGTATGCAGCAACTTCTTGAGCATAAGCATCTCTCCACTATCAGCTTTCTCAATAACCTCATTTTCACTCTCATCTACTTCCTCTTCTTCACTAGAATCCTTTTGACAAGCATCATCAATCTCATTTATCTCTCCAAGAGTCATAACTCTTCGGTTTGGACAATTTGCTTGGAAGTGCCCATAACCTTGACACTTGAAACATTTCTTGTTCTTCAAATCAGGCCGTGGAGCATCATTCTTCACAAAACCTTTTTTCTCCTTTGGTGTTTCATTGTCTTTGTTCTTATCATAAGCCGTAGGTGCCACATATGGTTTGGTGTAGGAAGGTGAACCCCTTTGGTAGTTACTTTCCTTAAAGAGTTTCTTGGGGGCCAAGGACTTCATACTCTTCAATTATTTTTCAATCCTTGTGGACAGCTTGCAAACATCCCCAAAGGAATGGTAAGCTTGCAACTCAAGCTTGTATGCAATGTCCTTACTCAAACCGCCTATGAACTTTGCAATTGTTTGCTCTTTCTCTTCGGGAATATCACTTCTCAACATCAACCCTTCAAACTCTTGAATATACTCCAACTTTTCTATCTCCTTGCTTCAAATTATGGAGCTTAAGATAAAGGTCTTGTTTGTGATTATCGGGCAAGAATCTTTTCTTCAACACTCTCCTCAATTTCTCCCATGATCTAATTCTAGCCTTCCCTTCTCTTTCTCTCTTCTTCCTTGTATTTTCCCACCACAAGGAGGCATACTCCTTGAACTTTAATATGGCTACTTTACACTTCTTTTCATCATTGTAGCCCTTAAATTCAAATACCCGCTCAATCTCATGCAACCAATCAATGAAGTCATTTGGGTCAAGACTTCCATTGAATTCGGGTAAGTCTACTTTAAGACCCCTATCATCATCAAACTTTCTCCTCCTAGGCACTTCGGATTCACTAGATGAATCATTACTATCTCCTAGGTTTTCCATATACAATGGTGTCCTAAGGATGGTTCGTTGGTGGTAGTGTGGGCGACCATCCCGTGGGGGTGGTTGTGGGGTTTCCTCAAAAGTAGGTTTGGGTTGTGAAAGGTTGGCAATGTCCTTAGACATGTTAACCATCAACTCCATCATGCTTGACATATTTCTCTTTACTTCATCAAGTTCTTCTTGAATTCTTTTGTTGGCACTTTCCCATGGTGTTGGGGGTGGAATTGGGGAGGAAGGGGACTTGTTTGCCATGAGAATTTTGAAAGTTTAGCTACTGTGAACAGTAACTCCGGATGAACAGTAACTTTTTGAAAGTTAAAGAAAAATGGAAAATGGGAGGGAAAGGTCAAGTGTATGAGTTTTGGTGATTTTGGTTAAGTGTAAGTATTCTGTGAATAGTGTTCTGTGAATAGTATTCTGTGAATAGTGTTCTGTGAATAGTGTTTTTGTGATTAGGATAAGGAATGGTGTTTATGGAGATGAGATTAGGTTAATTTAATTGTGTTTAGGGTTTAGGGTTTGTGTTTAGGGTTTAGGGTTTGGGTTAAGGGTTTAAGGTTTGGTTGTAAAGGAATGGGTTTAGTTGACTTTGGAGGGAATTGGTTAGGGTTTGGGTGAGGTGGCAATGGGTTTGGTTACAAGGGAACAAGGTGTAAGGGATTTGGTTGGGGAATAGTGTTTGATGAGAGAGAAAAATTGTTCATTCACTTGTAACAAAGAGAAGTTTTGAAACACTTAGGCTAAAGAACTCCAAATCCGGCAATGTATACTCCAAAATCCGGCCACCTTCTTTCAATCAATCCTAAATCAATCCTACTCCAATTCACAACCTAAGCTCTGATACCAAATGATCCAAATCCAACCAATTTTCAACAACAAACAACACAAAATATGCCCTAAACTTAAGCTCAAATTCGGCCAAACACAAATGGAAGCAATGTTGCACTTACTTGCAAATTTTAGGTTAAGACAAGAATGAACACTTCAAGCATAAAGGAATTCTCCACCAACTTGAATCGATTCACCACCAAATCTCCTTGCCAAGACTTGGATAAAGAAATCTCAATAAGAACACAAAGTTCTCTCAATGGTTAAACCAAGTTTTTGATAATTTTCATGAACTAACTTTACAAGGAGAATAGTTGCCTTTATATAGGCAATTACAAGGTTAAAAGAGTAATCAACAAATACATTACAAGAAAATGAAAATTAATAAATATTACACAAAAATTACAAGCCTTCCATTCAAATTTAAGGCCATACCCATTTAATGCAAAAAGGGACATGATTCCCTAATTCTAGGGTTCATGTCTTCAACCACCCTATTAGTTGAAAAAACTCACTTTATTAGCCCAAAACTTGATCAATGATCCTAATCAAGTCTACTAATAAGGGTGCAAGAGATTGGGCCTTGAAGATCTTGCAATTGGATCCAATAAGGGTTCAAGTGGACTTTCCCCTTTGGAATGAGAAATGGGCCGAATGGGCTTACTTCAACACTTGGGCTTTTCTCTTGGTGGACTTGAGCTTTCTTTGTTGGGCTTGGGCTTGGAATGGTTTGGGCCGAAGTGCTTGGGCTCTCTCTCCCCATGGGACTTGCTTGGGCCGAATCTCCTCCAATGCTTTCCACACTCCACAATCCAAGTGTTTTAGGACTTGGAATGCAATTCTTTGATTCAACCGAATTAACAAGTGTTTTAGGACTTGTAATTCCTTGTCCACTCATGTTTACAAGTGTTTTAGGACTTGTAAATGTATCAAATATGTATTGCCAATTTTACATGATAATAATAATATAAGTGGAGATATAGCTATTAACATTGATCTTGGATTTTTGTGATTAATTTTGATTATGTAATACCGTAATTTAAAGCCAATAATACCACAAAATTCTTTAATTAATCCTGAGGATGATATTAATTTTTAGAAAATTTTGATTATTTTATTAATTTTTTTGAAAAAAGTGTATCTTACGATACAATACGATACGCGATACACGATTCAAAAAATTAGGTTTTCGATACATGATACGATACACGATTTGATAACCGTGGAAAATACATCAATTCTTCATGGAAAACAACATCCATCGTTACAAATGTTTGTTGAGTTGGAGGATGATAACATCAATACCCTTTTGATGAGCACCATACCCAATAAAAACACATTTCAATGCACGAGGGGACAACTTGTTGTGTTGATGTTTATAGAGATAAACAAAGGCGATATATATAGCCAAAAACATGAGACGATAAGTTCAGGACCGTTGGAGCATTCACTGCTTTACCAAGAGCCTAAAATGGTGTCTTGAACCCAATAGAACTAGAGGGTACCTGATTGATTAGGTAGGCTGCAGAAGTAAGTGCTTCTCCCCAAAAGGACAATAACATGTGAGCTTCTATTAATGAGGCATGGACGACCTCCAATAAGTGTCGATTTTTCGCTTAGTAACACCATTTTGTTGGGGTGTGTTGGGAGAAGTCATCTGATGAATGATACCGTGTGTTGCCAAGTACTGTTGAAGATCTGAACTTTGATATTCTCCTCCATTGTCACTTTGAAGGACCTGAACCTGTGCATTATACTACATACGAACCATTTTGTGAAATCTCTGAAAGAGCAAATTAACTTCCCCTCTAGATTTCATTAGACATACCCAATTCATCCTTGTACAGTCATCAATAAAAGTAACAAACCAATGGGATCCACCTAAAGTAGTAACTTGTGATGGCCCCTAGACATCTGAATGTATAAGCATAAAAGGACTTGGACTTTTGTTGAATGCTATTGGAAATGAGACTCGATGACTTTTTGATAGTTCACAAACAGCACAGCGGAAGTTATTGATATCATTTTTTTCAAACAAACTTGGAAAAAGATACTTTAAGTAACCAAACGAAGCATGTCTGAGGTGCTGATGCCATAACCAGATGTCAGATTTTCGTTTATCCCTTTTTGAGTACTTTGCTGCTCAAGCCTGGTTTAACATGGTAGAATTTTATGACTCTAAATCCAAGTAATACAATTGCCCCCTTTTAAAACCACAACAAATCCTCTGCTTTGTTTGAATGCTTTTAAACTCACAAAAGTTAGGCCAAAAAATACCTCACAAGATAAAGCTTTGGTTATTTTGGAGATTGACAAGAAGTTATAATTTAGGGATGGAACAACTAACACAGAATCTAAGTGTAAAATATTTTTTAAGGTTAATGATCCTTCCCTAATGACTCGGGTGGACTCACCATTGGTAATAGAAAAAAAAAAATTTGTGGGGATGTTTTAAAGTCATAAACATGCCTAGAATCGAATGTCATATGATCGGTAGCACTAGAATCAATTATCCATGTACTATTAGAAATAGATGTACACATATGCAAAGACTTACCATCATTTCCAACAGTGGGTACAAATGAAGAAGATTGTTTGACATCTTCTTTCTTTTTCACAACAGCAGCAATAGAACTTCTCTTCTTGTTGTTGTTGAGCTTGCCGGGCTTCACCTGTACATGCTGACTCTCATTCTGACCTACCATAGCTGAAGTTTCAGTGAAATTTGGAACAAGGTTCTTGCGAAGAATTTCTCCACACATTTTTTTTGACTTTTGACTTTGACTATTTTAAACCCTTTTTTTTTACTATTTTTGACTCTTTTTTTTTAATTTTTTTTTCACTCTTTCTTTCTTGGATTAAAGAAGCAAAAACAAACGAAAAAGAAAAAAATGAAATGAAACAAAAACAAACAAGGGAGTTTGAAACACAAACTCTTTCCTCTGAACTAAAGTTTCTGATGCAAAAAAAAAAAAAAAAAAAAAAAAAAGGAGATGCCAGCAGGAAATCAACGGCAGATAAGACTCTTCAGTGGCAGATCAATCACAGTAGTAGTAGTTCAGTGGTAGATCAGAGTCGTCAACAACAGATCGGAGTTCGTGACAGCAGATCAGCGATGTTAGCAGTAGGTAGAGATGGTGGCGATAGTCGATGATGAGAGTTGCTTGGTGGATAGTAAGTTTGTTGCATTGTTGTGGATGGATTTGGTGGCTAGTATTTTCTATCGGGACAAACTGGTGGTATTGAGAGGAAATAGCAGTAGTGGTGTGGTGGTGGTGTGGTTAAATGATGTTGTTTTCTCCTTCTTGGATTGACAACACGATGAATGGTTACTCGCCGGAAGTTTACCAGCGGTTGCTCTACAATGAGCAATTTTTTAGATCAGAGAGTGGCTCTGATACCATGATTGTTTGAAGAATTGGATTTTCAATTCATTTATTTATCACTAAGAAGTAGATGATCCCCTAAATCCCCTAATTATGTCAATTGCAATTACACAAATTATGTCTGACATAATTAGGAGATTACATAATCTCTAGAATATTCTAAGATCGTATACTTGACATAACTAAAGGATTACATAAAATTTACATGATTATAAAAGATTTACACAATATTATGGAAATCTTAACAATTTTGTCTTGGTTAAATACACGTCTCTCTTTCTATGTTTTACCTATTGTTTTTTCTCTATCTTGTTTGTAGCTTTACATAGATCTATATAACTCACGTTAATTCTAATTCCATAACAAACAAATTTATCATGACTTTTGTTACATTCATAATCGTGAGAAGAACTTGGATAACGATAAGTTGATTAAATCAGTCCAGTTTTTATTGTTTAAACTAAAAGCATTTATTTGTAACTTCGTGCAGGGGATGGGAAAATGAAATCAGGAATGGATCTAGGCACCGGACTTGGTAAGATACCTCTTTCACCAAATATCTTTGTGACTATCTTTTTTGCTTATTCTTTTCTTTTAGTTTTCCGGAAAGCTTGAAATCATCTAGACAATTGGTTTTACGAGGCATTCACTGTATTCAACTCAATAGTCTAGAATTTATATGAGCAGTTGTTGAAAACAAAACAGAGGATCCTTCTAATAACCATTCAAAATTGTCTTAACAATTTGCCATCTTTATCTTCTGATGTCTCCTTTCAAAATAGTATTATGGTCTCTATTCATGTTAAAGAATTATCAAAAGTTGCAACAAAAATATAGCCAACAAGTCCCTTTTCCTAGAACTTGAACTATTTCAGTTAGTCTTGCAAGAGATTCTTTATGTATATATACAAATATTTGTGGCATTGATGCCCTTCAAATTAACCATTCAAAATTGTCTTAACAATTTGCCATCATTGTGTTCCGTTAATTCCTTTCTTCAATTAATTATAGCCGTATCAGCCATTGCAACTAGTATATTGATAGTTCTGGCCTTTTGCTCCTGGAGAAAATCATCACCACGTAATGCCATGGTCTTTTGCATGAAAAAAACTAAGAATTACCAAAACATTGAGGCATTTTTAAGGAATCATGGATCCCTTCCTCCTAAAAGATATAGTTATTCAAATATTAAGAAAATGACTAATTCGTTCAGACACAAACTCGGCCAAGGAGGATATGGATGTGTTTCCAAAGGTAGGCTACTTGATGGTTGCTAAGTAGCAGCGAAGAACTTAATTGATTCCAAAGGTAATGGTGAAGAATTTATCAATGAGGTTGCCAACATTTGTAGGACTTCCCATGTCAATATTGTCACTCTTTTAAGTTCTTGTTTTGAGGGTCGTACAAGAGCTCTCATCTACTAGTATGTGTCTAATGGATCTCTTGAGAAGTTCATATACGAAAAAGATCGATCCCAAACAAATAATTCATTGAAGTGGGAAACATTATACCATATTGCAACAGGCATAGCTCAAGGATTAGAATACTTGCACTATGGTTGTAGCACACAAATTTTACACTTTGGCATAAAGCCTGAAGATTTTTGTTTGAAGATCTCAAATTTTGGTCTTGCTAAAATCTGCCCCAAGAAAGAGAGTATTGTATCAGTGACAGGTGCACGAGAGACAATTGGTTATATTGCTCCAGAAGTATTTTCTAGAAACTTTGGAGTAGTCTCCATAAGTCAGATGTTTATAGCTATGGAATGATGGTTATAGAAATAACAGGAGGAAGACAAAATAACAATGTTGAAGTTGATAATAGTAGTGAAATATATTTTCCGCAATGGATTTAGGAGCGTCTTGAAGTAGGTGAAGAACTTGGACTGCAAGGCATTTTAAATGAAGAAGATAAAGAATGTGTAAGGAAGATGATTATAGTGAGCTTTTGGTGCATACAAACTAATCCTTCAAACCGGCTAACAATGAATAGAGTAGTGGAGATGTTGGAAGGGAGCATCAATTTCTTGCAAATTCCACCCAAGCCTTTCTTATCTTCACCGGGATCAGCCCCAAGAGATTCTTCAATTAGCCTACTAAGTTAAGGAGTTCCTCAAATGATGTATTAACCAACATGCATATCTTCATACTGAGAACTGTGATTTCAGATGTATTGGTACATTTTCAAATTTATATATTATTAATACCTCTGCTTTTTAACTCTGTTCTGATAACTATTTTATTCATAAGCACTAAATGATCACTGGCTTGCTTTGCTCCTCCACCTACACCTCAACCCAAAACGCTAAGAAAACTACATATTAGATCAAATATAAATCAGCTCTAGATCAACAGATCAATCTTGTTAACAAATTCCTGATTCCATAATGATTGAAACTAGTAATGATTTTAGACGTAAGTGTCAATTAAATATTTACTATGACCATGATGCAACTTACAGAAAGTTACCATCGTCAATTAGATGTCATAGTTTTTAAAGAGTCAATGAGTTGAGTCTTCCCAGTGATAAAGTGGATTTGGGGGGGGGGGGGGGGGGGGGGTTCAGCATATCCATCATCGCCCAAGAGGAGAGAAACAAACATGACTCTGATACTATCATAAAGTGAACTTGGGTAGAACTCACTCCCAAAAGCTAGCTCAAAGGAGGAGGGAGTCCAACCATTTATATACACCATAACAGCCACTATTGGAATGAAGTGGGACAAATTCAACTTTTAACACGCTGTACTATCCACTGGGAGATAGTTGGAAATATTGGCAGAATAGTCAAAAGATTGCCTGTTGGACTGCTTTTAAGTATGTTTTTCAAGACTTTACTACACAATTTCCAAGTCAACTGACATGTTTCAAAGGATAAGGAATGGAATTTCTTTGCTTATTATAGTAAGAAATAATAGAGAATAATATGATCAGATTACTCTTTGATCTAATCAGCCTAGGATACTAGCAAAGTCCAAAATTAAATCCCAAAGGAAACCAATCTGCTATCTGATGTGTTATATCTTCAACTCTTCATTCATATCTCTAATGTCACATGATAACATAGCAGTTGCAGCTTTTCTCGCCAATTGGAGAACTTTGGAATGAAGAGGATAAAGAATTTTCAAGAAATATGATAATAGTGAGCTCCCTTAGACAGGCCAACAATGTGTAGAGTAGTAACTAGATATGTTTGAAGAGAGCCTTGGTTCTTTGGCAATCCCATCTTCTCCTACATCAGGGCCACCAGATTCTTCGACACTACTAGTATGCTAATCTTGTAATGTATTTATTAAATTGTATATATTTCCCATTAATAAACTTGAAGATTGCCCGAGGGTTTTAAAAATTAACTTTAGAAAGTTTACATCAATTCATAGGAATGAGTACATATATATCAAATTTTATTATGTACTATTAATTTCCTTTGTTTTTCACAAGTGAGAGGGACTAAAGGTAAGAATGGAAAATCAGCTCCGTTTGTTTTATTATTTTTCCACTATCTTGTCATGTTATCCTATCCAACCCTATCAAAATGCATATTTGTTTTAATATTCAAAATTCTCTTTAAAATCAAATCTTATTCTATTCAACTCAAAACATTAACAATTACCTTTTTCAACAAAAGTTTTAGAATGAACAAAAACACCCCTATCCACCCAAGCCACTATCACTCACCAACAGCCACCGCCATCGTAATGACACATGACCGACTGGATCTGACCAATCGTGCCTTGATCTATCTGTTTCCGGGCATATCCATCATGGATCTGGCCAGAAACGGTCAGATCTATGGCCAAAGATCTAATCAGAAAAGGTCAGATTGGTGCACCAGATCTAGCCGAGCATGTGTCATCCCAACAACTTCCAACCATCGTTCGGCGGTGGTGGCTGGCTGCTGACAATTGTTGGATAGTCGGGGTATTTTTGTCAATTTATAAACTTTTATTTTGGAGGGGTGTTTAGTTAAATTAATAAATCTAAGGGGTTAAAATAATATAAATATTTTTAAAATATACCCAAAACATTCTCACAATGCTATCCTATTTTTCAGAAATCCTGTTCAGGATATAATGAAACAAACAGAGCCGAAATTCAGTTATAATCTTATCTGATTGTATACTTTTCCCTATTTTTGTCTTGTTATTAACAACACGTACAACAATTTATGACTGTCATGAAATTTCTTACCTTGACTCTTGAGAGAATCACAGAACCAGGACAATTAGTTTCTTTCTTTCCTTAATTTGTCTAAATGTATCAAATCAGTTACAATAGACAACAGAAGATTCCTCATATATTTCATATTTTTTTATGATTTTTTTAATTTGTATCATTTTTTTTCTTAATATTTATGATTGTCATCTTCTTGTATTTTTCTTTATGCATTGCATTTACATTATCCTTTTTTGACAGTCATCATTATTATTTTCATTCAGAAGTTTACCTGAAAAAATTATATTTGACCAATAATTTGTGGAAAAGTGTCTGTTTCTGGAAGACTATATCTATTCAGTTTCCAAGACAAATAATATATTTTATATTGAGTTGAAAATTAATCATCTATAAAACAAAAGGGATCTCCTCAAACGTATATAAAAATAGGTTAAGGAGAAAGATTCAAAATCTTTTGCTTTTACGTTTAATTAGTCATATCATGGGCCAAACAATCAACATGATGAATTCCATGCACTGTAGTACACAACACGTTTGATTTTCAATATACTACCCCAACTTGAACTTTATGATTGTCCAATTTCAACACGTCGGTCGTCCTATTCGTTTTCCAAACCTCTTTTTCATGAACTTAATTAATAAAATTGATGCCTCTTTTTCATGTTTATTATTTTTAATATGATGCAACAGATAAGCATTAATTCAATAGAATTATTAATCACAATCAAAAGATACATATAAGACCGATGTTATTATACCCTACCCAGGGTGTCACCTGGCCAAGGGGCAAGGTCCCAGGTTTATCGATCCGATCGGTGGTCTAACCGGTGATCTAGCAAGTTTGGAATCTAGCAAACACACCCTTGATAATTACCATCAGTCCCTATAGGTTTGAAATCTGGTAAACACACCCCTATGATCTGGCCAAATGCTTATCAACGGTTAATTGGTTGGGCGACGATGACACGCCAGGGAAAGCGGGGTTGGGACACTGGGCTCAAGAGGAGAGAGGGTGCAACAACAGTCACGGGCGGCTGTCGTCGCTTGATGGGGGCATAGCAAGGCACCCTTTAGTGGCTTTAGCACGCGGTGTCATGCTATCAGCAACCACTGCCTCATGTTGAGCTCGAGTTCATGCAGAAGGCAAGAGCAGCAAAGCCTAGAAATGGGGCTTGTTGCTGTTGAAGCTAGGGTCACTGCCAACCAAGGGGTGGGCGGTGGTGAGGTGAGATGAGGGTGGGGGGTGAGTGGGAGGCAGGGGGCACCGAAAAGTGATCGATAATCAAGTTAGGGATTTTGAAATAGTGGACAGGGGTAACCCAGTCTGGAGAAGGTCCTAGGTCCCGGTCTGGACCGAGTTTTAAAACATTGTGTAAGACTAATCACTTGAACAAATTAAGTCAAATAGTTATCAACTTCACAAATAAAATATTAGAACATCTATGGTAGACCCAACAAAATGGGTATTGTTCTCACAGGCCCACCCATACCCGTATATTCTAGCTAAGAAACTACAATACTCCAGTGTGTTTGATCTCTATTTTGTTCCTTTGTTTTTTTTTTTTTTTTTTTTGGGTAATTTTCAGATTATGTGTTAGACAAAAGCTGAAATTTCAACCATCATATAACCTTTGTCTTGGTTACATGTTGGACCAATAATTTTTAGCGAATTGTAGTGGAAAGGCTTGTCTCATTGACTCCAAAAAAAAAAATATCTCTGACATCAAATTCATGGAGATGGCGTCGAGTTGTCTTCTTCTACTTATTTGACACATCTGGACAAAGGCAAGAAAAAGACAAGATCATGTTGTCTTCTTCTACTTGTTAATGGTCATTCATTCAAAAAACATAAACACTAAATTAGAATGTATTAGAAATTGCAATAAATTTTAATTTTGTTGCGGGGAAATAGAGTGAGGATGGGGAACCTTCCATACCTTGACCTCGCCTCGTTGCCAATTGCCATCCCTAAAAGTAAAGAAAGAAAATACACAACACAACACATCATTTTATTTTTATTGAGTAACAAGAAGAAAGGCAAGAAACATACGTAGGTGCAAGGCTTCCCGTTGACGCTTGGGACCAAAGTTCTAAATAAGTCCCACACTTATTATACATATAAGACAATCTATCAAATAACATTCGGATCCCATATTTCATTTTTAGATTGATATTAAGTTTACATTGCACTTTAGCTTTCAATATTGAGCTAGGGCAAACAATATGCACCCCCCTTTAGTTTGTCATAGAGCCAATTTGATATCCAAAAAGTTTGGAAATGACAAACACCAATTTTCCGCTGTTAATGAATTCTGTCTGCTGAAGGATAGTCTGATAATTTCTTATTCAGCTGAAAAAAACTTATCCCTAACCTAATTCTTCTGCCCTTTCCTCCTTTTTCAACTATAATCCCCATTCCCAAAAAGTTAAAAAAGTTTTCAAATTTTAGGCAAAATCATATCTATTTAGATTTTAAAAAAAAAGACAAACACAATTTGAGTTTTCCTCGTAACCTTATGACAAACACAAAATGCAAAGAAAAACAATAGTGCATTAACATAGAAAAACAATAGTGCATTAACACAATTGAAATATGTAAGGCATTTGCACACGGAGCCAGTTCCCTTTCACCCACTCATGTCTTTGATACCTTTGAAAAGATTAACTTCTTTCCCATGAAGCCTTATTGCAACATGGAAAAGAAAAGAAAAACAAAACAAAAGAAATAAAACTATAAATGAAGAGCGGTAAGGCAAAGCTTGTAAAATCATATAAAGTGCTCACTCTCTTCACTCTGTATTTACTAAATGAAATTCCCATTTTAACAGACTCCAATAGTTGGTTGCTGGGCAGACTAAGAGCTAGATGCGGCAAAAGGTTGAACAGGTGGTGGGCGACGATGAAGCAGCAAGCTTGGAGTGATGGGGAAGCTGCCGGCGACCAGAAAAAAACACCACAACAGCAACACAAACACTTCTAAACAGCAACCCACCGATCAAATACCAAAAAACAAACAAAACGCGAAAGAAAAAGCAGCAAAACGCGACTATCTCGCTGCGATAGATGCAGGTCACGGGCGGCAAACGGGGAGTGGAGAGGGCTAGTGGAGGGATGGGTTTTGAAGAGGAGGGATGGGGATTCAGATGGGAGTGAGGGTGGCATCTATCGGCGTCCAAATCCGGCTCGTTCTGGCTTGATCTGGCGGCCGCTAGGGTGAAGGCGGGTCACGGGAAAGAGGAAATTCCAGCCAAAAATGGGTCAAATCCGGCTGGGGATTGAGGAGGATGGTGATGGGCGGTGAGATAAACTGAAAAGGTGGAGGAAAGGGAAAAAAAAGACGGCAAGGATGCTGGCGGCGGCGGTGGCTTTGAAGAAGAAATAAACATCAAAGAAAAGTGGGTAAGTGGGTGTTTGTCATTTCCAAACTTTTTCGGCACAAATTGTCTTTACGACAAACTATGAGTGGGTGCTTGTTGTTCGGCCGCTAACAATACAAAAAGGGATTCCTTTGCTAGTTACTTTTTATGAAACGTGGGTTTGATTATTAGTGGATGAATAACCGAAGGAAAAAGAGTTTTTTAAGTCTTCCCCCTGCAATTTCCAAGTCAACTGGCGTATTTTACTTTTGAAAAAGCAACTCTGCTTTATATTGAGACGAATTACGAAGAAACGTTAGGAGATGGAGAAGTTTTGAAGAATGGCTCGTTTGTGTTGTGTTGTGTTGTTTGTTGTCTTTGATCTTTTACTTCTTGGCTTGGCTCAAGAAGAAAAGTGCATCAATCCAAAATGTCCACCTTTCACTTGTGGTTTACTTGGCGAGATCGGCTTCCCCTTCTCCAATCGAACGCATCCAGAGTGTGGCTTATGCATAGTGGATGACTATGACAAAACGTTTCAGAAGATTCAACTAGGGAGTCATGGGCCACAGTTTTATGTCTCAAGCATCTCTCAGGATAATATGGTCACACTGCGTGACCAAGAATATCCAAATCACTTGGACAGTGATAACTGCGGCTCCTTAACAAAGTTGAGTCTTCCCATCACTCCTTTTCTCTCTTTTGAAAATCCCTACAACCAAACCTTATTCAGATGCCCTCTCAATTATGTTAACCCCACAGAGCCCGGTTCGGTCTGCAATGACTCCAAATACTTGTTTTTTGTACTTTTCCGCAACTGATGAATTGCCAAGTTCTATATTTCAATCATGTTCACTTATTCCCTTCCATATGAATAAGACAGAACATAATGTTGAATTTTTCAATTTGTCAACTTATGATTTCACCCTGGAAGTAAATGTGACAAAAGAATCTCGTGATTGTTATAAGGCGGGAGGGCAATGCCAAATTGATAGCCATGGAAAGTTAATTGTTTTGTGACAGGTATTATAGTGAAGTACTAGGACTCGTTCCTGGGTACTACTTGTCTTACTTTCCATGTTTTACTTATTGGTTTCTTGTTCTAAGTTTACTAGCATTTTTCATGGATTGATGTGAACTGCTTTTAGTTTAGTTTAAGTCTAGTGAATTTTGACTGATTCCTTTCTGGGTTTAGAGAAAGTAGCTTAGTTTGCTCCACTTTGATCTATCATCTATATCAAACAAGAAACAAGATTGTGATTGACGGTTAATAGAAACGATAAAAATAGAAAGCAAATGTTTATCACACATATTTCATATTTCTTATTCTGTATGTGTCATTAGACTTATAAAAGTTCAAGAGAGTTCAGATGAACGAAGGAAACCATCATCCTGATATCATCTTCTTTCATAACCTTAATGACTTGTTTTCTGTCACTAACACAAAATCTAAGGATGAGGATGTGAATTGGAGTAAAATTGCCTGTAAATATTTAGTTGCTGCACCTGCTGAATTGGAGGTTGTGAAGTTGTTGAAGCATGAATTTATACTGAAATGGACTAGTCACAGTTGGATACTGTCAATAGAATAGAGTCCTATGATCTGAGTCCAGCTAACTCACAATTCTTTGAAAACTAATTCTCGGTCTAGGTGCAAAGTAATCCTTTCGAATTTCTAAGGTACTTGATAGAATTAGAAGGATACATAAAAGATTAGCATGGTCCTGCACAAGCTTAGTATGACATGCATGTTTCCACCTGTTTATAGAACTCCTGTAGAGCAAATAGTTACTCATAAAAGCAGAACACTAAGCGATTCTAAGTTAACGGATAACTTGAGATTGAACCTTACCAGTTTTTGTATTGTTGTTCGGTAAAACCACCGTGTTCAACAGGATTCTGTGGTGTGATTGTATTGCTTGCTGTTGCAGAGACATGTTTGTCTGTTCTGTTTGAATTATTTGTTCAGCCTTGAAGTTCAACTCTGAGATACTAAATCCTGTGTCTCTCATCAGATTTCCTTGTGCATACATTTTTTTTCTGCCCCGCTACCTGCTTTAAATGCAAAGACTTTTCAAAGAAACAAGTTGGTCCTCAATTAATAGTCTTATCACAATGATAACTTGTGGTGTTTCAACACCTTGAATTTAAATCCTCTGCTTTGTGAGACATAGTTAGAGAAGATAACCTCTTCCAAATCAGATAAAGATTCTTGAAATGTCAACAGATTTCCTTGTGCTTACATTTGTTGCCCCATTGCCTACTTCACCTGGAAAAACTTTTCTTTATCACAATGACAACCACCTCTTAAATTTAGAGATTACAAAAGCCCAATTTGCACATCACTTTCTTTGTAGAATTTGTTCCTTTCTTGCCTCTATTATCAGGAAGTAATTAACTCAAAACGCTACCTTATCTGTTTATATTGTTCTCATAGATGTTGTGAGTTTTAAGGGGATTACCAAGTGATTAACCAGATGCGAAAAGGGTTGCTTGTTTAATTTAGTGTAAGTGAGTTGCGAAAGACTAAATTTAATCAACCATAAAAACAAGTAAAGAACACGCTCATTTTTACATGATCCTACATCCATAGGACCATGTCCAGAGAAGCAAATTCACTATGAAATACTTATGAGTTCAATTACAAAGCAAGATAACCAAAAGTTGTAAAACACTCCCTATTTTCTACATAACAATTCTATCTTCTTTGATCGAACTTCATGCCATCACAGCAAGCTTTACATGCATAGCAACATCATGTTGAAGAAGAGCTCTTTTCAAGAATCAACATTGAAGATAGGACAGTAGCTTACACTCAAGCTCTTGTCACAAGGAAAACAACATCCAAAAGATCTTACAAGCATAAGTGATGAGAGTAATTCTAAGCCTACGAAAGCTTAGTAAGAAACCTTAACAAAAACAAGAACCGTAGAGAATATTCAGAGAGACAAAACTATATAATCAGGTTCCTTGCCAAACAAAAACTAAACGAGAGAATATAAAGAAATCAACATGTTAAAGGTTGGGGGACAAAAAAGTTAAACTTTAACTTTTATGTCTTTTTTTTTGCACAAGATATTTTGGGAGCACAGACAAAAGAAATATTCTTTTTTTTTATACAGCAAATAAATAGGAGACAAGTCTAAAGAATAAGATAGAAAATCAGTCAAGGAATAATTCTGTTCGGAAGTGAAAACAATTACAAGAAGTGCGATTAATGTGGCCTTGCTGAGACTATCTAGGAGTTGACATTCCTAACCATGATAAAACTCATCAGGATCTTGATACTTAGCAGAAGATAGTTTCAATCAGTCTGTCAAGCTCTTTATCACCAGATAGAGGATAGTTTCTTAAACCTGCAGGAGAACGTTGAACTGAAACAACACTTAGCATATGAAGTGCTCATACTGATAGACAGTCTACAGTAAAATTTATTTAGTACTGACATAATTAACAGTAGAGTAAACTACATGTTCCCACCCAAGGTTTAGTACTGGTTTCATTTATTCCAGATTCCCCCTTTAAATTAACGCTGTTTCCTTAATTTTAACTTTTTCACTGAATTGTGTCCTTTGGGCTGAAAGTGCTTCATGTTAGCAAGAAGCGGCTCATGTTAGTATCGCCCAAGCCACCACATTTTGGCTTTTTCCTATCAATCCCAAACTTCAAAATGACTTTTGAGACCACTCTCACGACCTTCTTTACAAAACCCATACCCCCACTTGCCGTCATAACTCACTTTTTCGACCACTTCCACGCTTGCCACCTTGCGATTTTGGGTATATTTTTGGTCGTTTTCTGTTTAATCAGAGAGCAACCAGTGTCGTCGGAATACACCAACAAACTCTTCTTGTGTTTTAGCTTGTGTGGATATCTTTTTCGGCCGTTTCTGACTTTCCGTTTGCCAGAAATTGAAACCCGAAGTTGCGTCTGCCACCCAAGTCAGTTTTCCAGATTCCGTGGATAGGAAGTTGCCATTTCACTAAACCTTGGGTGGCAACACGTCGTTTACTCTTAACAGTAAAATAATCAAACAACAGATTGAACAGCAAAGATTTTCTTAACAAAGGTTTTCACATCAGAAAAAGTTGAATAAATTGGGTTCAGATTAGACAGCTGCCACTTCGCTTTCCATATACAAGTGTAAATCCTCATCTGATCCACGTCATCAAGATGACGCCGGCTTGATGAGAATTTAAGAATCTTCTCTATCTTTCGTTCCATATTACGTCCATAGTCACCACAACCTCCCCAGAAAATTACATTGATTCTCATTTGAAGAAACTGTCAGGTTTTTTTTTTTTTTTTGGTAATCAACGACCACCAATCCATGGAGGAGGAGAGGCAGAGGCTTCACAGGGGAACGTTAAGTTTTGTTGAGAAAGTGAGGAGCAAGTTGGACCCTTCAGATTTTAGGTACAATTTTCTAGAGCATTGGCGTTATTATTTCATCGGAAAGATTGACAGAACTGAAAGGGAGGAGAGGGTTATTCATACGATCGGTCAATTTCCTGATCTTGTGAAAATGTTTGGTGACCTCTTGAAGAAAATAGAAGAATCTGCAGTAATTTCTAAGAAAGAAAAGAAATAAGTGTTTGTGTTTGAATTGAAACTTGTTTTGCTGCATGCAATGTATGATATTGGCTTGTTCTTGTAGATTTCAAAGACGAATTATGTTGAATCTTCATTTTCATTTGGTTTGTTTGATGGAGTGTGAATTCTTTGTTGTTGTGTTGCTATTATTATTGATGTAGAAGAAAATTCTGCAGAATGGTTTGCTTAAAATTTCCTTTTCAAAAGATCCTAAACCCACTGCATGAAGAATTTTAAAAAAATAAGAATCATGTTTCGCTAATAATATGATGACTGTTTTCTTGTTATTCTCTAAACTTTTCCCAAAATTCCCAAACATTTTATTGGGAACTGCCAGAGGCACTACAAGCATCTTTCAGTTACCATTCTATCATTGAGAGACTTGCAGAGAGAGGTGAGCGAGTTGGAAAATCAAGAGTACTGTATTTCCAATGCTTTTTGTTTTGTGTCCTGTGGCCTTGCTGGTACTATGATGAAGGTGGAGTCATGGGAGTCCTTTTGGGGTTGAAGAACAGGCAAAGATAATAGCGTACGAAGGGCAAGATGGGCGTGAAGAGAATTTATCTGTCAAGAGGGAGTTCTCTGACTTTGATCTCCGAGCGCATGTAACCATTTCAGGTGAAGAAGAGTTTTATCCAGAGTGGATATGCCAGTGATCAAGTGATTGGGAGGGTTCAGTTCTGGGCTTTACCAAATACAAATATAGATCATCGTGATCTTTGACCGATAAAGACTTAAATGTAGTCATATCTATGTGTAGAGCTATAAAGACTTAAATGTAGTAAATCCAAATTGGAAAATATTTTTAACTGGTACGCTCAACTTTGACATTGTCGTTTTTCCATCTTCCAATTATTTCTAAAACCATTATTTCATAACTATACATATGTGACTTGTGGGAGACTTTTTCAAAGTTTGTACTAAATACTTTTGGTGTAATATAATTAAGAGTTCCTCGTGGACCTCTCATTAACATGGTAATTTCTTTCTCGGGCCACATGTTAACAAGGCCGAAATCTGAGATGTCTGGACAAAAGTCTTCATCTACAAGGATGTTATAAGACTTTTTATCAAAGTGCAAAATTTGTCTATTACAACCACGATGTAAATACTCTAATCCTCTAGCAAAACCGATTGCAATTTTATACAATGTTTACCACTTCAATTGTGTCTAGATTGATTGTACATTTTCATATATGAGCTTCTCAAGTGATCTAGTGGCCAAGTATTCAAAGATTAGAGCTCTCCTATGACCGTCAAAACAGAAGCCTAAAAGAGTGACAATATTAACATGAGAAGTCCGACTAATGCTAGCCACCACATTTATAAATTCTTCACCATTACCTTTTGATTCACTTAAGACCTTCACTGCCACATTACGAGCATCAGGTAGACTACCTTGTAAACATCGTCATAGCCTCCTTGACCTTATTTATGCTTGAATGAATTAGTCATTTTCTTAATTTGTAAATAGCTTTATCTTTTAGGGGCTAAGGTTCCATAGTTCCTCAAAAAGAGCTCAATGCTAGGATAATTCTTTGTTTTCCTCTTCGATAAGCCCATGCAAATATCTGATGATGATTTTCTCCAAAAGCAGAAAGCTAGAATCAGTACGAACAACATTAAATCTCCAGCGAGTAACCGTGAATTCTATAGGTAGCGATAAGTTGTAATTGTATAGCAAATATATTTAAATTTGTTTATGAGCAAGCATGAAGGTGTCTTAAGAAGAGAAAGGTTATGGATCGGAGGAATTTTATTCAACAACTAGAGTTCAACGCTTTAAATATCATGTCATTTGAGAGAAGAAGAGACCGGTTGTGGTAGAAGATTTGGTGGATAATGTAGTCGTTGTCGTTTAAGATGAGAACTGAATTTCCATGGGCATTGCATGAGAGTTGTGTTGGGCTAGGATCCCTCCTATGTGAGATGGCCTTTTTCAAAGCCCAATAGGGCTTGTAGTTAATAAAAGAAAACAAAAGAAGGTAAAAGCGAAGACAGGTTGCAATAGACGAGGTACAGACAAGAAAAAGAGAGAGTTTTTTTTTATCTCTGCACAGTTTCCATCAAAGCTGTGATCCCACTTCATTTGTGGTTGGATCAAGCTTAAATTTGGAAGAGAGACTCACAACACAAGGAAATACAATACGAACGGTGAAGATCAGATTTTGAGTTCTGGCATTGGTGTTTTGTATCTGTAAACAGTAACTTTAGGTTTTGGTGAGATCTTTCCAACATCTTTTTCTTGTTAGTCATGTTTCCACTATAATGATGATGTTCTTATTGTGATTGTATTTCAAGATTTGGTTATTCTTGATGTTTCTGTTTACTGGATACATCTAGGAAGCTAAGATGAATCATTGTAAGAGATTATTTGATTGATAATGAAGGTTTTTTGAGTGGATTTCGTTTCTGTGGTTTTTTCCTTTGTATTGAAGGGTTTTTCATGTAAATTCTGATGTTTTTTCTGTGATTGTTTGATGCTGAATTTTTTTTACTATATTAGTGTAATTATTCTCTAGTTAATATTTCACAAGAACTGGATTCTTAGTTTCACACAACAACTTGGAATGCTGGGGGGTTCTTGCTGGCCTTGGATATAAAATGGGTAGCTTATGTTTAGGCTATCACTACAGGATTTGGGTACACAAGCTTGGTAATTGTGAGTCTGCAGAGTACCTAAGGCTGTTCTTGCCGAAAGAAAGAGAGTAGTGAAGATACCAAGGCTTCTTATTAATGAAGAAATTAATTTTTGATAAATTTGTGAAGGTTAGAGAGAATGAGTAGATTGGTAATTGTGGAGTCTTTTTATGGGATAATGTTGCCTGAAACTAAGGATCCAATTTTTGTGAAATAATAACTAGAGAATAATCACACTAAAATAGTAAAAAAAATTCAGCATTAAACAATCACACAAAAACACTAGAATTTACATGAAAAACCTTTCAATGTAAAGGAAAAAACCACGGGATCGAAATCTATTTAAAAACTTCCACTATCAACCAAATAATATTTTATAATGATTCTTCTTAACTTATTAGATGTATCTAGCAAACACAAACATCAATAATAACCAAATCTTAAAATACAATTACAATAAGAACATCATCGTCATAGTAAAAACAAGACCAACAAAAAATGGATGTTAGAAAAGATCTCACCAAAACCTATAGTTACTGTTTATAAGAGCAAACCACCTATTTCAAAACTCAAAATCTGATCTTCACCGTTCAGATTGTAATTCTTTGTGTCGTGAGTCTCTTTTCCAAATTTGAGCTCGACCCAACCCTTAGACAGAGCTGGATCATAGCTTTGATGAAAACTGTGCAGAGATGGAAAAAAAACCTTCAGTCTCTTTTTCTTGTCTCTACCTCGTCTACTGTAGCAACTTCTTTTTCACCCTTACCTTTTTTTCGTTTCTTTTGTTAACTACAAGCCCTATTGGGCTTTGAAAAAGGCCACCTCACAAAGGAGGGACCTAGCCCGACACAGAAGGGAAGACTGTTTATGAGAAAGACTCTGGAAATCTGTCATAAAGTTACTGAAGTTAATCAACACGTGTTGAAAGTCCTTTTGTTTTGATCTAAAACGCATTTTTTCAGGCGGATTTCTCATAGCCACAGGGCAACCTGAAACTTCTAAGAAGTTGTGCAGCATTAGCATGTGAAGTTTCTGTGTTATTTCTGATACTAATTTTCATCTTAAACACGATTACTATTGATTCTGGAACCATGCAGGCGAGTTGTAGAATCTAAAACTCTTCTAGTTTCGTATTACTTGATATGATTGAGCAGCGATTTTTTCAAAAGTTCCTTTCTTCAGAAATTCACTTTTGAAGTCAACAGGAGTTTTTAAGATTAAGCAGGCGAAATGTTCACATTGGGACTTTCTCTCTTTTTAACGTTTATTTTTCCTTTAAGATATGCAAGTTTGTTACAACTTCACTCTAGTCACCCGCCCCACCTTTGGCATCCCATTCCTTTCAATTCAGGTCTTGCATAACCAGCTCTCATGGCGTGACTGGCGTGTGTACGAGGAAATTAATTCATCACTATATGTTAAGCGGCGAGTACTAGTGATTCTGGCTTCATGCAGGCGAGTTGTAGAATCTAAAACTCTTCTAATTACGTATTACTTGGTATGATTGAGCTTTCCAAAAATCTTCAATCATGATGTAGAATCCAAAATATGAAGTTCTGCAGACGGCAATGCATTGTACACAATTTGTCAAATGTAATAACTCATATACTGAAGAAAAAATTATAAAAAATGAAAAATGAAAACTAAAAGATTTCAATATAAATTGGATTTAGATAACACAGCTGCTACTTCGTTTTCTGTACAAGTGAAATCTAAATACTGATCCAGCGTCATGAATATGACGCCCTTTTGATAACAGTACAAGTATCTTCTTGATCTTTTGTTTTTTTTTAGTCTCCCCTCCACGTCCGTACTCTCCATAACAGCACCAGAAAATTACATTGATTTCCTTTTGAAAATAACAGTTGGGGTATTAGTTCCTAATCAGACACCAATCAATGGCGGAAGACTTAAGGAGGCTAGTCGCCAACTTGAGGTTATACCTGGCAATGTTCAATTTCCTTGAGGACGTGGAGAGTAAGTTGGATTCTTCAGATTTTAAGTACAATTTTCTACAACCGTTGCTTGATTTTTGCAAGGGAAAAAATATTGACAGAACGGAATGGAGGAAAAGACTTTTCACACGATTGGCCAATATCGTGATCTTTTGAAAACTTTTGGGGACATCTTGAAGAGTCTAGTCGAGTAGAGGATGGTCTTGAGAAATCTTGGTCGTGGAGAAATTGAAAATATATCTTAGGAAGAAGAAATGTAAGTGCTTGTGAGTGAATGGGTGCTCCTTGAGGTACTGTTTTCTTGGAGTACTTATTTCTTTCTTGTGATGGGCTTTTGCAGTCTACAAACTTTAGAAGCTTGAATTACGTTAAATCTTGATTTTCATTTCTTTGGTTTGATTGTTTGTGTTTCGTTAATGTTTTCTTGGTGCGATTAATGATGCAGTAGGCATTGAATTCTTCAGAAATTTCCAAACTTAACTGGGTTCATAATATATTAGACAGCTGCTACTTCGCTTTCTTTACAAGTGTAAATCCCAATACTGGTCCACGTCATAGACGCCATTTTTAATAACAATTTGAAAATCTTCTCGATCTTTCCTTTCATTTTAGTCTCCATTTCATGACCATAGTCACCATAGCCGCACCTGAAAAATTACATTGATTCTCATTTCAAGAAAAGGGTTAGAGTTTTTCTTAATCGACGAGAACCGATCGATGGAGGAGGAGAGGCAGAGGCTTCACCGGGAAACGTTAAGTTTTGCTGAGAAAGTGAGGAGCAAGTTGGATCCTTCAGATTTTAAGTACAATTTTCTAGAACAGTGGCGTTATTTTTTCATCGGGAAGATCGACAGAACTGAAATGGAGGAGAGGGTTATTCGTACGATTGGTCAGTATCCTGATCTTGTGAAAATGTTTGGTGATCTCTTGAACGTAATAGAAGAATCTGTAATGATTTCTAAGAAAAAAAAGAAGTGTTTGTGTCAGAATTGAAACCTCTTAAGGTACTGTTTTCTGCGACTCATTTGGTTCTTGGTGGATGTGATGGATGATATTGGCTTGTGCTTTGTAGACTTCAAAGACGGAAATATGTTAAATCTTGAATAGCATTGGATTTTAAGAATCTATGTGTTTTGTTGCTGTTATTACTGATGTAGAAGAAAATGCTGCAGAATGGTTTGCTTGGAATTTTCTTTTCAAAAGATCATGCATAAAGAATCTTATACAAAAATAAGAATCATATCATGTTTTCTAAACTTTTCCCAAACATTTCCATACATTTTATTGGCAACTGCAAGCATCTTTCAATAGGTAATTCAATCATTAGACTTAAAATAATAGAGGTGACTGATTTGGAAAACAAAAATACTACGTTTATAATATCTTTTTATAAATTTTTTCTAATAATTTAATATAACAGTTCATAATTGGTTAACTTTTAAATAATTAGACAAAACTTATAATAAGTAAACAGAATCTATTTGTGATCTGACTAATCAAGAATTGTTATGTCTAGGTTATTAAAAAAAAAAAATTATAAAAAAAAAGGTTTTAAGTGTAATATTATTGGTTGGAAAATCTTTTGTACAAAGAACCAGTCAATGAAGGTGAGCTACATCAGGTGAATGTGCTTGTCGATAAAGGCATCTTTCAATGAAAGTGGGTTACGTCATATCAATGTGTCTGACATACATACATACTCATTGGCGGGTTGCATGTGCATCAATTACACAAAGGTGTTGTCTCTATCTGAGAAAGTGAAGCAGAGGACTCTCGTCATTGAGATTTGGGTTTTGAGGGCTAGCTCCAAAATCTGTATAGTCCAAATCATTGACAATAGTTTTGTCTATTAACTGAACCTTTTTTATTTGGCCCGTAGAATTGAACCGAGGAACAGTTAATAAGCTTATATTTTGAAATAATGCTGTGGCTGATTTTCTCGCGAAATCTAATGACTATTTCCTCATTATTTCAAAGAATTTATGAGTGATAATAAGAGGTTTAAGGATTAAATTTCCCTCCCCTGCTCGGCTGTTCCAACCTTGGAAGAAAATTAGTTTAATTCTTAGTTTATTATGGGAGTGCATAGTAAATATAAATACAACTACAAATACATAGTTCGCATTGAAGTCACAACAACAGTAAATTGACCTTAAATTTCTCCATCCCAGATCTCTTCAATGGACTTGTAAGGACCCTTCTCTGACACAAATGACTGAATGATGTTCCCTCTCATCTGTGGAATTTGTTCTATTTCCTGACGTTCTTCAGCACTTGACTGCCACTCAAGTATCTCAAGGTTCTCTTTCATTCTTTCTCTGTCAAAGCTCTTCACAACTAAACTTACTCCTTGCTCGTAAACCCACCTGAGAGAAACCTTCACATATACAAAATAAAGCAGAGAAGAAGTCAAGCATTAAATCTCGTCCTTTCATTCGAAAATATTACTAAAATAAGTTCAGATAACTTGAAAAAAATTGGAATGAACTGACTCAGAAATCTAATTACCTGAGCAACTGTCTTTCCTTTAGCAATTGCAATCTCTTTCAGCACTTGAGAATCCATGACTCTGTTAGTTCCCCAAACTACTCCTTTGGCTCCCAACGGCGAGTAAGCTGTTATATGGATGCCCTTTTCCTCACAGAACTCTCTCAGCTTCTTCTGTTGCCAAACTGGGTTCATCTCCACCTAACCAAAATATCAAACACGCGTGTTTATTCAGCTATATCAACACTAGAAACATAAAAATTTTGTTAAAGAATTGACTTCTAACTTGATTGACAGCCGGAGGGATTTCTGCAGAGGGAAGTAATTTCTCAAGCTTCTTGCAGGAAAAGTTGCTGACTCCTATGGATTTTGTAAGACCAAGCTTTTGACATTCCTCCATGGCTTCTCAAACAGATTCTAAATCTATTGCAACGATATTTTCTTCATTAATCGTAAGCCCTGATCCTGGTTTCAAGGTTCCCGGAAAATGAATTTGATGAGCAACCAAGGGGAAGGGTTTACCGTAGGAAGAAGTGGGGTAAGAAGCAGGGGAATAATTGCCATATAGGAGGTTAGAAGAATTGGTTATGAAGGGACAGGTGGCCTGAGGGGATTGGAGAGAGGAGAAATTCTGTTAGGAGTAAACTTAGGTGCTAGGAGGGAATAAAGGGAGAGAGGAGAAAAGGGAGAGGATTGAAAAAGTTGATTAAGGATTGGAAAGGGAGGTGACTGACCCTCGAAGTCAGTATTATCATTTTGTTTTCTCTTTTTATACTTAGCTTAATTTGCTGGATTCTCGTTTGTGGAATATTATGTAAACAGGGTCTGGATATATTATTCGGATGTACTGTTTTGCTGCTATTACTATAGAGATTCCTTGTTTTGATTGTGATCTGGGTTGGAACTGTAGCTAGATTGTAGTGTTATTTGATAAATTGCAGGTCAGGTTCTCATCAAGTGGTATCAGAGCACTGAGTTCTGGGTTATGGTCTTGACAAGAATGGATTCTAGAATAGATAACGTGGAAAGAGAAGTTACGAAGTCAGGAGTTGAGATGGGTACCATTCGAGAATGTTTGGTTGAGATACAGTCATGGGTGCGAAGAAAGGATGAGGAAGAAGCAGGGAGAACTGAGATGCGTTCATCAGAAAATGTTCAGTCTCAGCCAGAAGAAAATACAAATGGAGCAAGCGGGTCTGGCAACAGTAACCAAAACCGTAATGAAGTGACTGGGAGAAAGTTGGAGATGCCGATATTTTTTGGTGAAGATCCTTACGGATGGATCTTTAGAGTAGAGCGCTATTTCCACCTAAATGGAATAACTGAGGAAGGAAAATTGACAGCAGCAACTGTCTGTATGGAGGGTGTAGCTATTAATTGGTTCCAGTGGATGGAATCCAGAGCTCCGGCAAGTTCATGGGCCATGTTTAAGCTAGCACTACTTCAAAGATTTAGTGGGTCTCAAGAGCTCAACCCGTATGAGTCATTTATGGCCATGAAGCAGACTGGTACAGTAATGGAGTTTTGGCATCAATTTGAAGTTGTCGCTGCACTGCTGGTAGGGGAGAAGGAAGAGATACTGCAAGCAGCATTTATCAATGGGCTAAAAATTGAAGTGAGAGATGAAGTCTGTTTAGCTAAGCCCACGACATTAATGCAAATAATAGACCTGGCCCAACGAATTGAGGAGAGGAATCAATCAATAGAGGAGGCCCAAGTGGGAATAATTAAACCCACACGCATTATGAGGCCTAGACTTTCAAATGGATCCTGACCCACGACCCGATTGGATAGCCCCAACTTGACCCGATTTGAAAGTAACCTAAACCCAAAATTCCCTAACACGACCAGATTTGAAAATCACCTAAACCCAAAATTTCCTAACTCGTCTGAATCCCTAAAATCACACCAATCTTCCAATTTCATTCGACGATCGCCGAAAAACTCAGTACAAGGCTCATCGACGCATTTCTCCAGCCGCGACTACAACCCATCATCTTTTCGCCCCTATGAACGACCAAACTTCCAGAGAAGAGACTTCCCATTTCGAAAAATGACAGACACGGAGATCCAAAGGAAAAAAGAGAAAGGTCTTTGCTTCAGATGTGATGGTAAGTTTTTGTTTGGGCACAAAAGCGAGGATAAGCAATTTCAAATTATTTTAGTGGATGAAGAGGAGGATGATCCAAACCCGATTGGGGGTGGGGAGTCTGTAGAATCTAAAGTGGAGCAATAACAGGAACAAGTTGAGCTTTCTCTGAGCTCAGTGGTGGGGATTCATGGCCCAAAAACAATGAAACTCAAGGGAAGAATCCAAGGTAAGGAATTGATTATGCTGATTGATAGTGGGGCTTCCCACAATTTTATTAGTTCAAAAGTGGTTGCATGCTTGGGAATTTCTGTGATGGGAACTCAGTCTTTTGGGGTCAAAGTAGGTGATGGATATAGCGTGAGATGTGAGGGAGAATGTAGAAATGTTTGTATGGAGTTACAAGGAGTGACGATTATTCAGAATTTTTTTCCATTTGACATGAGCAGTGCGGATGTTGTTCTGGGAATTACATGGTTGGAAACGTTAGGGGAGACAACCACATATTGGAGGAAGCAGACCATGAGGTTTAAGCTGGACAATCAGATTGTATGTCACGTGGGGACCCATCTCTGAATAAAACCATGGTTTCGCTCAAGGCTATGATCAAGGCATTGCGAAGTGAGGGACAGGGGTGTTTGATAGAGTTTGGTCAGATTCAAAAACAGTGTGATGACAGTAGGGATGTGGATTATCGGTTGATAGATGTGTTACAGATATTTAGTCGAGTGTTTGAGCCATTTTCGGGGTTACCACCTGCCAGGTCCAGAGACCATGCCATTCAATTAGTTCTAGGGGCTCAACCACCAAACCTATGATCGTATAGGTACCCTTACTATCAGAAAAGCGAAATAGAGCGTCTCGTCAAGGAAATGTTGGTGTCGGGAATTATAAAACCCAGTATCAGCCCCTTCTCGAGCCCAGTTTTGTTGGTTAAAAAAAAGGATGGGGGGTGGAGATTCTATGTGGATTATAGGGTAGTTAACCAGGTGACCGTTCCGGACAAGTTTACAATTCCAGCCATTGATGAATTATTTGATGAATTAGCAAGCACGACAGTGTTTTTGAAGCTTGATTTGAAGTCAGGTTATTACCAAATCCGAGTGATACCAAAGGACACACACAAAACTGCCTTCAGGACAGATGAGGGACACTATGAGTTTGTGGTAATGCCCTTCGGCCTCACCAATGCACCGGCTACTTTCCAAGCAGTGATGAATGACGTTTTCAAACCTTATTTACGAAAATTTATGCTGGTTTTTTTTGATGATATACTAATATATAGTAAGGAGATGAGAGACCATGTGACGCACCTCAGCCTTACTCTGCAGATCCTTTTAGACAATCAATTGGTGGTCAATAAAAAAAAAAACGTAAGTTTGGGCAGTCACAGTTGGAATATTTGGGGCATGTGGTCTCAGCTCAGGTGTGTCCGTTGATCCTTCTAAGATTGAGAGTATCATCAAATGGCCGGAACAGAGAGACGTTAGGGCACTCAGAGGGTTTTTGGGATTGACGGGGTATTATCATCGATTTGTTCGAGATTACGGAAAAATTGCCCTGCCACTCACTGCCCTAAAACGACTCATGACCAATGTTCTTGTTCTCCGGATGCCTAACTTTACGCAGGAATTTATCCTGGAGACCGACGCTTCCGGAAGTGGATTAAGGGCTGTGCTGATGCAAGAAGGACGTCCGATTGCTTTTCTCAGCAAAGTGTTATCTTTAAATTCTAAGTTGAAGTCAGTTTATGAAAGGGAATTAATGGCGATAGTATTGGCTATGCAAAAGTGGCGACATTACTTGTTGGGTACACGTTTTGTTATTCGGACGGACGAGCGCAGTTTTCACTTCCTCACTGAGCAGAAATTATTGAGTGAAAATCAACAAAAATGGGTTATCAAATTGTTGGGGTTATAAACCAGGCGCTCAGAACATGGCAGCAGATGCCCTTTCGTGGATGCCAGACACGGTAGAACTTCATGCTGTTTCTGTGAGTTACTTTTCGGGACTAGATGGTTTGGAAGATGCCATTCAAGGTGATGATAAGTTACGGGGAATAATGCAGCAGCTCCTGATAGACCCCAATAGTCATCATCCCTTCAGGCTACTGGGTCGCCATTTGCTATACCATAACAGATTGGTACTGCCTAAATCTAGACCTCACATCCAGAAAATTTTATAAGAATTTCATGCATCGCCCATCGGGGGCCATTCGGGATTCTTCCGGACATATAAGTGGCTAACAAGCGTGATATTTGGGGAAGAATGAAGCATGATATCAAAGAATTTGTGGCCGCTTGCCTGGTTTGCCAACAAAATAAATATGATGGCATGAGTCCAGCGAGTTTGCTTCAGCCGCTGCCGATTCCTAACCAAGTGTGGGAAGACGTATCTATGGATTTCATCATGGGGCTTCCGAAAGCTAATGGGGTTGATACAATTTTAGTCGTAGTGGATCGTTTGACTAAATATAGTCATTTTTTAACCCTCAAACATCCCTACACAGCCAAGATGGTCGTTGATTTGTTTATCAAAGAGGTGGTTCGCCTACATGGGTTTCCTTGTACCATTGTCTCCGATCAGGATAGAGTCTTCATGAGCAACTTTTGGAGTGAACTGTTTGCACAATCAGGGACCCAATTACACGAGTTCGGCATACCACCCATAGATAGATGGTCAGACAGAGGTAGTAAACCGTTGCTTGGAAACGTATCTCAGATGTTTTGTCAATGGCCAACCCCGATCATGGCCAAACTGGGTTCCATGGGCAGAATTTTGATTCAACACTACTTATAACCGCTCCACCGGAATGTGTCCTTTTAAGGCTCTCTATGGCCGAGAGGCCCCAACAGTGTTGCGTTATTCAGACCACACTTTCGTCGTCGATGAAGTTGACCAGCAACTCCAGCAGTGCAACTAGGTTCTTGACGAGTTAAAAGACCATCTCCTCAAGGCCCAACACTGCATGAAGACTTCCGCAGACAATCATCGCCGAGAAGTTACATTTGAGGTAGGGGAATCTGTCTATTTAAAGTTACAGCTATACTGATTACGGTCCCTAGCCCGTCGATATAATGAGAAGCTCAGTCCACGATTTTATGGACGAACAAAATTGGGCCAGTCGCATATAGGCTGGCACTGCCATCTTCAGCACGTATTCATGATGTCTTTCATGTTTCGCAACTGAAAAAAGCTACGTTTCCTATACCCAATGGTCAACCTCTACCAGCAGGCCTCAATGAAGACCTCATTCTACAACTTGAATCTGAAGCTGTTCTCCAGAAAAGGAAACTCCTCAGTGGACTGTGGGAGGTGCTGATTCAATGGAAAGGTCTATCTCCCTTTGAAAACACTTGGGAGGATTTTGAAACTATTCTCAACCAGTTTCCTTCTTTCCACCTTGAGGACAAGGTGGTTCTCCTTGAGGAGGGTAATGATGAGCAACCAAGGGGAAGGGTTTACCGTAGGAAGAAGTGGGGTAAGAAGCAGGGAATGATTGCCATATAGGAGGTTAGAAGAATTGGTTATGAAGGGACAGGTGGCCTGAGGGGATTGGAGAGAGGAGAAATTCTGTTAGGAGTAAACTTAGGTGCCAGGAGGGAATAAAGGGAGAGAGGAGAAAAGGGAGAGGATTGAAAAAGTTGATTAAGGATTGGAAAGGGAGGTGACTGACCCTCGAAGTCAGTATCATCATTTTGTTTTCTCTTTTTATATTAGCTTAATTTGCTGGATTCTCGTTTGTGGAATATTATGTAAACAGGGTCTGGGTATATTATTCGGATGTACTGTTTTGCTGCTATTAATATAGAGATTCCTTGTTTTGATTGTGATCTGGGTTGGAACTGTAGCTAGATTGTTGTGTTATTTGATAAATTGCAGGTCAGGTTCTCATCAGAATTTGATAAAGATCTGCAAGGTAATCCAACCTAAGATTCCTTTAATATTGAAACAAAATATCAAGGAGTCTGTATATATATAATACATGCAAAAAATAAACTAAGAAATTACTGAAAGTAGTAGTCTACTTGAGAGTCTTTTGCAGGGCAGGAAGGACAAGCTCACGGTGTATCGCTAGTCCAAAGCTTTGAAGTGATGAAAAGCTCATCGCGAGATTTAATGAGGCCGAGATGTAAAGCTTCCGCTATTGCTTGGCCGAGATATTATTCGTTCTGGTACATTGAAGCAGTATCGAAGTGTCTGTAGTCCAGTTGAATTGCATGGAGAACAGATTCTTTTATAGCTCCAGTTGAGTTGAAAGGGAATTCGGCTGTGCCGAAGCCTACCAGAGGAATGGTTTCGCCATTTGAGGGTAAGATTGCCACTGGAATGCTCACCATTTTTTTCCAAGAGACATGCCTATAATTCTCCATCCCATATATCCTCGATTTACTTGAAAGGACCGCTTTCTGATACAAATGAATCGACAACATTCACCCTTCGCTGAGGAATTTGCTCAATCTTGTGAAGTTCTTCTGGGCTTAACTTCCAGTCAAATATCTCAAGGTTTTGATTCGTTCTTTCTTTGTTAAAGCTCTTCACAACTAAACTGACCCCTTGCTCGTAAACCCATCTGAGACAAATCTGAGCAACTGTCTTCCCATTAGCACTAGCAATCTCTTTCAGCACTTCACATTCCGGGACTCGGTTACTTCCCCAGAATGTTCCTTGGCCTCCTAATGGCGAGTAAGCTGTAATGTGGATGCCCTTTTCGTTACAGAAATCTCTCAGCTTCTTCTGCTGCCAAATTGGGTGCATTTCCACCTTACCACAGAAAAACAAATTAGGAAACTCCAAATATATCTTAATCAGTAGTTCTTTGGTCAGAATCTTAATATGACAAATTTATATGAGGACACCTTGACTAGAGAATTACCGATATTTTTAAGTATATACTTTGTTAAGGAGATATGAAACTAACTTGATTGACAGCAGGAAGGATTTTTGATGTGGCGAGTAATTTCTCAAGCTTCTTGGATGAAAAGTTACTGACTCCTATGGACTTTGTAAGACCAAGCTTTTGACACTCCTCCATGGCCTCCCACACAGACTCTAAATCCATCGCCACAATATCTTCTGTTTTAAATGGAAACCCTGTGCCCCGTTTCAAGCTTCCTAAAAAATAAATGAGATATAGATCAAGATACTCCAACCCAAGATTCCTACAATGAAACAAAAAATTAAAAATTTTCACATAAAAATACAGTCTCTTAATTAATGTTTGGCCTGATTACATTACTTGAGAGTGTTTTTTATTGCAGGGATGACAAGGTCACGGTGTGCATCACTGATCCAAAGCTTTGAAGTGATGAAAAGCTCATCGCGTGATGTGATGAGGCCAAGATGTAAAGCTTCAGCTATGGCTTTGCCAAGAAATTGCTCCGTGTGGTTGACTGCAGCAGCTTCAAAATGTCTGTAGCCGAGTTGAATTGCATGGAGAGCAGATTTTTTTACAGACTCAGTTGAGTTCAAAGGAAATTCAACGGTGCCGAAGCCTCCAAGAGGAATGGTTTTGCCATTTGAGGCTAAGGTTGCTACTGGAACGATCACCATTTTGCCTTAAGATTTGAGACTGAGGTTTCTACTAGAGGACGTTTTGTGGCTTCTATCTATCTGATATGAATTTAGGGATGGGCGTTTGCCCCGGCCTGAATGTGGTGGACAATCCCTAGAAATATTGGGGATAGGGCTGGGAATGGTGCTAAAAAAAAATCATTGCCCCCAAGGATGGGCCAGGGGAGGGGATTGTGCAATCTCTGACCCGACCCTACCTGTTAACCCCACTCCCATGGAGCCCAACCTTCTTTTATTGGGAAACTATTTTTTTTTTTATCTTTGTGAGATTTTATAAAAAGTTAGAGTTTAACTTATAGTTTTAAGTAATTTATATAAATTTATAATATTTATTTTTATAATATTTTTTAATATTTGTATTAAATTTATAGAAAGAATAATTTAAACGAGGGAATCTAATAATTAAATATATGTATTATTACTTTATGAATTCCACAAAGTAATAATATATGGCCCAAAAATAAATTTGATTAGATTATTATAATTTATCAAACCAATATAAAAATATACACAATTATTTAACTACTTACAGATTATACACATTCAGTTATCCTTGTAATTAATTAATTGATCAATTAAATATGATTTTAAACTTAATCAGTGTTGGAAACTTTGGATAATTGTCCCTTTCACAAATATACTAATTTTATTAGTTGTAGTGGAGATAGTGTTTTATGAATTAATTCATCAATTTACCTACTAAAATATGTTAAGATTTAATTTAGTATTTTAATTTTGTGAAAAATTAATTAATTAACAGGGCTAACTGAGCCTAAGCCTCCATACAATTAAATAATTAATTAATTTACCTATAAATTATGTTAAGATTGGATATAAATATATTTATTTTATTAAAAATTAAATAATTAACAGGGTTGATTAAGCCTAACTGGCTAAGCCTTCATACAATTAGATAAGTAATCAATTTACCGAGTAAATTATGTTAAAATTGAATTTAATTATGTTAATTTTATGAAAAATTAATTAATTAATAGGGCTAACTAAGCTTAAGCCTCCATACAATTGAATAATTAATCAATTTACCTAATAAATTATGTTAAGATTAAATATAGATATATTTAATTATATTTGGGGGGAAAATCCTGGCGAAGCCCCGTTCATCGGGCTGGGTCGAGACAGGGATGGTAGTGATTCCATCTCTACGAGCAGGGGACGGTCATGAGAGTTGTCCCCACTAGCAAGGATGGGCCAAGGATGGCCATGGGAGTGAATGTCGGTGACGGGGACGGGGACGGGGACGGGAACGAGGTCCTTAGCCTGGGCCCATCCCTAGATATGATGGCTTTATAGGATACTTGGATAAGGATAACCACAAGCAGAAAAAGGAAAGTACAAATATACAGCTTGTGGATTTATTGCCGATGATAGTGAGTTTTGGTACCCATACCCATATCTTGCATGTATCTTCCATAGATACTTAAGAAATTTTATTAATAATAGAGCAAAAAACTTTTTCCACCCAAATAATGGTTTAATAATCTTTTCTCCTACAAACTTTAAAATATCATTTTACTACCCAAATTTATATTTCGTTTTGATTCTGGCATCGTTACAATCCTACATCACCACTATTATCTTCTGCGATCATTATTTATTAAAACCCTTTAAACCCCACTCCCATCAATCGCCGACAATCAAGCAATTAGAGTTTGCACAGTCGCCCTCCCAAGTCAAATTTCGATCAATCCTAATCACGAAAATCTAACAGTATACCATCAAAAAACTAATCGATTTCCACTCTTCAAAAACCCTAGTAATCTAGAACGAGTTTACTCTCTATTCGTCATCAGAATATAAATTTAGATATTAAAATGATATTTTAAAAGTCTATCGATGAAAAAATGTTATTAAATTATTATTTGGGTGAGAAAAAGTAAATTAATAAAATGTGATTTTCGTTTTACTTTATTTCCCGATCATGTGCAGTATTGAGAATTTAAAAGGGAAACGTAAACAATAACTTAATTAACACGTATTTCTTCTTACTTTTGATGAATTTATGGTACATATATGAACAAAATTGAGACGAAGACATCGTAAGATTTTTCAACTTATCTTATAAATTAGTTATGTAGAGCTAAAAGATAAAAGAAGAAATTGGAAATAGTCCAGGCCACCTATGCACCTCTCATTACGTGGAGAATTCAAAGACAATAATATTATGGAATCAAATCAAATTATTCAAATTATATTATGAAAAAAAAAATACGGGTATTTCATTACAAGTCAAATTATTCAATTTTGAATTTGAAACCATTAATCATATTAATTATGTAATTAAATGATGATAAGATTGACATGATATAGTGCAATACTAGATTTCTCCATCCCAAAACTCCTCAATGGACTTGTAAGGACCTTCTTCTGATACTACAAAATCAGCAGGATTTCCTCTTACTTGTGGAATATGCGTTATCTTGTGTAGCTCTTCTTCACTTAACTTCCAGTCAAAGATATCCAGGTTCTCTTTCATTCTTCCTTCATCAAAGCTCTTTACAACTAAACTTGCTCCTTGCTCGTGAACCCATCTTAGAGAAACCTTCACATGTACAAAATAACCCTCAAAACTCAAAAAAAAAAAAAAAAAAAAAAAAAAAAAAACATATAATTGATTTTTATAATCCAAAATTATTAGTTAATTACCAATTAATTATTATATTCTTCCATTAAATCATCAATGCTATTTGAAGATCAATCTTTTCCACTATTCTACTATAAATCGAAACAATTACCTGAGCAGCTGACTTCCCTCTACTGCTAGCAATCTCTTTGAGCACTTCAGAGTCCAAGACACGATCAGTTCCCCAAGGAGTTCCCTTGGCTCCCAATGGCGAGTAAGCTGTTATATGAATACCCTTTTTCTTACAGAACTCTCTCAGCTTCTTTTGCTGCCAAACCGGATTCATCTCCACCTTTAAAGAAAATAATATTAATTGACTAACTGATGAAACAAGGTTAATTTGGTGAAAGAATTAATTGACTAACTTGATCAACAGCAGGAGGGATTTTAGCGGTGGCTAGTAATTTCTCAAGCTTCTTGACCGAAAAGTTTCCGACCCCTATTGATTTGGTAAGACCAAGCTTTTGACACTCCTCCATGGCCTTCCAAACAGATTCCAAATCTATTGGAAGAATCTCCTTTTTTTCAAATGGAAACCCCGTGTTCGGTGTCAATCTGAATGGGAAATGAACGAGATAAAGATCAAGATAATCCAAACCCAGATTCCTGCATTCAACAAAATATTAGACTAAGAGATCAAAATAGCAAGGAAAATTTTTAAATATCATTAATTGCTTGGCTACATTACTTGAGAGTGTTCTTAATTGCCGGGAGGACAAGATCACTGTGAGCATTGCTGGCCTAAAGCTTTGAAGTGATTAAAAGCTCATTGCGCGATTTGATGAGGCCAAGACGTAAAGCTTCAGCTATGGCTTCGCCAAGAGCTTGCTCGGTGCCGTAGAGTGCAGCTGTATCAAAATGTCTGTAGCCAAGTTGAATTGCATGGAGAGCAGGTTGTTTTGCGGTGTCACGAGTTGAGTTGAAAGGAAATTCAGCTGTTCCCAACCCAACAAGGGGAATTGTTTCACCATTTGAGGCTAACGACGCCAATGGAGCTGTCACCATTTTTCTCAAGAACCTTCACAAATGTGTAATGGAGTTGAAGAAGCCCTTATAAGTTATAATAGAGAGAGATTATATGCAATAGAATATTCATATAATAGTTAGAGAGTAACATGGGTACATGTGATTTCTTGTGTGAACAGATCATAATTTCTGATTTAAAGAATCATAAAGAATTGTTGACATCATTAAGGAAATCAAAACTGAAATCATACAGGCCATTGAAAAATAATGTAAAACAACCAACCAAGAAATCTTGAAGAATCAGATTTCTACCTAGATGTTTGAGAGTGAACTGGGTTGTATTCAATGCATTAATGTGAGTCATGAAAATTAATTTAATGGCAACAATGAGCTAATAAAGTAAAGAGTAAACCAATGTTTTAATACTCATCCCAGGCCTTGACTTGGTCAAGGACTTGGGTCTCGGGTTGATTGGTTTGATAGGTTTAATTGGCGGGTTTGACCAGTAACATCATTATGATGTAATAAAAAGAATTTGAATTCTAAAAATTAATAGGGCTTAAATATAATTTTAGAAAAAAAAAAATTAGCTTAAACTTTGAAATAAATTGTTAATAAACAAGGCAATAGATAAATTAAAGACAAATAAATATATTAAATTGTAAAAAAAATTTAGAGGGAGAGGTCAAACTTCTCGAACTTGAATGAAAAAAAAATGATATTAAAGTAATTTTAATGAATTGACTAAAATAGAATTTTAATTAAAATAAATAGAAATAAAATAATATTCACATTATCTAATAAAAAATATTAATATATTAATATAAATATAGAAAAACGTGAAGAAAAGAATCTCAAAATCTTATCCCTATACCTTATCCCATCCTCTTTCTCCCAAAAAAATCAAAACCATCCATTTCTTCATTGCAAACACGTCTCTCATAGCTCACATCCGATCACAAACTCTACTCTCCTCTATCCACATTTCAATCATCAAACAAACATCACCAATCCACGATTCTAATTCATCATCATCATTGAAAATCTCAATCATAATCATAATCCAATGGAGAACCCCATCAATCCTCCTCATACACACAACAGCTATATTCAAGTCTTCAGAATATGGTGTATTCAAGTTCTCACTTCTCATAATCAACACAGCTTCAACAGAAATAAAATACAAGTTTTCGAAATTGACAACACAATGAACACATGGTGAGAACCGAGATGAAGTGAATCAAGATGAAATTAACCACAAACCTCGACGGACGACGATTGTAGTGCGGCCGGCAGTGGACAATTTTGGCACACAAGGTGGCCGAAGTTTTTATTGTAGATGTTGACTGCAAAATTGAAAAAATGGAAAGGGTTTTACAATTTATCAGGTAGGAGATGCATTAACCTGGTTTTGACACAAAACCAATTGGACTGGTGGGTTGCAGTAACCCCGGTTCCATCGGGGCAAATACATATTCCCGATTTTTATGGTGACTCAGACTGATTGCGCCGGGTCGGGTTTTAAAAAATTGGAGCACCCTATCCAATGAAATCTCTGTTGGTGTTTGAGTGTTTCATAAATTCTAGATTTTCACCCGTGGTTAATGACGAATGAGCTGTGACAGAGAGACGGAGGGTTATTTTACCAAATTACCCCTGGACCTTCTCCTTCTTCATCTCCTCTACTCTTCTTCACAAGTCACAACCCATTCCAAACCACCCCAATCGCAAGCCACCACCACAGTTGGCCCTTATTCTTTCCCAACACTAGCCAACCAAATCACCACCACAGTTGGCCTTTTTTCTTTCCCAATACAACAATCAAAATAAAAAATCAAACAAAACAAAAAGTAAACCGAAAATAGAACTAATCAACAATCAATTCCACAATCCAATCAAACTCCAATTTCAACTGATTTCACAAAACCCAAAGTTGAAATTGGATGCCAAAACAATTTAATTTGTAATTTCTCCAGTAATTGTAATAGTTGATATTGTTGGTTATATAGCTTAATATATTTCTCACGTGCACTATTTCTAGTGAACAGCTAAGTTTTAAAAGCTGGATTGATAATGAAGTAAGTATAATTTTACAGAATGATGAATTAATAGGTTATAAATTAATAATTTAATGATCATTTAACCAAGTCATATGTATTACACGTTTAAATTTGATAAATTAATTCACTTAGTTATATTAAATCAAATTTTAATTTTTATAATAATTTGATCCATTAATCATATGCCATATATATGATTGTTCTCTAGTGCAGGGAGGACAAAGTCTTCTTGTGCATTGATGAGTGATGATCGAGCTTAATTTGAAGTGATCAAAAGCTAACTCATCTGGTGCTTTGATGAGCCCAAGAAAAAAGATTTGGCTCTTTATATATAATGATAAAATTTTGTATTAATTACGTAGTTTTGTGAATAAACATGCAGACCACCCTATAATTCTTAATATATATATATTATTTAGCGGATGCATAATTTTTACCCAGGACTGCCCAATTGTTTGTCAAACAATTAGTAAAAATTTTAAAATATTATCAAACCTTAAATAAATAAAATAATACAATATTAAAAACCTATATATATATATATATATAATAACATAATACTTTTCTATTTGAATAAATATATGAGAAGCAAAATTTTAAGTAAATGTGTGCGAGTAAACCTTGAGTAAAACCTTTTTTTTTTTTTTTTTACTTTTGACTTTCAAAGATTATAATATAAATTTTTATGACTTTGATCAGACATAACCTAAACTAAAGTTAGCTAAAATTTAAATCAAATCAATATTGCATTGACTTTTAATATAAATTAATAAAAAAATGAAGAATTTTCTTAGTATAAACATAGATAATAACTCAATTTTTTTTTTAATAATTTTGAGTAGTTAAACAGTGATGTTTGAAATACAAGAAAGTGGTCAATAAAAGGTGAAGGATAACGTTTAACAAAATATAGTTAAAGTTTAGTTTGGGAAAACAAGAACATTCTTAGACAAAAAACACAAAACAAACTCACAAGATTTGTTCATTTTTTCATCAAATTAGAATAAAAAACCTCTAAAAAAATAAGTATAATTCAATCTTAAAATAAACTAAATTGAAATGAATAATATAATTGTGGTATCCTCATGGCGCTCTTATCAAGCTTAATGGATAATGAATGAGATAAAGATCAAGATACCCCAGTCCAAGATTCCTATATCGAACAAAATGTTTAAATTATTTTCATAGAAGTAAATCTGAAGATATTCATTGAAATTAAGGATCACATTACTTGAGAGTGTTCTGTAATGCCGGGAGGACAAGGTCGCCGTGAGTGTTGTTGACCCAAAGCTTGGAAGTGATGAAAAGTTCATCGCGAGATTTGATGAGGCCAAGGCGCAAAGCTTCCGCTATTGCTTCCCCAAGCTGCTCGCACTGGTAAATTGCAGCGGTATCAAAATGTCTGTATCTAAGTTCAATTGCCTGCAAGAGGGATGGTTTTGCCATTTGAGGGCAAGGCTGCCACTGGAACATTATATTTCCTTTAAGGATAACCCATGCAATTCTGTGGCTTTTAATTGTTTCTGTAAGATGTGATGTCTTTATAAGAACAATCAAGCGTAGGGAGAAGGAAATGTCTAATGGTATAATCAGACCACTTAATTAATTTTTTCATATGTTATTTTGTATTAATGTTCATAATTTTTAATTGATTTTACATGCAATTCGGAGAATCACCGCAATTCCAAGTCATTCCTTTATGTCTATTAAATATTTATTGAGTTGACTTCATACATACATTCGTTAATTCAATTTATAACACATCAATTTGTATGGAAACATTTGTATAGATAATTTTTACATGTAGTATTGGTTCATTAAGATAGATAAGTGTGGAAGCTAAGTTTTATTTTAGTTTGATTTATCAAATTATTTTGTCTTTATTGGCATAATTTTCAGTTTTTCACTCGTGGAATAAAAGTTTTTATTAAACTATGAATGTAGATAATCGTTTTATGGAAACAGTTTTTCATGGTTAATGACACAATACCACAATCCAACTGGTTATGAACCGTTTGATCTTATTATTCTAGTACAATCACAAACATTAATTAATGACACAATAACACAAACCAAATGGTTATGAACCCGTTTGATCTTATTATTCTAGTACAATCACAAACATTAATACTGCAATAAACTTTATATTTCTCCATCCCAAAACTTCTTACTGGATTTGTAAAGACCTTGCTCCGTTACTGTAAACTCAGCAGTATTTCCTCGGCTTTGCGGGATTTGTTCAATCTTGTCCAGTTCTTCCTGACTTAACTTCCAATCAAATAAATCTAGATTCTCTTTCATTCTTTCTTGGTTGAAGCTCTTAACAAGTACACTTACTTTTTGCTCGTAAACCCATCGGAGACATATCTTCACATGCACCAAAATAACCCCCTCACCCCCACCCACTCACCAGTTAACGGGACCCCAGGTGTGTCAGTGTCCACCGATAATCCATTAACCCTGTGTAAAGTATTAACAACATCCAACAATAGACTCCGCATGATTTATTTTACAGCTTAGTGGACTGCTCTTTCTATAATGCTTTCATGTGTATGCATGGAGTCTTTTATATATGTGTGTGTACGTATGTACGTATAAAAGATCGATAAGGTTTGACATACAACGAGATCATCACAATCATCCATACAATTACCTAAAAAATCCAAGTTATAGATCCGAAAAAGTATTTATGTCCCTGAGCGACTGACTTCCCCTTAGCTCTTGCAATCTCTTGGAGCACTTCAGAATCCATGACTCGATTAGTTCTCCTCCGTTGGCTTCTAATGGCGAGTGAGCTGTTATGTGGATACCCTTTTCCTCACAGAACTTCCTCAGCTTCTTCTGTTGCCAAACCGGGTTCAGCTCCACCTAACAAGGACATGAAACATATGATATACTCAATACTTATCGATATAAAAAACATACAAATATTAAATTTTGTTAAAGAATTGACAAACTTGATTGACAGCAGGAGGGATCTTCGCAATGGCAAGTAATTCCTCAAGCTTCTTGCATGAAAAGTTACTGACTCCTATGGATTTGGTAAGACCAAGCTTTTGATATTCCTCCATGGCCCCCCAAACAGACTCAAAGTCCATTTTTCATAATATCCTCTTTCTTCAATAAAAGGCTTGAATCTGACTCCGGTCTCAAGCTTAACGGATAATGAATGAGATAGAGATCAAGGTACTCCAAGCCAAGATTCTTGTATTCAACAAAATATTTGTTAGATATCTTTACATAAAGGGCAAAATTTTTAACATCGATCGTTTGGTTACATTACTTAAGTTTCGTTTGTAGCGCGGGGACGACAAGGTGGCCGTGAGCATTGTTGAGCCAAAGTTTGGAAGTTATGAAAAGCTCATCACGGGATTTGATGAGGCCAAGGCGTAAAGCTTCGGCCATTGCTTCGCCAAGAGGTTGCTCGCAGAGGTAAAGTGCAGCGGTATCAAAATGTCTGTAGCCGAGTTTAATTGCATGGAGAGTCGATTCTTTCACGGAGCCGGTTGAGTTGAATGGATATTCGGCTGTGCTGAAGCCTACAATAGGAATGGTTTTGCCATTGGAGGGCAAGGTTGCCACTGGAACGTTCACCATTTTCTCAATATATTTCCCTCTATAATTATTAGAATTATCACCTAGTCTGAACTCTGAAGCTTTTATAAGATAAGGGAAGGGTAGGCTAAAGGACAATTCTACCCTTTACTTTTCCTCTAATTAATTTTCAACGAATAATATGTATGTAAAACAAGAGATTCCATCTTTTAATTCTGATTGTTTATAAGGCAGTATTATATTAATTATAAATTAATAAAAATGATGAATCTTTTTCATGTTTATTGTTTTTAATATGATGCAAGCACATAAGCATTAAATATTCAATAGAATTATTAATCACAATCAAAAGATACATGTAAAACCAGTGTTTTGATACCCGACCCCAGGTGTCACCCGGCCAAGGGGCCAAGTCTCGGGTTTAACGGTCCCATCAGCCTGACTGGTGATCTAGTAAGTCTAAAATCTAGTAAACACACCCCTGATAAATATATACAAGTCCTTAAAGGTTTGAAAGGCAGCAAACACACCTCTATGATTTGGCCAAATGCAAATCGGTGGTTGACTAGTTGGGTAGCGGCGGCACACCAGGGGTGTTGGGTTGTTGGGCTTGAGAGGGGAGGGTGTGAGACAGTAGTCACACGTAGTTGGTGCCGCATGACTATGATCGCGCGATGGGGGTATAGCAAGGCGACCCCTAATGGCTTCAGGCGTGTGGTGTCATGTTGTCAATGGCCACCGTCGTGTGTTGAGTGCTTGGAAATGGGACTTGTCGTGGTTGGAGCGAGGGTTGCGACGCATCAAGGGGTGGGCGAGGGTTAGGTGAGGGTGGAGGGTGAGCGGGAGGGGGTAGGGGGTGCCAGAAAGTGGCTAGAAGTGGCCAACGATTAGATTAGAGATTTTTAAACGGTGGACACGGTAACCCGACTCGGATAAGTTTTTTGTTAGATTAAAATATGAATTTAATAGTGTTAGTCTTTAACTTTTATCAAACTAAAACTTACATGATGAAGAAATTCTTGTCAGTGAAGACTTAGAAAGAGTGCCTTCTAGATTATTATTGTATAAACTTAATTATTTATAATCTAATCTAAATATCTAATCCTTGTACTAAGTATTGATTCGATAGAGATAAGCGCCCCTTTGTTTAGCTTTTCAAACCCTATTATATCTTACTATCCTATCCAATCCAATGAAATACATATTTGTTTTTTTATTGACTATTCAATTCAAAATCTAATCATATTCTATTCAACTCAAGACATTTAACAATTACTTTTCTCAATAAAAGTTTATAAATTAACAAAAACTCCCCTACCGACCCAACTATTGTTGGCAGCCGACCACTACCGTTGGACAACAGCCAGAAGTCTCCAGAATGACGCATGACTAGTTGGATTTGGCTGTTTTCGACTAGATTCACCATGGATCTAATTGGAAAGGGCTAGATCTACAACCATATCTTGGTTGTTGTTTAGCTGCCAACGACGATCAAAATATGGTCGTCATTAACGGCCAAGATATGACCATCGTTAACGACTAAATCTGATCGTTTTCGGCTAGATCCAATCGATTATGTGCCATTTCGGGGACTTTCGGCCACTGTCCGATGGTGGTGGTTGGCTACTAGCGATAGTTGGGTGGGTGATGTGTTTTTGCTAATTTATAAACTTTTATTATGGGGGTCTTTAGTAAAATTAACAAATGTTGGGGATTAAATAATTTAAATATTTTCAAAAAATATTTTCCAAAAACATACCAAGCACATATCATAATATTATTCTATTTGATTAAATTCAACCTAGAATAGAATATCATTCTAAAAACTTAAACAAAGAGAGCCTTGGATTTTCTTCATTCTTAAAATGGTTAAAAATAAAAATTGTGAAAGGGATTGGTAAAGCTATCTCCTCTCTCTGTGTTTTTACTTTCCCTCTTATTGGACATGCTCACATGGTTTAATTATCTTAGATTATGCAATAGGGCTAATTAATGCGAGCAATTAGTTGACTTGAGTCAAATTCGTGTTGCCTCTATCAAGTCTTCTCCTCTTTTATCAATTTTCCAATATAAATTAACCAATTAATGTTTAAAAATTGAAATAAGTAATAATTGATAGGCAAAAAGCAAAAGGATATCACTGATTTTTTTTTCTTTGTCTTTTTCCAAATATATCGCCCATATATTAAAAACAAACTATAAAGTAAGTAACAACTTAATTATTGATGATACTTATCTGACATATTGATATTTTGGAATGTGATAACATTACTCCATGTGTAAAGTATATCATATCATGCATAAACATGAAGTGGGTAACTCTATATAAATTACACCACATCTATCCAAAAAAAAGGGTGACCTATAGGTTTTCACATTTCATTACTTATTTAAAACTTTGACCCGTTTTGACCTGATCCATACTTACCAGGCCACCCATTTGTTAGGTCTAATCTATGATACCACAGGGGTACCACGTCACCTGTACCATCAACCAATATATTGTTGCGATATATAATTTTAAATTAATAACTACTAATCACTTTAACGATAAAAATTTAAGAGAGAAAATATTCATAGGCGATGTAAATGCATTGGTATGTGATACGGGTGACGTGGTACCTTGTAGTATTCTAGATTTTTTTCATAAAAGATTTATTGATTTCGAATTTTAGGGGAAGGAGAGAGTTTGTTTATTTTTTATTATAAACAACTCTAAATTATAGTGACAAATATTAGTAGCTATGCCACGTAATTCATGAAATCAAGCAGGCTTAAAATTATTAAAGGGAAGTTAGTGTTGGATTTAAACAGAATGTACTTAATAATCGGTGGTGAGATATTTTACAGGAAGATCCCTCTATTCTTGAATGAGGCTTGGGCTTTAGAAAAGGAGCAAAGCTTTGGACCCATTCAATGGCCCAATGATCTTATCTACGTATGTGAATTTTTTTTTTTTTTTTAAATAAAAATTTCAGCCTGTGATCTCTAGATCCAACGGTTGTATCAGATCAATAACGTTACTGACTTGGTAGTCTAAACCATTTTTTTTTTATTTTTTAAATTTAACTTTGATTGGCCTCAGGATAACCCAAATTGAAGTTTCTCAAGTTTGTAGAACATTTACAAGGTTTCTGTGCTGATATGAATAATATGCACATTATCTTATGGTTACGTTTCTGATGTTTTCATACTTTAAGAAGATCATATAGCCAAGAATTTTTATTTCTTTTGTCCTTTGCATTATCGATTGAATGCTAACTTTGCTGATTGTTGAAGAACTTGGACTGAAAAGCACTAAAAGTGAAGAGTGAAACAATTCCTATAATACCCAATTCTCTCATACTTATTACAGTTTTCTTTCTTCTTGGAAAAAAATAAAATATATTTATATATATGGATTTTGATTTAATTTTGTTTATGTTGAAGTATAGATTAATTAGTTATTGTTTTAAGTTGGGTTTGATAAATTTTTATTAATTATTGAGTTAATTTTAAATGATTTAAAGAATTGGTGAAACCTTAAATTATAGAGGTTTAGAAATTTAATTAAATTTAATCAGTTGTTTTTTTCTGGCTAACCTTTGTCTAGACGTGTCAATAAGTCGAATAAGACAACTTGACGAAGTTATCATCGTCAATCAGAGATTCAGATGTCATAGTTTTTAACAGTCATTGAGTCGTGTCTTCCCTGTGCTATTCACCGGGAGAGAAGTTGGAAATATTGCACAGCAGGACTAATTCACTGCTTTTAAGTCTGTCTCTGCGAGTCTTTCCTACTCAATTTCCAAGGCAACTGACGCGTTGTAAAATATAAAACTATTGAACATATTGAGTCGAAGCCATTACAGTATTACAGAATACATCGGTTAGTTCTAAGATTTCTTAATAGTAATATTTAGATGGCTTTTTCAGCTTATCATGTGTTCTTTCTTCTTTTTCATCTTTTGCTGTATTCCTTGGCTCTAGAAGAAAAGACGTTTAATCCAAGGTGTCCTCCTTTTGATTGTGGTTATCTTGGCAATATTGGCTTCCCCTTCTCCAATCGAACGCATCCGGAGTGTGGGTTGCTGGTTGTAGATTACTGCACTGAAAATGTTCAGAAGATTCGGTTGGGGAAGGATGGCCCGTGGTTCAATATAACAGGCATCTCTCAGGATAATATGGTTAATCTTCATGACCTTCCTGGTGAAGAGTACGCGAAGTATTGTAGGCGCGACATATCCTTTAAAAAATTGAGTCTTCCCATCTCTCCTTTTCTATCTTTTAATGTGCCCTACAATCAATCCGTGTACGAATGCCCCCGCAATTACAAAGCCCCCAAAAATTTCAGTTTTTCCTGCAAAAGTTCCCAACACTCCTATATCTACCATAGTTACCCTGGTAAAACTTTGCCACCTTCTCCATCTCAATGCAAACCTCTTAACTTCCAAGTGAATAAGACTCAAACAAGTGTTGAATATTCTGATTTGTTTATGGGTGATTTCAGTCTGGAAGTGAATGTAACAAATGAGTGTTATGACTGTTTTTCGGCTGGAGGGCAATGTCAAACTGATAATCAGGGAAAGTTCAATTGTTCTGCGGCAGAAAGAACAGGTACAAAAATTACAGTGGCTGCTAGGACAATTTCGTGGTTTAATACATGTTCTGCTTTTTATGATTTACATGGGTTTTTGCTTGCTGTTGCAGAAACATGTTTGTCTGTTCTGTATGAATTATTTGTTGAACATTGAAGTTCAACTCTGAGATACTAAATCCTCTGTCTGTCATCAGATTTCCTTGTGCATATATTTTTTCTCTACCCCGCTACCTACTTTAACTGCAAGGACTTTTCAAAGAAACAAGTTTGTCCTCAATTAGGAGTCTTATCACAATGATAACTTGAATTTAAATCCTCTGCTTTATGAGACATAGCTAGAGAAGATAACCTCTTCCAAATCAGATAAAGATTCTTGAAATGTCATAGATTTCCTTGTGCTTACATTTGCTGCCCCATTGCCTACTTCACCTGGAAAGACTTTTCTTTATCACAATGAAAACCACCTCTTAAATTTAGAGATTACAATGGCCCAATTTGCACATCCCTTTCTTTGTAGAATTTGTTCCTTTCTTGCCTCGATTATCAGGAAGTAATTAACCCAAAACGCTACCTTATCTGTTTATATTTTTCTCATAGATGTCAAACCCGTTTTCTGAACTTTTGTCACAGGCCCGCCAAGAGCTTCGCTTCTGCAAAGTTTGTAGACCATTTAGCAAAGTTTATCTTTTGTTCTGTAACGAACAAAATAGGCAATCATTTTGGGGGTATTATGTTGTCGATTTTCTGATCTCATAAGAATTATAGAGAATAGATTTTGTATTTCTCTGGGTCTTTTATCTATTCGCGTTAAGTAAGCAGTGGACACGACGACTTAAAAACTTCAAGTAAGTCAATCGTCAACTGTTATTTGTAGTTACTAACTATTAGTCTTTTGACGGACCAATAAAAACTGATTTTTCATGAACTGTAGTACTGTACGTATGTGATTTACGCGAATGTCCCATCTTGCTATTGTTTCGTTCTGTTTTTCTCAAGTCTTCCCTGTGAAATTTCCAAGTCAACTGCCGTGTCTGTTTATAAGGAAAGCAAGTCAATGTCTATAATGAGAAGAACTGTCAAGAAACAGTCAGAGAATGATTGGATAAAAATGGAGTGAAGCAAAGACTTCTTAACAGTATTAGTAGTCGAGAGTTGGGGAAGCTGCTGCTGCTTTTGTTGGTAAATGGAGAAGTTTAGAATGGGTCGTGCCCCTTGTCTTGTGTTCTTTGTCATCTTTCATCTTTTACTTCTTTGCTTTGCTCAAGAAGTAAAGAGGTGGAATTCAAGATGTCCACCTTTCTCTTGTGGTTTACTTGGCAAGATCGGCTTCCTCTTTTCCAATCGAACGCATCCTGAGTGTGGGTTATGCATAGTAGATGAATGTGAAAAACAATTTCCGAAAATGGAAGCACGTGCCATTGTTTAATGTTTCAAGCATCTTACAGAATAATACGGTTACGCTTCATGACCCAGAATATTTACTTCCGTTTGACAACCGTAGCTGCCGATCCTTCAAAAATTTAACTCTTCCCATTACTCCTTTTCTCTCTTTTGAAATTCACAATAACCAAACCATTTTCAAATGCCCCCTCAGTCAGTATAAGCCCAAAGATTTTCACCATGTCTGCAATTACTCCAGGGACTCGTTTTTCTTTTACCATTCAAGATTTATAAAATTGCCTAGTTTTATACCTCAATGTTCACGCATTCGCTTCCTGTTCAATAAGACACATAGCAGTACTGAAATTTTCAATCTGTCTACTTTTCAATTCGATCTGGAAGTGAAGGTAACTAAAGAATGTTTTGACTGTCATTTGGAGGAAGGCCAATGTGAAACTGATAGCCAGGCAAAGTTTAAGTGTTCTGGGAAAAGAGAAAGAGAATGTGTATATTGTAATATGGCCGGACGCAGTTGTAGAAGGAATAGCGAGGGATTCTTTTATTGTTCAGAAGAAAGAACAGGTATGGCAAATTTCAGTCGTCCCAGAGTGTTAAACAGGTTACATGCATGTCCTGTTTTTTCTTTTTTAAAATATCGGTTTCTTTGTTCTAAGTTACTATTTGATTTTCATACATTCATATGAGCTGCATTTAGTTTAATACCATCATTGCCAAACAATAACTTTTCTCTAGCTTTTTATTAGGATTAGTCTAGTGGATTTTGACTGATTCCTTAGCCGGGTTGAAAGAAAGCGGTTTAGTGAGTCGCAACATGATCTATCATCTATACGAGTCTCAGATTGGCAATTCTGACAGTTGTGTGCTCAAGCTTGTCTGGAATTTAGATCATACCAATATGGCCACAAATAGTTTTCATAATTTCTGTCTCAACTTCAGTACCTACCGTGCTAATCTAGTCTTTTTCCTTAAGTGCAATGATCTGTTTTCTGTCAATTACACAAAATCTGAGGTTACTTGTGATTCAAACCTTAGTATGCAACCTGCAGTACGTTATTGCATTATTCCCTAGGGATGAGGATTTGAAATTGGAGAAAAGTTTCCCGCGAATACTTGGTTGCTGTGCTGCACCTGTTAAATTAGAGGAAAGGGATGAAAAAATATCTAGTTTTGACTATGTGAAGTTGTTGAAGGATGGATTTACACTGAAACGGACTGGACTTCCGAAAAGTTGGTGGCCGATGATTTTTTGTCTGGGTGCAACCTATGCATTTTAGATAGGTAGAACTAAACTGCTTTGGATGATAACAAATTAGTCCCTCTGAATTTCTAAGGTGTGTAGAATTACCATATCCAGTAAAGATTAGTATGACAATGGTGAGTGGATGCTTTCCACCTGTTTATAGAACTCCTCTAAAGTGGCCACTCATAAAAGCAGAACATTAAGAACTTCTAGGTTATATGAACATTTGACAGTAGTCTTACTGGTTGCTATATTGTTGATGGGTAAAATCGCCGTGTTCGACAGGATTATGTGGTGTGATTGTATTGCTTGCTATCAAAGAAGCCTCTTTGTCTGTATTGTATGAATTGTGTGCTCAGCCTTGAAGTTCAATTGTGAGAAACTTATCCTTCGCTTCATACATTCATATGAGGTGGATTAGTTTAATAACATGCCAAAAGAGAACAACTGTTTCTCTTGCTTTTTAGTCGTATTATTCTAGTGGATTTTGCTTGATTCCTTACTTGGGTTAAGAGAAAGCAGTTTAGTTTGTCATAGCATGATAGTTAAAGCCCCGAGTTTTTCATGATTCTTTAGTTTGTTCATTTCAGTTCATTATCAACCTGAGCTGAATCTTAGGGGAAAATTGTTGTTACTGATTTGTGGCCTGTGATGTGATCGAATTGCTTGCCATTGTAGAAACCTGTTTGTCTGTTTTGTATGAATTGTGTGCTTAGCCTTGAAGTTCAAGTCTGAGATGCCAACAAATCCTCTGTTTCATGAGAGACTGAGTTAAGAGTATGAAGCCTCTTCAAAAGCCAGACAAATTCTTGAAATATCATTAGGTTTTCTTCCCAACTTCAACTAACAACTGCACAGACTTTCAAAAATACGAGTTCGTTCGCGTTTATTACCAATAATGTTTAATTAACACCAATCACTAGTTTTATAGTCCACATCTTTGTCGTCTTTCACTCCGGCCATGCCATGTTTAGCTTTTTTTCATACATGTCGAACCCCTTTTCCCAATTTATGAAACAATCTAGAGTAATACAAACCGAAAACAGTGAACACACACAAACCATAACCTAGTAAAGAGAAATAATAATACGTGCGATTTACCTTGATTTACCCAATTAACAAGCTATATCTAACAGAGTCAATATTATTGAAACACTGTCTCACCTCTCTCGTTATAATAAATGTAATTTGCCTCATGATTTGCTATCACACTTATACAAGAGAAAAATAAGTTCATACATTATATTAAAGTGTAAAACCTAACATTACAAGGATTATTTTGCCTGAGCCCAAACCCAATTAAACCCAATTAGGAATTAATAACTTAGAGAACTCCAATAATTCACACGTCTTTCTCAACTTTCGTAATAGGGCCACCAGAAACTTCTCCAAAGTTTGTTGACCATTTGGCAAAGTTTCTAGTTTATTCTGTAATGAACAAGATGGACAATCATTTTATGGCCATTATGTTGTGAGCGTGCTTCTCTCAACCTCAGACCCTAGCATGCTGACCTCTTCTTTTTTTGTAATTGCAACTACTCGTTTCCTGTCAACTACTCAAAATCTGTGGTTACTTGTGCTTTCAAAGCAACCTACAGTACTTCAGTTGCATTATTCCCAAGGGATGAGATTTGAAATTGCAGTAAATTAGCCTTTGAATATTTTCTTCATCTTTTACTTCTTTGCTTTGCTTAAGAAGAAAAGAGACTGAGTCCAATATGTCCATTTTTCCTTTTTGGTTTCATGGGCGATATCAGCTTCCCTTTCTCCAATCGATCGTATCTTGAGTGTGGGTTGATGATTGTAGATAACTGCACTGATCGAGTTCGGACGTTTAGTTGGGGAAGGAGGGGTATTGGTTTAATATTTCAGCAATCTCTCGGGATAATATGATTCAAATTCAGTTTTGGCTGCGATAACTCCCAGCACTCTTAGATCGTCTACTCAAACCCAACTGATCATCTTCGAGGTCCTCCACCTCAGTGTTCACCTATTATCTTCCGAGTGAATAAGATTCAAAAAATTGTTGAATATTCTGATTTATTTACGTGTTTTTTATCCGTGGAATTGAATGTAACAAGCAACTGTTATGGTTGCTTTTTTTGCGGGAGGGCATGGCCAAACGGATAGGGAGGGAAAGTTTGAATGTTCTGTGACAGAAAGACCAGGTAATAAAAAATTACAGTGAGGTACAATGATTCATTCCTGCTTAAAAACATGTCCGGATTTCCAGGTTTCACAGATTGGTTTTTTGCTCAATAATCTGCGTGCGTTTATTTTGATTCCATGCCAAAACATTAAAGCCGTCACTAGGTCGAAGAGCTCAGATTGTCACAAGAAGATTATTATGACTTTTGTTACATTCAAAATCTTGACAAGAATTTGGATAATCTAATGCCATCTTATTTGTAATTTGCTGCAGGAGATGAGAAATTGGGATTGAAGCTAGGCATGGGACTTGGTAATATACCTCTTTAACCAAATATTCTATTGAATTTACTTTCTGTTTATTCTTTGCTTCTATCACTAGATTTCCAGGAAGCTTGAATTCATCACGAGAATTAATTCTCGGGGAACACGAGTATATGAATCAGATATTAAAACTGTACAAAAGCTTGAATTATCGTCTCTCAATTGTCTAAACTATGAGGCAAAGTTTCTATCAATCATTTGCATGTCCATTGACACAGAGAACCCATTAACATGTTATAATTGTTCTTGTCCTCTAAGAAAATTTCTTTGGTACTATGGTCTCTATTCGTGTTAAAGAAATATCAAAAGTTGCAGCTAAAAATATAGCCATCATGTCCCTTTTCCTAGAACTTGAACTATTTCAGTTAGTCTTGCAAGTGATTCTTTATGTATATTTACAAATATTTGTGGCATTGACGCCCTTCATATTGACCATTCAAAATTGTCTTAACAATTTGCCATCATTGTGTTCAGCTAATTCCTGTCTTCAATTAATTGCAGGCATCTTAGTCACTGCAACTAGCATATTGATAGTTCTGGCCTTTTACTTCTGGGGAAAATTGTCACCAAATATTGTCATGGTCTTCTACAAGAAGAAAACTAGGAATTACCAAAACATTGAGGCATTTTTAAGGAATCATGGATCCATTGCTCCTAAAAGATATAGTTATTCAGATGTTAAGAAAATGACCAATTCGTTCAGACACAAACTTGGCCAAGGAGGATATGGAGGTGTTTACAAAGGTAGGCTACCTGATGGTCGCTATGTAGCGGTGAAGAATTTAATTGATTCCAAAGGAAATGGTGAAGAATTTATCAACGAGGTTGCTAGCATTAGTAGGACTTCCCATGTCAATATTGTCACTCTTTTAGGTTTCTGTTTTGAGGGCCGTACAAGAGCTCTCATCTATGAGTTTATGTCAAATGGATCTCTTGATAAATTCATAGATGAGAAGAATCCATTGAAGGTTGCTCATCAATTGAAGTGGAGAACATTGTACCAAATTGTGGTAGGCATAGCCCGAGGGTTAGAGTATTTACACCGCGGTTGTAACATACGAATTTTGCACTTTGACATAAAACCTCATAACATTCTCCTCGATGAAAATTTTTGTCCGAAAATCTCTGATTTTGGTCTTGCTAAAATTTGCCCCCAGAAAGAGAGTATTGTATCAATGACAGGTGCACGTGGAACAATTGGTTATATTGCTCCAGAAGTATTTTCTAGAAACTTTGGAGTAGTCTCTTACAAGTCAGATGTTTATAGCTATGGAATGATGGTTATAGAAATGACAGGAGGAAGACAAAATAACAATGTAGGAGTTGATAATAGCAGTGAATTATATTTTCTGCAATGGATTTACGAGCGTCTTGAAGTAGGTGAAGAACTTGGACTACTAGGCATTTCAAATGAAGAAGATAAAGAATGTGTAAGGAAGATGATTATAGTGAGCTTGTGGTGCATACAGACTAATCCTTCGGACCGGCCAACAATGAGTAGAGCAGTGGAGATGTTGGAAGGGAGCATCAATTCCTTGCAAATTCCACCCAAGCCTTTCTTATCACCGGGATCAGCCCAAGAGACTCTTCAATTAACAGTTAAGTAGTTCCTGAAATGATATATTAATCAACATGCATATCTTCATACTAAGAAACGTGACTTCAGATGTAATAGTAATTTTTCAAAATTTACTGTTGATTAAAACCTCTGCTTTTTAACTCTGTTCTGGTCGTAGGCACTAAATGATCATTGGCTTTCTTTGCTCCTCCACCTTCACCTCAACCCAAAACGCTAAATAATCATTATTACTATATATTTCTGTTGGACTCTTCAATGCAATTTTGGTTTGTTTAATAAGAATAAAGTGTCAGTTAAATGTATACTCTTCTATTACAAGTCTTCTTTCCACGTCAATTGCTCAATTGTCTAACCAAAGGACCAGGATCATCTCTGTTGGCTTTTTATCTAAAGGTGTAAAAGAAAGAGTCGAATGCAATGAAGTTGGCTTAAGAGTTCATCTGATTTTCATTTAACTTAAACTGAAATATATACATAAGTTTCACATCAACTGTTACACCTAAACTTGCAGTGATTTTTCTAAAACATTACACCAGCACCACGCGAATCTAACTAAACAAAAAATATGAATTTTAAACTTTAAATGCAGCTACATTACTTGCTGCAGTTATCACAAAAACAGCTGACTTAAACCACATTATTTTCAGCTCCAATCACCTACTTCTTTCAGCTGCATTAAGTACTATTCCAGCAAAATATCACTTGGCTTAACAATCTCCATCTGAGCTTTTAAAGTCTTCTTTGTAATTGTGTAATAGTTAAATAGAAAACAACATATAATAGATATGTATTACAAGAGTTGAAATATAAATCAACAAGTTACACAAATATATGATATATAATTCAGAAGACTCCAAGTCAACTGCTGTTTCGGAGGATAAACAACTGAGAAGAAACAATAACAGAAATGATATAACAAAAGAAGTAATTCAAAGATTTCTTGATAGTAATAGTTGATGTTTGGTGGAGATGTTGTCATATCTGTTGCCAATTAGGGAATTTTTGAATGTCTCCTGTGACTATCTGTTCGTTTTTTGTGATGCTGGTTATTCAAAGAAGAAGAGAGATGATAACTAAAATCTAGACATACTTTTTCATTAGACAAAACCTGCATATAACATACTTCAACTACTGTTTCAACAACCAGCAGACTACTTTTCCTTAATCTCAGCTAAGCCACACAAAAGGCTAACTACTTCATTACAAAAGCTGAGTCATTAAACAAAGGATTAACATTGAATTACAATATATCTTAAGCTACTAAAAGAGAAGTACTCCCATGCAGTCCATGCAGAGCAGAAACTCTTCCAGGTTTTACATACAGTCTAACCCTTCCCGCACACATCAACCTTCAACACTCCACCTTGGTGCTTTGGCTGGAACACCCAAGTTTTAGCCTCAAGGCTTCAAACTTGGATTTGCATAATGCCTTTGTCATGATATCTGCAACCTGGTCTTCTCCTCGGCAGTGAACTAAGTTCATTTCTCCACACTGTTCCTTCCCTAACAGCATGATATTTGATTTTATATAGCTTTGTTCTGCCATGAAGTACAGGGTTCTTTGCCATTGCTACAGCCGACTGGTTGTCACACAAAATCAAGGTAGGATCCATTTGCATTTGCTGTAAGTCATCAAGCATCTTCCTAAGCCACACAGCCTGGTTCACAGCTGCTGCGGCAGACACATATTCAGCTTCAGCAGTGGACTGACCACTGTTTCCTGCTTCCTTGACAGCCAACTAATAGCACCCTCATTCAGATAGAACACGTAACCAGAGGTGCTTCTTGCATCATCCACGGATCCACCCCAGTCACTGTCAGTGTACCCCATCAGCTTCAGACTTTGGATTTCCTGAACCAAATGCCTAACATCAGGTTCCTTTCACATACCTCAACACACGTTTGGCAGCTTGGAAGTGCAATTCACTTGGGTTGCTCATAAACCTTGAGAGGTAGCTTGCTGTAAACATAAGGTCAGGTCTGGTGGCTGTGTAATACAGTAGACTTCCCACAAGGCTTCTGTATTTCCCTTCATCAACTCTCTCTGCACCATCTGTTTTGCTTAACTTCAGGTTGGAACCAGAGGGTATTAACTGGTTTGCAATTCTCCATTCCAACTTGGAAAGTAGCTCGGTTGCATACCTTTGTTGACAAACAAAAATCTTCCCAACACCTTGAGTTATTTCCATGCCAAGGAGACTTCATCAATCCCAAATCTGTCATTTCAAATTCAGCTTGCATATCCCACTTGAATTTGTCCAACTCCTCAGGATTACTTCCTGTCACCAACAAGTCATCAACGTACAAAGACACCACAACCACTCCCTTTCAGTTTTCCTAATGTAGAGAGTGTTGTTCATTAGGACTTCTAATGTATCCTAGGCTGCATAAATGGTCATTTATTCGGTTGTACCAGGCTCTAGGTGCCTGCTTCAGCCGTAAATGCCTTCCTCAGTAGGTACACATGGTCCTCCTTTCCCTCAACCTGGTAGCCTTCGGGTTGCTCTACATACAACTCCTCTGTAATCCATCCATTTAAGAATGCGACTTGACATCCAACTGGAAATTTCCCAGTTGAACTGAGCTGCAGACACCAAAAGTCTGATTGTATCTTGCCTAGCAACCGGGGCAAGGTTTCTGAAAAATCAATGCCTGGTTGCTGTGCAAATCCTTCACCCCAGCCTTGCTTTATGCTTGTAAATTGAGCCATCAGGGTTGATTTTCAGTTTGAAAATCCATTTAACCTGAATGACTTTTCTTGTTTCAAGTCTAGGTACCAGTTTCCAGGTTTGATTCTTATTAATCATGCTCAATTCTTCCTGCATTGCAGTCCTCTACAACTCAGATTTTGCAGCATCAAAATAGCATCTTGGCTCCACCACTGCCGTATTACACCTTTCATACACATCAGCCAAGGTCCTAGTTCCTCTCACAGCATGCTCTTCTTCCTCATCTGAATCTGCCTCTTGAATCAGTCCCTCTCTCCCCTCATTCTGACTTGATTCAACCTGCACACAACTCTTTTGTTCTTCCCAATTCCATACTCCACATTCATCACCTTAATGTCCCTTGTGATTACAATCTTTTTGGACTTAGGAACATAAACTCTATAGGCTTTAGAGTTGCTGCTGTAGCCTATAAATATCCCAATTTCTGCCTTGTCATCTAGCTTAGACCTTTTGCTGACTGGATCATTACATAGGCTATACTTCCAAACTCTTTCAGGTTTCCTACTGTTGGCTTGATTCTAGTCCATGCCTCAATTGGTGTTTGATGTTTGACAGCCTTGGTGGGCAGCCTATCCAGCAGGAAAACTGCTGTATTGATAGCTTCTCGCCCAGAACACTTTAGGAAGGCCTTTTCCATTCATCATGCACCTGGCCATTTCCATAATGGTTCGATTTCTCCTCTCAGAGACACCATTTTGTTGAGGGGTGTATGTGTCTGTGAACTGTTGCTGTATTCCAGCTAGGCTGCAGATTAACTTGAACTCATTTGAGGTGTACTCGTCCCATTATCTGTCCTCACTGCCTTGATCAAGGTTCCAGCTTCATTCTCCACCAGCAACTTGAATTGTTTGAACACAGCAGCCACTTCACTTTTCTGCTTCAAGAAATACACCCAAGCCACTCTTGAAAAATCATCAATGAAAAGTACAAATACCTCTACTGCCATTTAGAGATTCTGTCCTCATAGGGCCACACACATCCGAGTGGATCAATTGCAACTTGTGACTTGCTCTCCAGGCTTGATCCGAAGGGAATGGTGGCCTGCTAAGTTTGCCAAGTGGCAGGCTGTGCAAAGTTTCTTTTCTCTTCTATTCGGCAGGTCTAATACCATGTCCCTTGTCTTGAGTTCTTTAATTCCAGGGTAATGAAAATGTCCTAGTCTTCTATGCCTAATTCAGACTCTTCAGCCTTGGTGATTAATGCTAAGTTTTCTGGTTTTTTCCAGTCCAAAGAAAGCTTTTGCCAAGCATCCTTACACTTAACAACTCTTTTCCCTCACTTTTTTATAATGCAAGAATGTTTTTGGAATGCAAGTTAAAATTTCTCTCTAACATTTGACCTACACTTAACAAGTTTTGTGCAATTTCAGGTACAAACAAAACATTAGAGATAACCTTAGTTCCTGCCTTGGTTTGGACTGCCACATCTCCAACCCTCTTGCTTCTACATAGTCACCATTTCCAATCCTAACCTTGGCTGTATGATCTGTCCAGCCTAACAAAGTTCTCCACATTCGCAGTCATGTGGTTAATGCATCCGCTGTCTATCAGCCAACTTCTCCAAAGGTCTGTATTGAGTAGCATGAGGCTACAAACAGCTGTTCTGACTCATTGGACTGCTGCTGTTCATCTACACTTTGTGCTTGCTGTGGTGGTTGTGCGCCTTGTTCCTGCACACCTTCTCAATGTGGCCGAATTGTTTGCATCCCCTGCATTGAATCCCAGGCCTGAACCAGCACTTGCTGTCCGGATGTCCCTTCTTTTTGCAGTGGGAACATGGTGGATAACTTCTTCCTCCACTCTGTTTTCCCCCACTGTCCACCAGCTCTCTCTTTTCCTCTCTTATCCCCAGATATCTTCTGTTACTCCCCACGTATTCACTCCCTTTTGAGCAGCCATCATGGCCCCTTCATTTGAGTCTTCCTGCCTCATCAACCTTCTTTGTTCTTTGGGCCTGCAGGGCATGTACCAATTCCGTAAGGCTGATTTGGGAGAGGTCCTTTGAATCTTCTAAGGAAGATATCTTGGACTCAAATCTTTCTAGAAGGCTTACAACACCTTTTCAACTATCATCTTGTCACTCATCTCAACTCCCAACAATCTGATTTTGTTCACCACACTCATGAGTCTATCCACATACTCCTTAACCTTCTCTACCTCCTGCATTCTCGGCTTTCAAACTCCCTGCGCAGATTCATAACTTGCATGTTATGGGTTGTATCACTTCCCATGAATTCCTCTCTTAGTCTATCCCAGCCTCCTTTGCAATTTCACACGCCATTATCCTTTGTAAATACAAGGTCTGTTACTGCCGATGTATGTGAGAGAGAGCTCTTGGAGCTTTGGACATTTCCTCTTCATACATTCTCATTTGGTTCAAGGTTGGGTTTGGACCAAGTTGGGGTGGCTGTTTCTCCTCTTCCACATACTGCCACAGCCCTTGTCCTCTCAGGTAGGCTCTCATTCTAACAGCCCAAATGTGGTACTGGTCCACGTTGAACACTGGAGGTGAGAGAGACCAGATTGGGAAGCCATGCGTGAACTGGTTGCAGTTTTTGAAGGCTTTGTTTTTTCTTGCGTAAGAGTGAAGTTTGATGGTGATTTGGGATGAGTTTTTGAGTGATCTTTTTAGACGTTAGTTGGTTGATGAAGCTCTGTATCCATGTTCGTTTTTTGTGATGCTGGTTATTCAAAGAAGAAGAGAGATGATACTAAAATCTGGACATACTTTTTCATTAGACAAAACCTGCATAAACATACTTCACTACTGTTTCAACAACCAGCAGACTACTTTTCCTTAATCTCAGCTAAGCCACACAAAAGGCTAACTACTTCATTACAAAAGCTGAGTCATTAACAAAGGATTAACATTAAATTACAATATATCTTAAGCTACTAAAGAGAAGTACTCCCATGCAGTCCATCGAGCAGCAACTCTTCCAGGTTTTACATACATTCATCAACCAACTTCCAGCACAGCATCAACCTTCACCACTATCCTTCTGTTCTTTATTGTCTCTTGCCTTGGCTCAAGAAGAAGATGGAGTTAGCCCCAGATGTCTACCTTTTGAATGTGAAACCTGGGAAGCATAGGCTTTCCCTTCTTAAGTGGAACGAATTCTGATTGCGGATTATGGAAGATAGATAAGGTTTCAGTTGAATAAGATTGGCCGTGGTTCTATATTACAGGGATCTCTCAGACTAACATGGTCTCGCTTCAAGAATACGAACAACCACCCAAAACCTTTGGGCAATTGTGCCTTCAAAAATTTGGCGTTCCTTTTATATCTTTGAACCATTCAATCAAACCTTTTTCAGATGTCCGGTAATAGAAGTATTGCAAATTTCGTTGAGGACTGCAAAGACTCCAAAGTGATGCTACAAACGGCTCAAGTGATGATGAATTCCAAAGACTTAATTCCCATTGTTCTGTGATTCAGCTCCTATGAACAAGACTCAAAACGGTGTCGACTTCCTAATTTTATATCTGGTTGGTTCCGTCTTCAACTGAATGTAAACCTAGCTTGGTAGTCAAAAGTGTTATGAGACAGGTGGTCAATCTCAAATTAACAGCAAAGGGCCAATAACCAATTTGACAGAATAGGTATCAAAAATAATCTGTCTAGTTTATTTTGTATTTATTGCAACAAACATGGTTGTGTGTTGGAATATGAACACTTTTTGGTAATTGATGAAGATGTTACTGAAGAAGAAAAAGGCAAACAAGAAGAAAAAGGAATTTATGTTTTAGCCAAATTTTATTTTAGGTGTTTGTATTTCAGAATGTTTGTTTTCCTTTACTTCGAGTTGTATTAGGAAAGAAGAATTGGTTTAGGATTTTATTTTGAGTTAAAATATGAGAATGAATTAAATTGGAGGAGTCTTATCTGAAATATGAATCCTAGTAGAAAATGAATGTCTCATTCTACTTATAAATAGAGGGGTTAGGACCACTTTAAGGTTATGAGAGGGGGAATAAGAGAAAGAGAGAATGTGATGACACAAGGGTTTTGATGTGAGGGTACCATAAGGTAAATGACTTTAGGTATTGGGTAAATACTAAGGGTATTAAACACTATAGGAACAAGATGTCAGCCTATGTAAAGGGTTGATTGTGTCCGCCTATGTAAAGGGTTGATGGTGTTGTACTAATAAAACACCATAGGGTGGAATTCCTGCCTAAGTACTGGGTTGATTGTGTGATGCACTCATGTATTGCGTTCTAAAAATCATTGTGGATTTCTCTCATCCGCGAATGTAGACAAGTTATGCCAAACCACGTAAATATTGTGTCTTTGTGTGGTTGATATTCTTCCCATATTGTGCTGTTCTTTATTTTATTTTTTACTCCTTTGTTTTTTTACATTATGCGAGAAAATCACACATTATGCTTGTGAAAATTCACAGAAAATTTTGTTTAATCTCCGGTAAAATTCAGAATAAGAAACACAACATATTTGCAATTTCATATCTCATCTAGCCAAGAAAAGTAATAGCTCTATAAGGGCACGTCTATAAGTTTTAATAGTAACGTATACATCTTTCTTTATATCTTCTGTTGCAGGTCGAGATGGACAAAATGGAAAATTAGGACTGAATCTGGTCCTATGACTTGGTAGTGTATCTCCTTAATCAAATTCTTATTGATATTTTCTGCTTATCGTTACAAAATTATAATCTTCTTCTTCTCCATTCTATCCCTCTTGTTAAAGTGAAGACTGAAAAACGACATCACTTTGCTACTTAAGTGAAATGTAGAGTTTTCAGACAGAATAAGCTAAAAATCCTGACCTTCAAAACGGTCCAAATCCAACGGTTGAGGCTTGTCAAAAGGGTCAACAGTATAAAAGAGGGGTGAATAGTTCATTTGCAAATATCTACTTTTGGGGATTTCTCTTCTAATCGTGTTATCAGTTCTTGGTTAGGTTTTTTGCACTTCTTTGAGAATCATTGTAACTTGGGTAGATTGATTAGTGAGTGATTAGTCAATCTGAGAGTGTTGTTACTCTTGTGTCTTGAAGATTCCTAGTGAGTGTCCTTAGGTTTACTTACGGGTTGATTCTTGTGTAAGATCCAAGAGGGTGTAATCTGGTTTGATTCTGTACTGCATGAATCTTATTCTAATAGTAGTGCCGTGAGCTCTCCATTTCCGGAGCTCAACGTGGATGTAGATTATCCAATCTGGATAATCGAACCACGGTAAATCTTGTGCTCTTGTGTTGGTGATTTGTTTGAATCTTTGTGTTTGGTTGATCAGGTGATTTGTTTGTGTTTATTGACTGATTATAACACCTCTCTATCTCATTTTATAATATAATCTCATTGTTCATATATTGTGTGTATATTGATAGTGAGGTGATGTATAAAAGCTACTCAATAACCTTATTAAAGTTGAACCCTTGGTGTTAATTAATCTTTAGCTAAGAAACTACAAAGGCTTTACTGTGTTTGGTTCTCTGTTTGGTTCCTCTATTTTTCTACAGAGTTTCAGATTATAAGTTGTACTTCCATTCTTGTGTGCTTTGTTAACTTAACTAGAAGCTTCGCAGCAGTCTCCAACATCACGGCCAGCAGATTCTTCAACACTACTACAGTGCCAATCGTATAATGTATTAATTAAAATGTATATTTCCCACTAAAAGTATCAAGATTGTTTGAGATTTCGTAATAAATTCCAACAAGTTAAATGAATTAAGGGAGGGAAGGCAGATCAAACCAAATTGGATTATCTAATATTTAATTTTCTAGGTGTTCCGTAATAGATTGCGACTAAACAATCTTATCTGACCGTAGACTTATCCAATTTTTAGCCTTTGTCTACAGATACAGACGACACAAATTTTTCCGTATTTGTGGAAGCATATCTGAGGGTAAGTTGGTCCAGCTTCAAGAAAACAATACCTTTCTGCCGAAACCTTAGAGCAATTGTGTCTTCAGGAATTTGCTCTTCTAAGTTCTTCTTTTATCTCTGTTTGGCTTCTCCTCCTAGAATTCCAAGAGTAATGGAATCATCTGGATTAGAACATTAGTTAATTGTTCAGTAATAGCCTTGAAACTTTCACAATTATAATTCTCCCCGCTTTCTGTCTTCCATTTTGTGTTGATATCAATGCTGACACAATTTTTTTACTGCTACTTAGTACCCACTATAAGTCCAATTTAATCTTAATGTTCATGTAATTGTTTAAATTTTTGGTTTTGAACAGAAGAATAAAAGCTAGTCTATGAGACTATAACCTTGTTAAAATTGAACCGGCATGGAGAATCAAATCTTTAGCTAAGAAATTACGTTGCTCTACTTTGTTCCTCTGTTTTTTCTGCTAATTTTCAGATTATCTGTTAAACAAAAGCTGAAATTTCAGCCAACATATAATCTTTATCTTGGATACATGTTGGCCGTAATATCAGCCAAGGATTGTACACAAAATTCGCAAAGTAAAGAGAGTGAATGTGCTGTGCTAAACTGTATTGCTACAATATGTTGATGGTCACGGGTGGAGTCAGAAAATTTTTTTGTTGGCCCAGTTAATTTTCAACAAACGAAGGGATTAGACTATAAAAATAAATTTAGAAAGTTATATTAAAGGGAGTTAAAAGTTAATTTCAACAAATTAGGTGGCCCAATGGTAAAAATGAATATTTAGATATATCTTAATACAAAATTTAAATTTTTTTCGTGGAACCTGGGCCTCGCCAGGCCAGCATATAGCTCTACCCTTGTTAATGGTCATTCTTTCAAAATACATAAACACTAAATTAGAATGTACTAGAAATTGCGATAAATGTTAATTTTGTTGCGGGGAAATGGAGTGAGGATGGGAAGGCTTCCATGCCTTGACCCCGCCTCGTTGCCATCCCTAAAAGTAAAGAAAGAACATACAGAACACATCATTTGTATTGAGTAACAAGAAGAAAGGCAAGAAACATAAGTAGGTGAAAAGCATCCCGTTGACACTTGGGACCAAAGTTCTAAATAAGTCCCACACTTATTATACATATAAGACATTCTATTAAATAACATTCGGATCCCATGTTTCATGTTTAGATTGATATCAAGTTTATCTACTACATTGCACTTTAGCTTTTTGAGCTAGGACAAACAACAAGCACCCACCCATAGTTTGCTGTAAAGCTAATTTGGTACTCAAAAAGTTTGAAAATGACAAACACTAATTTTCCATCTAGTTCTGTTAATGAATTCCGTCTGCTGAAGGATAGTCTGTTAATTTCTTAATCAACTGAAAAAAAAACTTATCCCTAACCTAATCCTTCTGCACTTTCCTCATTTTTCAACTATAATCCCCATTCCTCAAAAGTTAAAAAAGTTTTCAAATTTTAGGCAAATTCATATCTATTTAGATTTTAAACACAATATGAGTTTTCCTGGTAACCTTATGACAAACACAAAATGCAAAGAAAAATATAGGAGTAAAATAAAAAAGAAGGCAGATAGCAATAGTGCGTTAACATAATTGACATATGTAAGGCATTTGCACACGGAGCCAGTTCCCTTTCACCCACTCATGTCTTTGATCCCACTGAAAAGATTAACAACTTTCCCATGAAGCCTTATTGTAACATGGAAAAGAAAAGAAAAGAAAAACAAAAGAATTAAAACAATAAATGAAGAGCAGTAAGGCAAAGCTTGTAAAATCATATGAAGTGCTCACTCTCTTCACTCTATATTTACTAAATGAAATTCCCATTTTAACATACTCCAATAGATGGTTGCTGGGCAGACTGGGAGCTAGATGCGACAAAAGGTTGAACAGGTGGTGGGCGACGATGAAGCAACAAGGTTGGAGTGATGGGCAAGCTGCCGGCGACTAGAAAAAAACACCACAACAGCAACACAAACACTTCTAAACAGCAACCCACCAATCAAACACCAAAAAACCAACAAAACGCGAAAGAAAAGGCCGCAAAACGCGACTATCTCGCGGCGGCAGATGCAGGTCATGGGCGACAAATGGGGAGTGGGGAGGGCTAGTAGAGGGATGGGTTTTGAAGAGGATGGATGGGGACTCAGATGGGAGTGAGGGCGACATCCATCGGCATCTGAATCCGGCTTGTTCTGGCTTGATCCGGCGGCCGCTAGGGTGAGGGCGGGTCACGGGAAAGTGGAAATTCCAGCCAAAAATGGTCAAATATGGCTGGGGATGGAGGAGGATGGTGATGGGAGGTGAGATCAACTGAAAAGGTTAAGGAAAAGGAAAAGAAAGCCGGCAAGAATGCCGGTGGTGGCGATTTTGAAGAAGAAATAAACATCAAAGAAAAGTAGGTAAGTGGGTGTTTGTCATTTCCAAACTTGTTGGGCACAAATTGTCTTTACGACAAACTATGAGTGGGTGCTTGTCGTTCGGCCGCTAACAATACAAAAAGGGATTCCTTTGCTAGTTACTTTTTATGAAATGTGGGTTTGATTATTAGTGGATGAATAACCGAAGGAAAAAGAGTTTTTTAAGTCTTCCCCCAGCAATTTCCAAGTCAATTGACGTGTTTTACTTTTGAAGGAGAATCAACTCTGCTTCTATATGGAGACGAATTACGAAGAAACGTTAGGAGATAGAGAAGTTTGGAAGAATGGCTCATTTGTGTTGTGTTGTGTTGTTTGTTGTCTTTCATCTTTTACTCCTTGGCTTGGCTCAAGAAGAAAAGAGCATCAATCCAAAATGTCCACCTTTCACTTGTGGTTTACTTGGCGAGATCGGCTTCCGGCCGCTTCCCCTTCTCCAATCGAACGCATCCAGAGTGTGGCTTATGCATAGTGGATGATTGTGACAAAATGTTTCAGAAGATTCAACTGGGGAGTCATGGGCCACAGTTTTATGTTTCAAGCATCTCTCAGGATAATATGGTCACGCTTCGTGAGCAAGAATATCCAAATCACTTGGACAGTGATAGCTGCGGATCCTTAACAAAGTTGAGTCTTCCCATCACTCCTTTTCTCTCTTTTGAAAATCCCTACAACCAAACCTTATTCAGATGCCCTCTCAATTATGTTAAGCCCACAGAGTCCGGTTCGGTCTGCGATGACTCCAAATACTTGTTTTTATACTTTTTTGCAACTGATGAATTGCCAAGTTCTATATTTCAATCATGTTCACTTATTCCCTTCCATATGAATAAGACACAACACAATGTTGAATTTTTCAATTTGTCAGCTTATGATTTCACCCTAGAAGTAGATGTGACAAAAGAATGTCATGATTGTTATAAGGCGGGAGGGCAATGCCAAACTGATAGCGACGAAAAGTTTAATTGTTTAGTGATAGGTATTATAGTGAAGTACTAGGACTCGTTTCTGGGTACTACTTGTCTTACTTTCCATGTTTTACTTATTGGTTTCTTGTTCTAAGTTTACTAGCATTTTTCATGGATTGATGTGAACTACGTTTAGTTTAGTTTAAGTCTAGTGAATTTTGACTGATTCCTTTCTGGGTTTAGAGAAAGCAGCTTAGTTTGCCCCACTTCAATCTATCATCTATATCAAACAAGGAACAAGATTGTGATTGACGGTTGATAGAAAGGATAAAAACAGAAAACAAATGTTAATCACACATATTTCTTATTTCTTATTCTGCATGTGTCATTAAACTTTTAAAAGTTCAAGAGAGTTTAGATGAAGGAAGGAAACCATCATGCTGATATCATTTTCTTTCATAACTTCAATGACTTGTTTTCTATCACTAACACAAAATCTGAGGTTACTTCTGTTGAATTAGTTTCTAGGGATGAGGATGTGAATTGGAGTAAAATTGCCTATAAATATTTAGTTGTTGCACCTGTTGAATTGGAGGATGTGAAGTTTTTGAAGCATGAATTTATACTGAAATGGACTAGACACAGTTGGATACTGTCCATATAATAGAGTCCTATGATCTGAGTCCAGCTAACTCACAATTCTTTGAAACTAATTATAGGTCTAGGTGCAAAGTAATCCTTTCGAATTTCTAAGGTACTTGATAGAATTAGAAGGATACATAAAAGATTAGCATGTTCCTGCACAAGCTTAGCATGACATGCATGTTTCCACCTGTTTATAGAACTCCTATAGAGCAAGTAGCTACTCATAAAAGCATAACTCTAAGCGATTCTAAGTTAACAGATAAATTGAGATTGAACCTTACCAGTTTCTATATTGTTGATCGGTAAAACCACCGTGTTCAACAGGATTCTGTGGGATGATTGTATTGCTTACTGTTGCAGAAACATGTTTGTCTGTTCTGTTTGAATTATTTGTTCAGCCTTGAAGTTCAACTCTGAGATACTAAATCTTGTGTCTCTCATCAGATTTCCTTGTGCATACATTTTTTTCTCTGCCCCGCTACCCACTTTAACTGCAAAGACTTTTCAAAGAAACAAGTTTGTCCTCAATTAATAGTCTTATCACAATGATAACTTGAATTTAAATCCTCTGCTTTATGAGACATAGTTAGAGAAGATAACCTCTTCCAAATCAGATAAAGATTCTTGAAATGTCAATAGATCTCCTTGTGCTTACATTTGCTGCCCCATTGCCTACTTCACCTGGAAAGACTTTTCTTTATCACAATGACAACCACTTCTTAAATTTAGAGATTACAATGGCCCAATTTGCACATCACTTTCTTTGTAGAATTTGTTCCTTTCTTGCCTCGATTATCAGGAAGTAATTAACTCAAAACACTACCTTATCTGTTTATATTGTTCTCATAGATGTTGTGAGTTTTAAAGGGATTACCAAGTGATTATACAGATGCGAAAAGGGTTGCTTGTTCAATTTAGTGTAAGTGAGTTGCGAAAGACTGAATTTAATCAACCATAAGAACAAGTAGAGAACACACTTATTTTTACATGGTTCGGCATCAAGCCTACATCCATGGGACCATGTCTAAAGAAACAAATTTACTATGAAATACTTATGATCAATTACAAAGCAAGATAACCAAAAGTTGTAAAACACTCCTTGTTTTCTACACAACGATTCTATCTTCTTTGATCAAACTTCACGCCATCATAGCAAGCTTCACATGCACAGCAACATCAAGAATCAACAATGAAGATGGGATAGTAGCTTACCCTCAAGCTCTTGTCACAAGGAAAACAATATCCAAAAGATCTTACGAGGATAAGTGATGAGGGTAATTCTAAGCCTATGAAAGCATAGTAAGAAACCTTAACAAAAACAAGACTGCAAAGAATATTCAGAGAGACAAAACTATGTAATCAGGTTCCTTGCCAAACAAAAACTAAACGGGAGAATATAAAGAGATCAACACGTTAAAGGTTGGGGGACAAAAAAGTTAAACTTTAACTTTTATGTCTTTCTTTTTGCGCAAGACATTTTGGGACCACAGACAAAATAAATATTCATTTTCTTACATGGCAAATAAACAGGAGACAAGTGTAAAGAATAAGACATAAAATCAATCAAGAAAAACAAATACGAGAAGTGAGATTAATGTGGCCTTGCTGAGACTATGTAGGAGTTGACATTCCTAACCATGATAAAACTCATCAGGATCTTTATACTTACCTGAAGATAGTTTCAATCAGTCTGTCAATCTCTTTATCACCAAGCAGAGGATAGTTTCTTAAACCTGCAAGAGAACGTTGAACTGAAACAACACTTAGCATATGCAGTGCTCATACTGATAGACTGTCTACAGTAAAATTTATTTAGTACTGACATAATTAACAGTAGAGTAAACTACATGTTCCCACCCAAGGTTTAGCATTGTGGCAAGTTTCCACCCCTGGTTTCATTTATTCCAAATTCCCCCCTTAAATTAACATTGTTTTCTTAATTTTAACTTTTTATTACATCTTGTCCTTGGGTTGAAAGTGGTCACGTTAGTAAGAAGCGGCTCATGTTAGTATCGCCCAAGCAACCGGATTTTGGCTTTTTCCAACCAATCCCGAACTTCAAAATAACTTCTGAGACCACCGTTACACTCCCCACGACCTTCTCTACAAAACTCATACCCCCACTTGCCGTCATAACTCACTTTTTCGACCACTCCCACACTTGCCACCTTGCCATTTTGGGAATCTTTTCGATCGTTTTATGCTCAATCAGAGAGCAACCAGTGTCATCGGAATACACCAACAAACTTTCCTTTTGTTTTAGTTTGTGTGGTTATCTTTTTCGGCCGTTTCTGACTTTCCGTTTGCCGGAAATCAAACCTNACTGTCTGAGAATGATTGGATAAAAATGGGGTGAAGCAAAGAGTTCTTAACAGTATTACTAGTTGAGAGTTGTGGAAGCTGTTGCTGCTTTTGTTGCTAAATGGAGAAGTTTAGAATGGGTCGTGCCTCTTGTGTGGTGTTCTTTGTTATCTTTCATCTTTTACTTCTTTGCGTTGCTCAAGAAGAAAAGAGGTGGAATTCAAGATGTCCACCTTTCTCTTGTGGTTTGCTTGGCGAGATCGGCTTCCCCTTTTCCAATCGAACGCATCCTCAGTGTGGGTTATGCATAGTAGATGAATGTGACAAACAATTTCCGAGAATTCAACTTGGGAAGCACGTACCATTGTTTAATGTTTCAAGCATCTTACAGGATAATACGGTTACGCTTCATGACCCAGAATATTTACTTCCCTTTGACAACCGTAGCTGCGGATCCTTCAAAAATTTAACTCTTCCCATTACTCCTTTTCTTTCTTTTGAAATGCCCTATAATCAAACAATTTTCAAATGCCCCCTCAGTCAGTATAAGCCCACATATTTTTTCCATGTCTGCAATTACTCCAAGGACTTGTTTTTCTACGACCATTCAAGATCTAAAAAATTGCCTAGTTCTCTACCTCAATGTTCACGTATTCGCTTCCTGTTCAATAAGACACGTTACAGTACTGAGATTTTCAATCTGTCTACTTCTTTTTTCGAACTGGAAGTGAAGGTAACTAAAGAATGTTTTGATTGTCATTTGGAGGGAGGCCAATGTGAAACAGATAGCCAGGGGAACTTTAAGTGTTCTGGGAAAAGAGAAAGAGAAAGAACAGGTATGGCAAATTACAGTCGTCCCAGAGTGTTAACCGGTTACATCCATGTCCTGTTTTTTCTTTTTTAAAATATCGGTTTCTTTGTTCTAAGTTACTATTTGATTTTCATACATTCATATGAGTTGCATTTAGTTTAATACCATAATTGCCAAACAATAACTTTTCTCTAGCTTTTTACTAGGATTAGTCTAGTGGATTTTGACTGATTCCTTACCTGGGTTGAGAGAAAGCAGTTTAGTCAGTCGCAGCATGATCGATCATCTATATAAGTCTCAGATTGGCAATTCTGATAGTTCTGTGCTCAATCTTGTCTGGAATTCGGATCATACAAATATGGCCACAAATAGTTTTCATAGTTTCTGTCTCAACTCCAGAACCTACCGTGCTGATCTAGTCTTTTTCCATAAGTGCAATGATCTGTTTTCTGTCAATTACACAAAATCTGAGGTTACTTGTGATTCCAACTGTAGTATGCAACCCGCAATACGTCTATTGAATTATTCCCTAGGGATGAGGATTTGAAATTGGAGTAAAATTTCCCGTGAATACTTAGTTCCTATGCTACACCCTGTTTAATTAGAGGAAAGGGAGGAAAAAATAACTAGTTTTGATCATGTGAAGTTGTTGAAGGATGGATTTACACTGAAATGGACTGGACTAGACTGCAACCTATGCATTTCATGTTGGGATATTGTGGCCCGTTTTCCTATTTTTTTTCCCATGTAAAATTGTATATCCTTAGGAAAACTCTTTAGTAAAGAATACAATTCTAAATAGGAATATAATTATGAGAGTCCTATTAAGAATTGAAATATGAATCCTATTAGGAATAGAATATTCTATATACTACCTATATTTATAGGATTGAGAACTAATTCAAAGTTATGAGAGAATGAGAGAACACATGGTATTTAATGTAAGGGTATAAAACACCATGGGCAGAGTGTCTAAGAAACTGCGATTGTTTCCACTCTAGGTACTGGGTTGAGCGTGGTTAGAAACTATGATGTTTCTGCTCTATTTTATATACCAGGTTTATGGTGTTGTGTACTCTTGTATATCGTGTTTATGAAACTATAGTGAATTTCTCTCATCCGTGGATATAGGTAGGGTATGCCGAACCACGTAAATATCTTGTTTCTTTGTGTGGTGTAATTTTTTTCCTATGTTATTTATCTCGAATGTATGTTTTCCATTGCGTGATTTTCTAACATTTTAGACAGATAGAGCTAAACTGCATTGGATGATAATAAATTAGTCCCTATGAATTTCTAAGGAGATAGAATTACCATATCAGTAAAGATTAGTATGACGAATTGTGAATGGATGCTTTCCACCTGTTTATAGAACTCCTCTAGAGTAAGTGGCTACTCATAAAAGCAGAACACTAAGAACTTCTAGGTTACTTGAACATTTAACATTGACTCTTACCAGTTGCTATATTGTTGATGGATAAAAACGTTGTGTTGAACAGGATTCCGTGGTGTGATTGTATTGCTTGCTATTGCAGAAACCTCTTTGTATGTTTTGTATGAATTGTGTGCTCAGCCTTGAAGTTCAATTTTGATAATACTAAATCCTCTGTTTCATGAGAGAGAGCTAAAGAAGAGAACCTCTTCCAAAACATCGAAACTAGAAAGACTCCCGAGATATCGTTAGATTTTCTTGTGCATACTTTTTTTCTCTGCCCTGATCCCTACTCACCTGCAAAGACTTTTCAAAGACGCAGTTTGCCCTCGATTCATAGTCTTATTTCATAGTTCACATTTTAGTCTTCTCCAACACCGCTTGTTCAAAATTTTCTGATACATCTTAAATCCCTTTTCTCTTTTCACACCATTTTCCAAACTTTTGTCATAGGTCCATCAAATACTTCATTTAGTAAGTTTCTATTCTGTTTTGTAATGAAAAAAATGGACAATTATTTTATGGCCATTATTCTGTGAATTTTCTAATCTCACGAGAGTCATAGAGCCAAGATTTTTTCACTTTTCTCTGAATCCGTCAAGTAAGCGGCAGAGAAGGCCGCTTTAAGTCAAAAAGGGAGCTGAAAAGGTTTAGCTTAGTCTTTGGCCGACCAATGAAAATGGATTTTCATTTAGTGTACGAGTGTCATTCACGCGAATGCCCCAACTTGCACTTGTTTCCTTCGCTTTTTCGCAAGTCTTTCCTGTGCAATTTCCACGTTAACTGGCGTGTTCTGTTAAGAAGGATATGCAACTCTGGCTCTATATAGAGAACTGTGAAGAAAGAGCAAAGAGAGTTATATGATATAAACGGAGTGAAGCAAAGACTTCTTATCAGTCTTATTTGTTGAAAATTGGTGCAGCTGTTTCAGGTTTTTTCGCCAAACGGAGAAGTTTAGAATGGGTCGTGTCTCTTGTGTTGTGTTCTTTGTTATCTCTCGTCTTTTACTTCTTTGCTTGACTCAAGAAGAAAAAAGATTCAATCCAAAATGTCCACCTTTTTCTTGTGGTTTCCTTGGGGATTTTGGCTTCCCCTTCTCCAATAAAACCCACCCGGAGTGCGGGTTATGCATAGTAGATGGCTGTGACAAACCAGTTCAGAAGATTAAACTAGGGAAGCATGTGCCATGGTTTGATGTTTTAAGGATCTTTGAGGATACCACGGTTATGCTTCATGACCCAGAGTTTCGATCTCACCCAGACAACCGTAGCTCCATATCCTTAAAAAATTTGAGTCTTCCCATTTCTCCTTTTCTCTCTTTTGAAATGTCCAATGTTCAAACCGTTTTCAAATGCCCCCTCAAGTACAGATTCCCCCCGCATTTCGGTTGGAACTGCAGTAAATCCGGACATTCCTTTGTCATACACTACGCAAATGTTAAATTACCCAATAATTCTCTACCCCAATGTTCACGTATTCCCTTCCTGGTCAATAAGACACAACACAGTGTTGAATTTTTCAATTTGTCTACTTTCAAATTCTCCCTGGAAGTAAATGTAAGAAAAGAATGTTATGACTGTCATTTCTCGGGAGGCCAATGTGAAACTGATAGCCAGGGGAAGTTTCATTGTTCTGTGACAGAAAGAACAGGTATCACAAATCACAGGCGAAAGTACTTGGCTGGTTCCTGGTTACTATTTGTCTTACTTTCCATTTTTTACGAATTGTTCTAATTCACTAACCAATTTTCATACATTCATATGAGCTGGATTAGTTTCATAGCGTGCCAAAACACAATAACTGTTCTCTTACTTTTTATTTGGATTATTCTAGTGAGTTTTGCTTGATTCCTTACCTAGGTTAAGAGAAAGCAGTTCAGTTTGTCATAGCATGATAGCTAAATCCCCGAGTTCTTCATGATTCTTTAGTTTGTTCCTTTTAGTTTATCATCAACCTGAGCTGAATCTTGGGGAAAAATTGCTGTTACTGATTTGTGGCCTGTGATGTGATTGAATTGCTTGACATTGCAAAAACCTGTTTGTCTGTTTGTATGAATTGTGTGCTCAGCCTTGAAGTTCAAGTCTGAGATACCAATAAATCCTCTGTTTCATGAGAGACTGAGTTAATAGTAGGGACCCTCTTCAAAAGCTAGAAAGATTCCTGAAATATCATTATATTTTCTTCCCAACTTCAACTGACAACTGTAAAGACTTTCAAACATACAAGTTCATCCTCAATTATTACCAACCAATCAGGAGTTTTATAGTCCACATCTGTGTCGTCTTTCTTTCCGACCCCACCATGTTTAGCCTTTCCTCGTACATGTCAAACCCCTTTTCCCAATTCACACCTCTTTCTCAACTTTTGTAAAGTTTGTGGACCATATAGTAAAGTTTCTTGTTTGTTCTGTAATGAAGAATTATGGCCATTATGTTGTGAATTTTCTAAACAAGACGGCTTAAAGCCATAAAATTAGTCTTCAAGTCAAGTCTTTTGTAGTACTAATTATTAATTAATACAAGGTTTAGTTTCGTCTTTGACTGACCAATGAAAATGGGTATTTTCATGCACTGTACGAGTGTGATTTACGTGGATGGCCCAACTTCCATTTCTTCCTGCTGTTATTCTCAAGTCTTCCCTGCTCAATTTCCAAGTCAACTGGCGTGTTTTGTGTTCAAGGGAAGTAATTAATAAACTCAACTTCTATGTTGAGAAGAAACAGTGAGAGACTTGGAGTGAAGCAAAGAGTTCTTAACAGTATTATTTGTTGAGAGTTTGTGTAGCTGTTGCAGTTTTTTCCTCCGATGGAGACCACTGGAGTGGCTCGTGTCTCCTATGTTGTGTTCTTTGTTATCCTTCATTTTCTACTTCTTTGCTTAGCTCAAGAAGGAAAGAGAGTCAATCCAAAATGTCCACGTTTCTCTTGTGGTTTACTAGGCAAGATCGGCTTCCCCTTCTCCAATGGTACGCATCCCGAGTGTGGTTTATGCATAATACATGACTGTGACAAACCATTTCAGAAGATTCAACTAGGTAAGCATGGGCCATGGTTTTTTGTTTCAAGCATCTCTCAGGATAACACGGTTAAGCTTCATGACCCAGAATATCAATGTCACTCGGACAACCACTCCTTTCGCCTTGAAAGTGCAAGTAAGAATAACATGTCTTCATTGTCATTTGAGAGGAGGGCAATGTAAAAGTGATAGCAAGGGAAGTTTTCATTGTTCAGAAGAAAGAACAGGTATCACAAATTACAGTAGTATTAGGAGTGGTAACAGGTTAGACACGTGTTATCTTTTCCATGTTTTACATATTGGTTTCTTGTTCTAAATTACCATCTAAATTTCATGCATTTTTATGAACTGCATTTAGTTCAGTACCAGATTGCCATAAACTCTTCTCTAGCTTTCTACTTAGATCACTCTAGTGGATCTTGATCCATTCTTTACCAGGGTTAAGAGATAGTACTTTAGTTTGTCAGAGCATAAAAGTTCTTTTCACAATCCTGTCCAGAATTTGGATGATACAAATATGGTCACATATAGTTTTCAATTATTTCTCCTTTGATTGTGCTTCCCTCAACTTCAGACCATACCACGCTGATCTACTCTTTCTTCACAACTGTAACGATCTGTTTCGTGTCAGTTACATAAAATCTGTGGTTACTTGTGCTTCCAGTGCATCCCATAGTACTTCTGTTGATGAGAATGTGAATAGGAGTAGAATCACTACTAGTTGTGAGTAGATGTTTTCCACCTGTTTATAGAAACTCTTCTGGAGCAAGTAGCTACTCCTAAAAGCAGAACACTAAGCACTTCTAGGCTTTTTGATTGTTTAACATTGAATCTTACCCGTTGCTACATTGTTGATAGGTAAAATGGCTGTGTTCTTCATGAATCTTGGGGCAAAATTGCTGTTACTGATTTGTGGCCTGTGGTGTGATTGAATTGCTTGCCATTACAGAAACCTGTTTGTCTGTTTTGTATGAATTGTAACCATAGAAAAATTCCTGAAATATCTTAGATTTTCTTGTGCATTCATTTTTTTTTTCTGTGTCCTTTCCCTGCTTCTGCTGCAAAGACTTTACAAAAGAGAAAGTTTGTCCTCAATTAATAGTCTTTGTCACAATGGAAACTTGCAGTAATTCAACACCGTCTCTAGAATTTAAGAAACGACAATGCCCCAACTCGCACATCCCCTTCTTTTAAAAATTTGTCCTGTTTTTTCTCTGATTGTTTGGAAAGTTCACATTTTAGTCCTCCCTGACATTTCTTATACATATCCAACCCCTTTTCTCTTTTCACTCCATTTTCTATGCTTTCGTTATACGACGTCCTAAAATTTCTCCAAATTTTGTGAACTATTCAGTAAAACTTCAATTTTGTTTGCTAATGGATATTCAGGCTATCATAAATTTTCTAATCTCACGAGAATCATGGAGCCAAGATTTTTCATTTCTCTGGGTCCTTATCCAAACGTGGGTAAATCCAACTTGAAATCCATAAAAAAGGTTTTGGTACAGTAGTCTATCCGTCAGGGTTTTTGTAGTTTACTCAGTGATAAAAAGTCTTACATCAGTAGTCTTTGTCTGACCTTAATTGCACTTGTTTCATTTGTTTCTCAAATCTTCCATACGCAATTTCCAAGTCAACTGGCGTGTTTGGAAGGACAGGCAACTCATCTTCTATGTTGATAAAGAATTGAGTGCAAAAGACTTGGAAGTAGAAATAGTTGATCCTGTTGTTTCTTCTGTTAGCAAAGTAGAGAATTTTGCAATGATTCGTTTTTGTTGCATAATTTTCTTTCTTCTTTCTTTACTTTTTCTTTGCTTGGCTGAAGAAGAGAAGAGAGTGAATCCAAGATGTCCAAGTTTCAGGTGTGGTTTCCTGGGCTATATTAGGTTCCCCTTCACCAATCGATCACATCCTGAGTGTGGGTTGGTCATTGTAGATAACTGCACCGAACGAGTTCCAATGATTCAGCTTGGGAAGGAGGGGCATTGGTTTAATATTTCAGCAATCTCTCAGGATAATATGATTCAAATTCTGGACCCATATCTTTCCGAAAACCTCAAGATCAACTGTGGCCGCAGATCCTTGAAAAATTTGACACTTCCCATCTCTCCTTTTCTCTCTTTTAATGTGGCCTACAATCAATCCCTGTACGAATGCCCCTACAATTACAGGATCCCAAACAATTTCACTACTTCTGGCTGCCGTAACTCCAAACACTCTTATATCGTCTACACAAACCCAGTCCATAATTTTCAAGGTTCTCCACATCAGTGTTCACCTATTAACTTCCGAGTGAATAAGACTCAAACAAGTGTTAAATATTCGGATTTATTTCCGGGTTTTTTCTCGCTGGAAGTGAATGTGACGGATGAATGTTTTGATTGTTCTTTTGTGGGAGGCAAATGTCAAACCGATAGAATGGGAAATTTTAATTGTTCAGTTACAGAAAGAAGAGGTATCATAAATTACGGTGAAGTACAAGGGCCGGTTCCTAGTTACTACCTGTGCCGCTTTCCATGTTTGGTTATTTGCCAATTTACAGTAGAGCTGAATGAGCTGCATTAATTTTACTACCATGCCAAAAAAAGAACTCTTCTCTAGCTTTCTATTTGAATTACTATACTGGATTTTGATTGATTCCTTACCTGGATCAAAGCTATATTAGTCTCATATGGACAGTTCTAACTGTCCTTTGCACAGTCTTGTCTAAAATTTTGATGAAACAGATACGCTCACATATAATTTTCATTGTCTGAACTAACACTATTCCTTTTTTTGTAACTTCTGTCGCAGGAAATAAAAATTTGGCATTGAAGCTAGGCCTCGGACTAGGTAATACACCTCTTCGACCAAAGTTCTATGCTCCACATGCTTCTCTGTAACGTTCCATGAAATATATTTGATTCGTATTTTGTGGTTTTTCTCCAAAACAGTCTGCTAACAAAAGAGTAAACATTTTTTTATCATTAGGTCTCGGAGGAGGGTCTATTCTGATTGTTGTTCTAGCTTCTATTATTTGGCGTCGCAAGAAACAAAAATATACTCCCACAAGCTTCAATTCAAGAGACAGTTCTTCCAATCCCTCCTCGAGATCAGAGCTGGAAGTGGGTGGCGCCTATTTTGGGATCCCCATTTTCTCCTACTCTGAACTTGCAAAAGCGACTAACAATTTTAGTCATGAGAAAGAACTTGGAGACGGAGGCTTTGGAACGGTATACTACGGTAAGAACTTGAAACACTTTAGATATACTTGCTAGATAAAAGTCGGAAAAAGATTGGGACAGTTTACAGGTTGCTAAATGGCCTGTTTGATTCTTTTCTATCAGCAAAACTTCGAGATGGGCGGGAAGTTGCAGTAAAGCGCTTATATGAGCACAATTACAGAAGGGTTGAGCAGTTCATGAATGAAGTTGAAATCCTCACGCGTTTGCGGCACAAAAATCTTGTATCCCTATATGGCTGCACTTCACGGCACAGTCAGCAGGGTCTCCTTCTTGTGTATGAATATGTTCCTAATGGTACCGTTGCAGATCATCTCCACGGTGATCTAGTGAAGCCCGGTTCATTAACATGGCCTATTCGTATGAAGATTGCTATAGAAACAGCTAGTGCATTGGCATACCTCCATGCTTCAGATATCATACACCGCGATGTGAAAACTAACAACATTCTTCTTGACAGCAATTTTTGTGTAAAAGTCGCTGATTTTGGGCTTTCCAGATTGTTTCCCACTGATGTTACTCATGTCTCAACTGCTCCACAAGGATCTCCAGGCTATGTTGACCCTGAGTATCACCAATGTTACCAGCTAACTGATAGGAGTGATGTATATAGTTTTGGAGTCGTCCTTATTGAGCTCATATCATCAATGCCTGCTGTGGATATAAACAGGCACAGACATGAGATTAATTTGGCTAACTTAGCAGTAAACAGGATTCAAAAACGCGCAATCGAAGAGCTGGTTGATCCATTACTTGGATATGAATCAGATGAAGAAGTTAAAATTATGATAACTTCAGTTGCAGAGTTGGCATTTCTATGTTTGCAACAGAACAAGGAAATGAGACCTCCGATGGATGTCATTTTGGAGGAACTGAAGAGAATTGAAAATGGAGAATGGCAATTGGAAGATGTAAAAGAAGAGAGAGATAATAATGATATGCCCAAGAATATCCACGTACCACCATCACCTCCAGATTGTGATAATCTTGCTTTGTTGAAGCACATCAGGGTGCCATCTTCACCCATATCTGTGACTGCTAAATGGGTTAGTAGTAACACCACACCTAATGTCAGTAGCTAAGATTTTAGCTCTCTTGAAGCTGGATTTTTGTCTTTGAGCTCATCTGTTCTTATTTTTGTGATGTTCATAGAAGTAAATATACAATATGTGTAGGTCAAAGCAAAGCAAGAGAGAATGTACATTGTAAATTCATAGTGAATGGAGCTTCTTCTTTTTCTTTTTTGTTCTGCAACTGTTATACTAGTGTTCGTATCTTGTAAATGTTCCAATCATGACCTACTTTTCTGTGTTATAGTGGAGGATTTTAGTCCTTTGATTGAGACTTCAGTCAAACCCCTTTTTCTCTTTTCACACCCTATTCTTTACTTATCAAAAGAAAAAACAAAAACATCTCTAAAGTTTGCCATATGTTCACATTATGAATTTTCTAATCGTAGTGACTAGATTTCTCCATTCTCTGTATCCAAACGCGTTAACCAAGTTGCGGGCAAGACAACTTGAGATCCATCAAAAAGGCTTTTGCAGAGTAGTCAAAAGGGTCAAGTCTTTTGTAGTTCTTCAAGTCTTCTCTACGCAATTTCCAACTTTTGAAGTTTTATATTGGGAAGGAATGAGTGCCAAGACGTTGTCATTTCTGTTTCTAAGTAGAGAGAACTCTGGAATTGCTCGTCTCAGTGCACACCTGTTAACTTCCAAGTGAGTAAGACTCAAACAAGTGTTGAATATTCTGATTTGTTTATGGGTGAATTCTCTCTGGAAGTGAATGTAACAAATGAATGTTTTGATTGTTTTTCGGCTGGAGGGCAATGTCAAACTGATAATGAGGGAAAGTTTAATTGTTCTGTTAAGGAAAGAACAGGAATCAGAACAGGCATGGGTTTTCGTTTCTTGTTGTAATAGTTTCCTTGCCAAATTTCATAGATTTAAATACGCTGCATTGAATTTAATACCATTCCACAAAACAAACTCTTCTCGAGGTTTCTACTCGAAATTATTCAACCGAATCCTCTGCACAATCTTGTCAAGAATTTGGATGATACAGGTATGATTACACAGTTTTTTATAGTCTGAACTAACACCATTTTTATAGTCTGTAACTTCTGTTGCAGGATATGGAAAATTTGATTTGAAGGTACGCCTAGGAATAGGTAAGATACCTCTTGAACTTTCCTTGTAACCTACAACGATAAGTATTTGATTAGTATATCGTAGTTTTACTCGAAAGAAAAGTTTTGTGGTAAAAAAGCTTATAGTGTTATTCTAGTGGATTAGTTTAATAACATGCCAAAACACAATAACTGTTCTCTTACTTTTTAGTTGGATTATTCTAGTGGGTCTTGTTTAATTAACGGCCAATCACAAGTTTTATAGTCCACATCTTTGTCGTCTTTCTCTCCGACCCCGCCATGTTTAGCTTTTCCTCATACATGTCAAGCCCCATTTCCCAATTCACACCTCTTTCTCAACTTTTGTAATAGGGCCACCAAAAACTTACAACTTAGAGCCATAAAATTAGTCTTGGGTCAAGTCTTTTGTAGTACTAATTATTAATTAATACAAGGTTTACTTTCGCCTTTGGCCGAACAATGGAAATGGGTATTTCATGCACTGTACGAGTGTGATTTATGTGGATGCCCCAACTTCCATTTCTTCGCAATTTCCAAGTCAACTGGGGTGTTTTGTTTTGAAGGGAAATAATTAATAAACTCAACTTCTATGTTGAGAAGAAACAGTAAGAGACTTGGAGTGAAGCAAAGAGTTCTTAACAGTATTATTTGTTGAGAGTTTGTGTAGCTGTTGCAGTTTTTTTTCTCCAATGGAGAACATTGGAGTGGCTCCTGTCTCCTATGTGGTGTTCTTTATCTTTCATTTTCTACCTCTTTGCTTAGCTCAAGAAGGAAAGAGTCTCGATCCAAAATGTCCACGTTTCTCTTGTGGTTTACTAGGCAAGATCGGCTTCCCCTTCTCCAATGGCACGCATCCCGAGTGTGTTTTAATAGTACACGACTGTGACAATACATTTCAAAGATTCAGCTAGGTAAGGGCCATGGTTTATTGTTTCAAGCATCTCTATGTTGGAGTTACCGACTATTTCAGTATTAATGAGTTACACAAACTCAGTCGACGGTTTGAGTATTTTCATGTATAATCGCTGTATGATTTCTTTAAGTCATTAATTACTTATTGGGTCTGGACTAGGAATAAAAATCCTTGTAAAACTAAGTTTTGTCACTTTAAACCTAGATATAAACATATTTTTTTTTTTTGTTATGAGTGTGATAGTAATCATAGGACATTCTTCATTGTAAACGAGAGAGGTGAGGAAGTCTTGCAATAATATTGATCCACTGGACGTAGCCCATATTGGATAAACTAGGGTAAATTGTGTGTTTATTTTCTCTTTGTTACTATCTGTGATTTGTTTTATTGTTATATTGGTTTTGTTATTGTCCCTATTTCGTTCAATTGGTATCAGAGCAATTTTATTAGATTGTGATTTAGAGATGGTGGGATCAAAGGTTGAGATTGAGAAGTTCGACGGAAATGCTTTAAGCTTGGAAACTGTGGATGGGGATGTGCTCTAATAGGGATCTGTTGGATGCAATTGTGATGATAGGCCGACAGTCGATAGTCACTGTTACGACGAGTGAAACGCCTGGAATCCAAAAACACTGCTTGAAGTTAACACGCTGAAGCTGAATTCGTGAATGGTCTAATTCATTAAGCAACAATGTAATAATATACTTGGTTTACAATACTGTTGCACCTACTCTGCAGCAGTTTTACAATAAAAATCATCAGCCTACTTTGCTAATAACTACTAACACTTACATTACACATAAACACCTAATCACAGATTTACAGTGAATTCACATAAGATGAACATTACTTTAATTAAGAAATTCAGTTCCATTGAGTACAGTAGAACCAAAAATAGCAGCAAACTTCAAATTTTGCTGCCAAACTTGCAGTCCATTCCAAATGTGACCACCTTCATGAGTTTCCAGCATAATATCATCTTCTCAACAAGTACTAGGGCTGGTTCCTGGTTACTAGTTGTTCTGCTTTCCATGTTTGGTTACTTGCCAATTTATAGTCGATTTGAATGAGTTGCTACTTCTAATTAATGCCAACAAATAAACTCTTCTCTAGTTTCTACTTGAATGCCCTCTGGAGTTTGATTGATTCCTTACTGAGATTACAACTATATTAGTCTCTGTTGCGTTTAAAACATAATTCAAAGCCATCAATCAACACTCACAACACAATCACAAGACTTAATCTACCAAGAACAATCAAGAACACAAGATTTTTACTGTAGTTTGTTTATTCCAATGGAATAAACTACATCCACGTGAGCTCCAAGCAAATTGGGACTCACTGCACTATAAGGATCAAAGTATTACAAGTACAACTCATCACAACCCAAATCGCTCAACTCTTACATTGTTACAACAATCACTCTAACTTCCCTGTAATCACAATAAGCTAACCAGAAAACGAAAGCCTATCCCAAAAAATCACCCTGTAATTTCAGCTAACAAGATTCTCAAGAATCTAAACATTATTACAATATTTGAAAGAGTAGAAAATAAGAACCTGAAATCTAATGTAAAACGCGAGAGAAAAGAAGAATAAGTTGCTGTGCGCTTTCTCAGATCTGCTGCCTTTATACTTTGACTTAATGGACTGATATAGCCGTCAGATCTAATGGATTCATGGCTGAGGATTGTCTTGAGCTAATACTAAAACGTCAGCGTTCAGTCATGCACAGTACGACACCGCTTGCTTCACTCAACAGTCTCATATAGAAGTTCTGACTGTCCTTTGTGAAATCTTGTCTAAATTTGATGAACAAATATGCTCACATAAAGTTTTCATTGTATTAACACATTAATGCTTTTTTTGTAACTTCTGTCTCGGGAAAGGGAGCATTGCATTGAAGCTAGTCCTCGGACTAGGTAATACCTTCTTCAATCCAAAGTTCTCTAAAACCTTCAATGAAAATATTTGATTAGTATTTTGAGTTTTCCTCCAAACAGCCCGAAATTAAAACTTACCATCTTTTTTTTTTTTTTTTTTTGTTTATAATCGGTTTTGGAGTTTTGTTGTTCTGGTTATTTGGTGTCGCAAGAAACAAAAATATACTCCCACAAGCTTCATTCAAAGACAGTTCTTCCGATCCCTCCTCGAGATTGGAGCAGAAGTGGGTGGCGCCTATTTTGGGGTCCCCATATTCTCCTACTCTGAACTTGCAAAAGCGCTAACAATTTAGTCATGAGAAGAACTTGTGACGGAGGTTTGGAACGGTATACACGTTAAGAACTTGAACACTTTAGATATTCTTGCTAAATGAAATAGGTAAAAGATTGGAATAGTTGACAGGTTGCTAAATGGCCTATTTGATTCTTTTCTATCAGCAAAACTTTGAGATGGGCGAAGTTGCAGTGAAGCACAATTACAGAAGGTTGAGCAGTTCATGAATGAAGTTGAAATCCTCACGCGTTTGCGCCACAAAAATCTTGTATCCCTATATGGCTGCACTTCACGGCACAGTCAGCAGGGTCTCCTTCTTGTGTATAATATGTTCCTAATGGTACCGTTGCAGATCATCTCCACGGTGATCTAGGGAAGCCCGGTTCATTAACATGGCCTATTCGTATGAAGATTGCTATAGAAACAGCTAGTGCATTGGCATACCTCCATGCTTCAGATATCATACACCGCGATGTGAAACTAACAACTTCTCTTGCCAATAATTTTTGTGTAAAAGTAGCTGATTTCGGGCTCTCCAGATTGTTTCCCACTGATGTACTCATGTCTCAACTGCTCCACAAGGATCTCCACTATGTTGACCCCGAGTATCACCAATTTTACCAGCTAACTGATAGGAGTGATGTATATAGTTTTGGAGTCGTCCTTATTGAGCTCATATCATCAATGCCCGCTGTGTATAACCAGCACCAGACATGAGATTAATTTGGCTAACTTAGCAGTAAACAGGATTCAAAAACGCGCAATCGAAGAGCTGGTTGATCCATACTTGGATACGAATCAGATGAAGAAGTTAAAATGATGATAACTTCAGTGCAGAGTTGGCATTTCTATGTTTGCAACAGAACAAGGAAATGAGACCTCCGATGGATGTCATTTTGAGGAACTGAAGAGAATTGAAAATGGAGAATGGCAATTGGAAGATGTAAAAGAAGAGAGAATAATATGATATGCCCAAGAATATCCACCCCCACCATCACCACCAGGTTGTGATAATCTTGCTTTGTTGAAGCACATCAGGGTGCCATCTTCACCCATATCTGTGACTGCTAAATGGGTTAGTAGTACACCCAACCTAATGTCAGTAGCTAAGATTTTAGCTTTCTTGAAGCTGGATTTTTGTCTTTGAGCTCATCTGCTCTTATTTTTGCGATGTTCGTAGATAATATACAATATGTGTAGGTCAAAGCAAGAGAGAATGTACATTGTAAATTCATAGTGAATGGAGCTTCTTCTTTTTCTTTTGGTTCTGCACCTGTCATACTAGTGTTCGTATCTTGTAAATGTTCCAATCATGGCCTACTTTTCTGTGTTATAGTGGAGGATTTTAGTCCTTTGATTGAGACTTCTGTCAAACCTCTTTTTCTCTTTTCACACCCTATTCTTGACTTATCAAAGAAAAAACAAAACATCACTAAAGTTTGCCATATGTTCACATTATGAATTTTCTAATCGTAGTTATTGATTTCTCCTTTCTCTATATCCAGACGCGTTACCAGTTGCAGGCAAGACAACTTGAGACCCATCAAAAAGGCTTTTACAGAGTAGTCAAAGGGTCAAGTCTTTTATAGTTCTTAAGCTTCTCTACGCAATTACCAAGTCATCTGGCGTGCTTGGATGGTTAAGCAACTCAAGCTTTATATTGGGGGAAGTAGTGCCAAGACATTGAAGTAGCAGCAGTTGATCCTGTTGTCATTTCTGTTTCTAAGTAGGGAGAACTCTGGAATGGCTCGTCTCTCTTACATTCTGTTTTTTGTTTTCTCTTTTCTTTTGCTTCTAATTCTCTGCTTGGCTCAAGAAGAAAAGAGGTTTAATCCAAGGTGTCCTCCTTTTGATTGTGGTTATCTTGGCAATATTGGCTTCCCCTTCTCCAATCGAACGCATCCGGAGTGTGGGTTGCTGGTTGTAGATTACTGCACTGAAAATGTTCAGAAGATTCGGTTGGGGAAGGATGGCCAGTGGTTCAGTATCACAGGCATCTCTCAGGATAATATGGTCCTGCTTTATGACCGTCCTCGTGAAGAACACGCGAAGTATTGTAGCCGCAAAAGATCCTTAAAACATTTGAGTCTTCCCATCTCTCCTTTTCTATCTCTTAATGTGCCCTACAATCAATCCCTGTACGAATGCCCCCGCAATTACAAACCCCCCAAACATTTCAGTTCTGCCTGCAATAATTCCCAACACTCCTATATCTACCATAGTTACCCTGGTAAAACTTTGCCACCTTCTCCATCTCACTGCACAGTTATTAATTTCCAAGTGAATAAGACTCAAACAAGTGTTGAATATACTGATTTGTTTGTGGGTGAATTCGCTCTGGAAGTGAATGTAACAAATGAATGTTTTGATTGTTTTTCGGCTGGAGGGCAATGCCAAACTGATAATAAGGGAAAGTTCGATTGTTCTGTAAAGGAAAGAACAGGCATGGGTTTTCGTTTCTTGTTGTAATAGTTTACTTGCCAAATTTCATAGATTTAAATACGCTGCATTGATTTTAATACCATTTCACAAAACAAACTCTTCTCGAGCTTTCTACTCGAGATTATTCAACCGAATCCTTTGCACAATCTTGTCAAGAACTTGGATGATACAGATATGATTACACAGTTTTTTATAGTCTGAACTAACACCATTTCTTTGTCTGTCACTTCTGTTGCAGGAAACGGAAGATCTGATTTGAAGCTACGCCTAGGAATAGGTAAAATACCTCTTGAATGTTCTCTGGAACCTACAACGATAAGTATTCGATTAGTATTTTGTAGTTTTCTACCAAAGAAAAGTTCTATGGTAAAAAAGTTGATAGTCGTTTCCTTCTGCTCATTAGGTTTTGGACTTGGAGGATCTGTTATGATTATGACTCTGTCCTTTTTTATTTGGTGGCATCGCAAGAAACAAAAATATATTCCCACATATTCGAACTCAAGAGATTGTTCTTCCGATCCCTCGCCAAGATCAGAGCAGGAAGTGGGTGGGGCCTATTTTGGGATCCCCATATTCTCCTATGCTGAACTTGCAAAAGCAACAAACAATTTTAGTCATGAGAGAGGACTTGGAGATGGCGGCTTTGGATCGGTATACTACGGTAAGAAATTGGAAAAACACTTCATATATACTTGCTAAAAAAAAAAAACAAAAAAAAAAAAATAAAAAAACAAACTGGGATGCTTGACAGTTTGCTAAATGACCTATTTATTTTTATTCAGCAAAAATTCGAGATGGAAGAGAAGTTGCGATCAAGCGTTTATATGAGCACAATTACAGAAGAGTTGAGCAGTTTATGAATGAAGTTGAAATCCTCACACGTTTGCGCCACAAAAACCTTGTGTCCCTTTATGGCTGCACTTCACCGCACTGTCAGCAGGGTCTGCTTCTTGTGTATGAATATGTTCCCAATGGAACTGTTGGAGATCATCTCCATGGTGATCTAGTGAAGCCCGGTTCATTAACATGGCCTATTCGAATGAAGATTGCAATAGAAACAGCTAGTGCATTGGCCTACCTCCATGCATCTGACATCATACACAGGGATGTGAAAACTAACAACATCCTTCTGGACAATAATTTTTGTGTAAAAGTAGCTGATTTCGGGCTTTCCAGATTGTTCCCCGTTGATGTTACTCATGTCTCAACCGCTCCTCATGGATCTCCTGGCTATGTTGATCCTGAGTATTATCAGTGTTATCAACTAACTGATAGGAGTGATGTATATAGCTTTGGAGTTGTTCTGATTGAGCTCATTTCATCAATGCCTGCTGTGGATTTAAATAGGCATAGACATGAGATTAATCTGGCAAACTTAGCAGTAAACAGGATTAAAAAAGGCGCATTTGAAGAGCTGGTCGATCCATTACTTGGATACCAATCAGATGAAGAAGTTAAAAGGATGACAACTGCGGTTGCAGAGTTGGCATTTCTATGTTTGCAACAGAACAAGGAAGTGAGACCCCCCATGGATGTGGTTTTGGAGGAATTGAAGAGAATTGAAAGTGGAGAGTGGAAGCTGGAAGATGTAATAGAAGAGAAAGATAATATTGATGAGTTGGAGAGTATGCGGCGGCCACAATCACCACCAGATTGCGACGATCTTGCTTTGTTGAAGCACATCAGGGTGCCATCTTCACCCATTTCTGTCACTGCAAAATGGGTTAGTACTCACACCACACCTAATGTCAGTAGCTAAGATTTTTGCTTTCTTGAAGCTGGATTTCTGAGTTGGATGGCGAAAACATCCCTAAACAAAACTCATCTGCTCCTTTTTTTGGTGCTGTTCGTAGATTTGTACCTACTACCTACATTATGTGTAGGTTAAAGCAATAGGAAAGGTACATTGTAAATTCATAATAAATGGAGATGTTCTTTTCGTGGGCTCTGCAATTGTTATACTATTGTTCATATTTTGTAAATGTTCCAATCATAGCCTACTTATCGGTATTATAGTTGAGGATTAATCCTTTGATGATATGGTTGAACGAAATAGAGAGTAATACGAAAACAAAGTAACAAACAAACAGACAAATCATAAACAGTAAAACAAGAGAAGAGATGCGCGCGATTTACCTTGGTTTACCCAATTAACAGACTACGTCCAGCAGAGTTAATATTGTCTCACCTCTTGTTTACAATAAAATAATTTACCCTATGATTGCTATTACTCATTACAAGAGAAAAATGTGTTTATATATTAGATTTGAAAGACTAAAACCTAGTATTTCAAGGATCCTATTCTTAAGCCCAAACCTAATAAAGAATTAATAACTTAAAGAAATTTTTCAACGGTTATACATAGAAAAAACCCAAACCACTTATGAACCCCTTAATGCGTCTGCATGACCTATTAATGTTGAAGTAGTCGACAAAAGGTTGGTTAAACCCCATTCTCCTTTTTCACACCTTATTCTTGAATTCGCAAAAGGACCACCGAACTTGTCCAAAGTTTGTGGACCATAAGTTTGTCTGTTTGGAATGAACAAGATGGGTAATCATATTTTGTCCATTATGTTATGAATTTTCTAATCAAAGTGATCAGATTTTTCATTTCTTTGTCTCCTTTATCCAAAACCAAACGTGTAAAGCAAGTTGCGAGTGGCAAGAGTACTTGAGATCCATCAAAAAGGTTTTTGCAGAGTAGTGAATCGGTCAAGTCTTTTGTAGTAGTACTCATTTATTATTACAATAAGGGAGTTGAAAAGTTTCGCATTGCCTTTTGGTAACCTTGAGCGAACCCCATCTTGCACTGGTTTCCTTCTGGTTTCTGAGTCTTCTCTATGCAATTTCCAAGTCAACTGGCGTATTTGGATGGCTAAAGTTTTATATATGGAGGAAGAAGTGAGTGCAAAGCCTTGGAAGTAGCAATAGTTGATCCTGTTGTTACTTCTGTTACCAAGTGGAAATGGATCGTCTCCCTTACGTTCTGTTTTTTGTTTTCTCTTTTCTTTTGCTTCTACTTTGCTTGGCTTTGTCTTTACAATGAATATACACTGTAGTGAACAAAATTTACTAACGGATCTGGCTTGTGGGTGGGAAAGTGTCATTAAGGCAAACCTTGGGTGGGAAAAAGTCGTTTACTCTTCCTGTAAATGTTCAAATCATGGCCTAGTTATCGGTGTTAATGTTGAAAGTTAATCCTCTTTTATGAGTCACATCCAAATGGTGATTGATACTTGTGTCCAACACCTTTTCCCTTTTCACACCTTACTCTTGAATTTTCAGAAGGACCACCTAAACTTCTCTAAAGTTTGTGGACCATTTAGTGTAGTTTCTATAATCAATCAGAGTTCCAATTAGGGGTGTTGAAAAAAATGCAAAAATCGAACCGAAAAAATGGTTTGGTTATGGTTCGAAAAATTAAAAACACTGGATTTTCGATTCTGGAAAAATTAAAAAAAGGTTAAACGAAACCGGTTATATATATATATATATAAGAAAAATAAAAATATATATTATATATTAAATAAAAAAATAATTTCATTTCAGACTTTTATTTGTATCAATTTTTAATGTATTATTAGTAGGGGTCAATGAATATGTATGAATGTTTAATTTTTATTTGGATATGTATTGTTTATATTTACAATTTAATTTAGGAAAAAATTAAAAAAAAAATTTATAAAAAAAAGGGAAAATTGGTTCAAAACCGATTTTCCCTCCAAACTGGTTCGGTTTTGGTTTAAAAATTTTCCCGAACCGAAAAACTGGTTCAGTTCAGAAAAGCGGTTAACCGCTTTTGAACACCCCTAGTTCCAATGCCCCTGAGTTTACACATTTCCAAAAAAATTTCTTCCCAACACTCCTATATATGTTGTAACTTTGGAAGAGGAATAAAACATTATCTATTCATTTTCTTCAATCGATATATAATACATTCTCCCTTTTATAGTTTTAAAGAGATAAAACTAAATAACTACACTTAGTAGTTAAGAGAAATTCAAATTCATAATTTAATTTTTAAATTTAGTTTTATCTAAAACTGAAATTCTTTAGCTATGCCTTCTATATAGCTCTTCTTCTTCATCGTTTCCTCTTCTACCAAAAGGATTCAAACTTCACCAATATCTACTACAATATCCCAAGTGATCATTTTCCAAGCTTCAAGCAAGAGGGAATGTACATTGTGAAATGATCTAGAGAGTATTTGGAACCAAAAGAAAACCAACCACACACAAATAACAAAATAGGAATGAGAACAAAATAGTAAAGAGAAAGAACACATGCGATTTATCCTGGTTTACCCAAGTCTGGGTTACGTACTGCGGTCAATATTTCCTCAACTCCTTTGTTACAATAAATGTATTTGCTATGAATTGCTATATCATTCATATAAAAGAATAATATGTTTATATATTAGGTTTATTAAGAGAAACATAAAACTACTATGATTTTTATTACAAAGACAAATCCTAGTAGAAGTTCTATTCCTTAACGAAATCCTACAACAACTATTCATGGTACAAGCTTAAATAGCTTATGGGCCTAGGCCCTGCCCTTCCCCCGTCCACTTACCATGCAGTGGACCCATGTGCGTCGCCCTTTATAGACGAGTCCCTTATTGTTGAAGTGATCGCTAATTCCAACACATTGTAAATTCGTAGTTATTGTAGCTGTTTCTTCTTGTTCTTTTTTGAGGGTCTGCAATTGTTATACTAGTGTTCATTTCTGTAAATGTTCAAATCTTGGCCTACTTATCAGTGTTACTGTTTAGAATTAATCCTCTTTTATGAGTTCACATCCAAATTGTGATTGATACTTTGTGTTCAAGTCCAAGGCCAACACCTTTTCCCTTTTCACACCTTACTCTTGAATTTTCAAAAGGACCACCAAAACTTCTCTAAAGTTTGTGGACCATTTAGTGTAGTTACTAATTTGTTTTGTAATGAACAAGATGGAGAATCACTTAATGGCCATTAATTTATCAATTTCTAATCATGAAGCCAAGATCTTTCATTTTTCCCTGTCGTTTATCTAAACGCGTAAAGCAAGCAGCGGGCAAGACAACTTGAAATCCATCAGAAAGGTCTTTCCAGAGTAGTCAATCGGTCAAGTCTTTTGAGAGTACTATACAGAGGTTTTACATTTGTCTTCGGGTAACCTTCAGGAATACCCCAAGTTGCGCTCGTTTCCTTCTGATTCTCTAAGTCTTCTCTATGTAATTTCCAAGTCAACTGGCGTGTTTGAATGGATAAGGCAACTCAAGTTCTATATTGAGAAGTAAGTGAGTGCAGAAACTCAAGTTCTATATTGAGAAATAAGTGAATGCAAAAGACTTCAGAAATAGCAATAATTGATCCTGTTGTTACTTCTGTTACCGAGTGGAGATGGTTCGTCTCCCTTACATTTTGTTTTTTGTTTTCTCTTTTTTTTTACTTCTGCTTCTTTGCTTGGCTCAAGAAGAAAAGAGAGTGAATCAAAGATGTCCAAGTTTCCCTTGTGGTTTCTTGGGCGATATTAGATTCCCCTTCTCCAATCGAACGCATCCGGAGTGTGGGTTGCTGATTGTAGATAACTGCACTGAAGACGTTCAGAAGATTCAGTTGAGGAAGGATGGGCCGTGGTTTAATGTTGCAGCCATCTCTCAGGATAATATGATTCAGCTTTATGACAAAAATTTTGAAGAGCAGTTGAAGAATTGTAGCCCCAAATCCTTAAAAACTTTAAGTCTTCCCATCTCTCCTTTTCTCTCCTTTAATGTGCCCTACAATCAATCAGCGTTCCAATGCCCCAGCGTTTACGCGCTTCCAAAAAATTTCAGTTTTCTTTGCAAGAATTCCCTACACTCCTATATCTTCTACAGCATTCCAAGTGGTCATTTTCCAAGCTCTCCTCCTCGTTGTTCACCGTTTAACTACCGAGTGAATAAGACTGAAACAATTGTTGAATATTCTAATTTATTCACGGGTCGATTCAATCTGGAAGTGAATGTAACGGATGAATGTTATCACTGTTTTTTTGGGGGAGGGCAATGTCAAGCTGATAGCAAGGGAAACTTTGAATGTTCTGTGCCAGGAAGAACAAACTCCACAATATCTTACACTCAAAGAATACACATCACAAATTACGGTGAAGTGCTAGGACTGGTTCCTGCTTACTACATATTTTTCTTTCCATTTTTACATATTGGTTCCCTGTTCCAATATTTTACTTGCCAAATTTCATAGATTTAATCAGCTGCATTGATTCTAATACCTATTCCAACAAACAAACTCTTCTCTTCTCTTCTCCAACTGGATTTCTGAACTAACACTATTTCTTTTTCTGTTAGGAAATGGAAAATCTAATATGAAGCTACGCCTAGGAATAGGTAATACACCTCTTGAAGGTTCTCTGCAACTTTCAATGATAAACATTTAATTAGTATTTTGTGGTTTTCCCTCTAAAAAAGTGTTGCCGTAAAAAAGCTTATAGCGTTTCTTTCTCCTGATTAGGTATTGGAGTTGGAGGATCTATTCTGATTGTGGCTCTGTCGGTATTTATTAATTGGCGACGCAAGAAACAAAAATATGCTTCCACAAGCTTCAATTCAAGAAATAGTTCTTCAGACCCCTCCTCAAGATCAGACCTGGAAGTGGGTGGTGTCTACTTTGAGGTCCCCATATTCTCCTACTCTGAACTTGCAAAAGCCACCAACAATTTTAGTGATGAGAAAGTACTTGGAAATGGAGGCTTTGGAACGGTATACTACGGTAAGAAGATACAATTTTTTATGTACTTGCTAAATGCTAGTAGAAGGAAGAAATTGGAACACTTTACAGGTTGCTAAATAGCCTATTTGATCCTTTGCAATCAGCAAAACTTCGAGATGGAAGGGAAGTTGCGGTCAAGCGCCTAAATGAGAACAATTACAAAAGGGTTAACCAGTTCATGAATGAAGTAAAAATCCTCACGCGTTTGCGCCATGGAAATCTTGTGTCCCTATATGGCTGCACTTCACAGCACAGTCAGCAGGGTCTCCTTCTTGTATATGAATATGTTTCCAATGGAACTGTTGCAGATCATCTCAGAGGTGATCTTGGGAAGCCTGGTTCATTAGCAGATCATCTCAGACGTGATCTGGAGAAGCCTGGTTCATTAGCATGGCCTATTCGTATGAAGATCGCAATAGAAACAGCTAGTGCATTGGCCTACCTCCATGCTTCTGATACCATACATCGCGATGTGAAAACTAAAAACATTCTTCTTGACAACAATTTCTGTGTAAAAGTTGCTGATTTCGGGCTCTCAAGATTCTTCCCAGCTGATGTTACTCATGTCTCAACCGCTCCACAGGGTTCTCCAGGCTATGTTGACCCTGAGTATTATCATTGTTATCAGCTAACTGATTGGAGTGATGTATATAGCTTTGGAGTTGTTCTGATTGAGCTCATTTCATCAATGCCTGCTATTGATAAAAAAAGGAACAGACATGAGATCAACTTGGGTTACTTCGCAATAAACAGGATCCAAAAAGGTGCAATCGAAGAGCTGGTCGACCCACGCCTTGGATACCTATCAAATAAAGAAGTTAGAAGAATGACAACTTTAGTTGCAGAGTTGGCATTTCTATGTCTGCAACAGAACAAGGAAATGAGACCTCCCATGGTTGTTGTTTTGGATGAACTGAAGAGAATTGAAAGTGGAGAGTGGAAACTGGAAGATGTGAAAGAAGAGAAAGATAACAATGATGTGTTGAACAGTATGGAGCCACCACCAGATTGTGATGATCTTGCCTTGTTGAAGGACAAGAGGGTTTCATCTTCACCTATTTCTGTTGCTGCAAAATGGGTTAGTAGCAGCACTAGACTCAATGTGAGTTACTAATATATCTGCTTTCTGCAGCTGGAATTTGAGCACATCTGCTCTTATTTTTTGTGTTGTCCATAGAATTTGTCTGAAAATGTGTATGTTAAAAGCAAGTGGAAAGGTGCATTGTTTCTTGTTCTTCCTTTTTGTGGCTATGTAATTGTCATACTAGTGTTCATTGTTGGTTTTTTTTGAGCTGGAGAATGCACCAGGAGCTACGGAGAAGATGAGAAGAAAGATGAAACTAGAGAGCTGAAGACAAAGTTGAAAGAATAGAGAAAAGTTATGTAAAATGTGCTCTACTTTTCATAAAGATAAAAACAGAGTTTATACAGGCTTTTACATCACTGTTGTACCTAATGTGCAACATATTTTAATATCAAATACATCTTAACCATACCACTTTAACAACTAAATTTACATCACAATAACATGAAATAAAGCTGTCAGCTTAATGTGTGATGAATCCACCAAAAACAATCACTTCTTCATGTCCAAAAATTAGCTTCGGTGAACTGCTCCCAGACCATTCTTCATCACTTCAAATTCTGCATTTGCTGCCAATTTTCCAGCTTCAGTTAACAACCAAAAACGGTTTGTTTCAAGAAAAATATCATCACTTTGAACACTTCTTGATATTTTTGCTTAAGACACCAAGTTTGAGCTTAAGATCTTCAAACTTGGACTTGCATAAGGCCTTTGTAAAAATATCCGCCAATTGATCTTCTCCTTTGCAGTGAGTCAATCTGATTTCCCTACATTGCTCCACCTCTCTCATTGCATGAAATTTAATTTTTATATGTTTAGTTCGACGATGCATGACTGGATTCTTTGCCATAGCCACAACCAATTGGTTACCACAGAAAATTTCAGTAGGTTCACATTGTTTTACTTCCAAATCATTTAGCATATTCCTGAACCATATGGCTTGATTTACTGCAGTAGCACTAATATGTATTCAGCTTTTGCAATGGATTGAGCCATTGTTTCTTGCTTCTTGGATGACTAACAAAAGGCTCCATAATTCAACAAGAGAACATACCCTGAAGTGCTTCACATATCATTACAAGAGCCACCCTAATCACTATCTGCATAGCCTATTAATATGAAGTTTGCAGACTTCTTAAACCAGATTCCATGATCTGCTGTCCCTTTGATGTATCTCAGCACTCTCTTAGTTGCTTTGAGATGCTCCTCACTTGGCTTACTCATGAATCTGGACAAGAGACTTGAAGCAAACATAAGATCAGGCCTTGTTGCTATTAAATACAACAAACTCCCAATCAAACTTCTATACTTTGCTTCATCCAACAAGGCTGCTCCTTCTTCTTTACACAGCCTTTGGTTTTGCACTAAAGGAGTTTCAACGGATTTGCAGCCTTCCATGCCAATTTTTCTCAAAATCTCATTGGCATATTTCTTTTGACATATGAAAATACCATCTTGAGATTGATGTATTTCCATTCTAAGAAAATAAGTCATCTCTCTCAAGTCAGTCATCTCAAACTCTTTGTGCATTGCCCTCTTAAACTCTTCAACATGAGTAGAATTGTTTCCTGTCACTAGCAAATCGTCTACATATAAGGAAACCATGATCACACCTTCACCAAATTTTTTTCACATACAAAGTATGCTCATTTGGGCTTCTTGCATATCCTAGGTTGTCCAGGTACTCATTAATTTTATTGTACCAAGCCCTTAGAGCCTGTTTTAAGCCATATAGGGCCTTCTTCAACAGATACATTTTGTCTTCCTTCCCTCTCACTTCATGTCCCTCGGGCTATTTAACATAAATCACTTCATCAAGCAACCACTTAAGAAGGTTGACTTGACATCCAATTGGAAAACTTTCCACTTGAACTAGGTTGCTAATTCAAGTATCAATCGAGTTGTGTCATGCCTAGTAACATGTGCAAATGTGTCTTGAAAGTCTACACCATGTTGCTAAGCAAAACCTTTGACAACAAGTCTAGCTTTGTGCTTCAAAACTGAACCATCTGGATTCAGTTTTCTCTTAAAGATCCATTTAACCTAGATCACTTTCCTATCTGTAAGCTTGTCCATAAGTTTCTAGGTCCCATTCTTTTCTATCATGGACAACTCCTCCTTCATTGCAATTCTCCATGCTTATGATTTTGCTGCCTCAGAATAGGTTGAATGGTTTAAGCACAGCTACACTGCATCTTCCATAAATTTCAGCAAGAGGTCTGGTCCCTCTAACTGATGTTTCTTCTTATGCATTAGAATCTGCTTCATCAGATTGGTTATCAGCAAGTTCCCTTTGCTATGATCTTGCATCTTCTTGAACTTTCTTCTCTTCCAAATTCCAAATTGACTTCTCATCCACCCTCACATCTCTAGAAATCAAAAACTTCTTGGACTCAGGATTATAGACTCAATATGCCTTGGATTGGTTGTTGTAACCGACTAGGATTCCAGCTTCTGTTTTGTCATCAAGTTTGGATCTCTTGATTAGGGGTGGGATAATCCGGTTAATCGAACCGGATTAGGAAAACCGAAAACCAAATCGGTTATTCGGTTTAGAGAAAATGCAAACTGAAAACCGGACCAGTTTTAGTTATAAACCGGTTGTAAACCGAACCAAATATTTGGTTTGGTTAACCGGTTTACAAATTAACCCCTAAAATTCTTCAATGTTTCATTTAAGTCCCTAAATTCAAATATTTATTATTTTATATATAATTTCATGCTATTTTTCTCTTTTATTTAGGTATTATTGTTGTATTCTTTGTATGAAAAATACATTAATTACTTATTTGCAGATACTGAATCTAGAATATGAAATAAAAACATAAAGAATTCAATTACACATTATTCAATAGTTGACTCATTAATAAACTTAAATATATAACATAAATTTAATTTGGCAATGTTAAACTAAACATAACATAAAATTACAAATTAAAAAAACTTAACATAACAAAAATCATCTTCATCCCACAATGTTGGTGTTAGTGGGGTCTCTTGATTCCGCACTCTTCGGATTAGTTAATGGCACACGAAGAAGATCATCATCTGCAATTAACAACTATAAATATTAATAAATGGAAATACTAAAACATATGAAATATTATTATCACTGCCATTAAAGAATGTAGTTTTCTCCAAGTAATTCCCATATTCTTATCCCATATTCATAATGTAATTCAAACGGAGTAGATATGCATCATCATTGGGAGCTTGCTATCACTGCCTAAATAAATCTAATGACAATGAATTGAAAAGACTCTATAAGATGAAGCAATGATTAAAACAGAGCACGAGCAAGCAAAGCAAGGAGAGTATATTAACAATTGAGGCATCTAATAATAGAGAGGTGACATAAATTAAGCATATGTTGTGATAACTTTAATGCATAATTCAATTACACATTACTCAATAGTCAATACTCATTAATAAACTTATAATTAGCAACTCTCCAAAAATTTAAAACAAATAAACACAACATATGCTGTGATAACTTTAATGATAATATACCTCATAGATTGGAAATTTGGAATACCCTTCAATCATCAGGATGAGTTAGACTACTTTTCACTCCTGAAAAGAAAACCTCTACATAAAGTTGGACAAACAAGTTAGCTAAAATCATAAATAATGATAAAAAATATATAATTATAATTGAAAGTTAACAAAAAATGTCATCTGACTCAATTTTAGATAATTCCTTCAAGCTTTCCTCAATGATCAATGGTCCATGCGTATTCCTAATCCAATCTTATGTACAACCTCTACCATCTTAGTAGTAAGGGAGCTACGAAATAGATCTAATACATGACCCCCTATACTAACGATTCAGATGCAACCGTTGAAACAGGCATAGCCAACACATCTCATGCTATCATAGAGAGTACAACATATTTTGTTGAATTAGTCTTCCACCAATTCAAGATATCAAAAGTTTTGTCGTTGTCATCCTTATAATCATCCACTAAATACTTATCCAACTCCGTTCTATGCTGAACAGCTTTCTTTGCAGTCTTTTTCTCATCATACATAACCCTCATGAAGTCCTCATTATCAACATTTGCATCATGCACATCAATATCAATTGAAACTTGAGATTTCTCACTTGACTGCTCATTGTCATCCACCATAAGCAAACTATATTGCTCAAATAAAGACAACAAAGCTTCCTTCACTTTTCTCATCAACTTGTCGGCTACAACAACATCATAGGCCTCGTTAACTACCCAGTCCACATATTCCAATTTGTGCCTAGGATCCAGTACCTCTGCAATGAATAACATAATGTTGATATTATCAACATTTAACCAATACTTATCAAATTTCACTTTCATCCGTGTAGCCATATTACGTAAGCCAAGATCAGGACTTTTACACCATGTTGAAATCTTCAACCCAATGCCAAAAATCTGTCGCAGGTATGCATTACCAGTAACATAAAGACACCCAGAGAAATGTAGAGTAGCATCGTAAAAATACTTTCAAGAAAGGTAACAAATAGTAAGCATACTCCCAATCAGTACTCATAGGCAAACCTCGTGACCTATCACCACTAGTAAGCTCATATGCATACGTACTATCTTCCAATGCCAACAACTCAAAAGCTTTCTGAAATTTTAATGCCGCTTCCAACATCAAGTTTGTAGAGTTCCACCGGGTTTCAACATCACGAACCAAATGACTTTTACTTGCAATTTTTTCTTTCTCCACACACACCTTAAATCTCTGTAACCTTGCTGGAGAATACCTTACATACCTCACTGCTGAACTTATTCTAAATATGGAATCATCCATTTCCTTTAACCCCTCTTTCATAATTAAACTCAAAATATGTGCACAACATCTCATGTGTAGAAAATCACCATCCAATACACTTCCCTTCCAACTTGCTAGTCTAGTCTTCAGATAGCTTACCCCAACATCATTAGAACTAGCATTGTCTACTGTGATTGTGAATACCTTATAAATACCCCAAGCAAGCAAACACCTCTCAATTGCCTTGCCAATTTTATGACTATTGATTGGACAAAAATTTAAAATTCTTTTCTATAGCTGCCAATGATCATCAATGAAATGCGCAGTAAGACACAAATAATTAAGGTTCTGAATGCTTGTCCATGTATCAGTCGTTAGACAAACTCTGTGCGAAAACTTACTAAAAAACTTCTTCAACTTTTGGCACTCTGCAATATATATTTTGAAGTAATCTTTAGTCACGGTTCTCCGACAAGGTACTTGAAACCTAGGTTGTGTCACATTCATACGTTGCAGAACCCGTCACGCTTCACAAAACTAAAAGGTACCTCATCAACAATGATCATTTTTGCTATAGCCTCTCTAATCAGATCTGGATCATATTTCCATGACACCAATGAAGATTGTGCGGAGGGAGCAATGCCGTTTGAGAGATCACGTAATCCTTGTTGAAAAATTAGGGTCTTCTGTCTCTTGTCCGCCACATCTGGAGGATACTTTTGGCATCCATTTAAGTGGTTACGTAGACAACTCGTACCACTTTTACTCGGACATGCTAGAACACTCCCACAGTAACTACATGTCGCAATCAAATCATCCTTATGCTCACAATCAGTCTTTGCAAAGTGATCCCACACTTGAGAACTATTCTTCCTAGAACTTGTTGCCCTTGCATGTTTGGGGACTAAAGGTGCTAGTGGTGCCATGGAATTTGGAGTTGGAGTCATACTTATCGGTGTCTCATGAGTATTGTCTATGGCCGATGACATCTCCAATTCTATCAAATAAAAATATGCATTAAGTAAATAAGACATCCATATAAATCATATTCTTTTATTTATTGACAATAACTAAAAATAAAAGAGAAAATTTAGGGTATGTAAATTATAAAGACATCCACCAATTAATAATAAAACATAAGGCCACCAATTTACACATAGTGTGGCAAATCCATTTCCTTTAATTATTGTGCCACCGAAGGCATTTATTCCTTCTGCTTACGTATTGCTTGTGATTGATATAGTCCTATCAAATATGATCATGTCACTAAAATAATGCACATTCACATTGGTCAACCAATGAATTAGAGGTGGGCCATTCAATTCTTTATATGATCATGTCATTACATTTTATACGTACAATTATAGCAATAATATAGGGTTATGTTGATTTGGTTTGAAAGTCTTTGTGGGCAAAGAAAAAGTGCAAAAGATTATTATCGAAACTTTTTTGTTACTCTTATGTTATTATGGGAACATTAATTTTGATTTAAACTGTTACTTTCCATACTTAAAACATTAAATTTTTATTCTAAATATCAATCTTCGCCTAAACATAAAAGATACAGTGTTACACAATTAAGATTTTTTCTTTTCATGGTATTAATACATACCTAAAATAAAGATAACATTAAATGATATCTGAAACCATATATTATTGTAAACAAATCACAAACTAAATTTATCATTAATGATCAAGCCTGTATTAATACCAATGTTTATACACAAGTTCAAGGTATAGATTTTCATTTCTTATAGTGCGTGGCGGGCCCATTAACATAGTTGTGTATAAACTTTAGCTACTAAACGAACCTTGTTTCTCATAAATCAAGGCTTCAAAACATATAGATATTACAAGCCATAACCAAAATTATTGCAGAATTAGAGAAAATATATCGGAACATAATGACATTCAGCAATTACACATGCCATTATGCATTCAGTGATTATGTTAAAAAGCTATTTAAGAAACACTAATCCATGGATGGAATCATGGAAACATTAGATTTAGCATGCAACTAGGCAACCATCAATATGCCAAACCCAGAAACACTAAACCAGTCTAAAAATTCAAACAAAAATAATCAAACCCGCGACAGAAAGTAAGAAACCCAGTTCCAAGATTTCGAAAGCAGTAAAACTAAAACATTGCCAACTCAAACTAAAACAATGTCTAAATATTCATCAGATCTGTTGCTGAATTAGAAGATGCTGCTGGTGGAGCAGGGGAGCAGCTTGAGGATGCTGCTGGACTGTCGGCGAAATAGATGCTGAATGGTGCTATTGGACTGTCGATGAAATGGATGTTGAATGGTGCTACTGGATTGTTGACGAAACGCGAAATGGATGCTGAATGGTACTGCTGCTGGACTGCGACGAAACGCGAAATGGATGCTGAATGGTGCTGCTGCTAGACTGTCGGTGAAACGCGAAATGGATGCTAAATGGTGCTACTGTTGGACTGTCAGTGAAACGTGAAATGGATGTTGAATGGTGCTACTGCTGGACTATCAACTCACTTTGGGTGGAGCTGCTGGGTGCTACCGAAGGCGAAGTGCAAAGAATGAAAGAAATGAAGACTTGAAGATGGAATGGAGTGGAGTGAGTGGAGTCTGCTGTGTGGAGTGTGTACTGTGCAGATTGGAGCTTGGAGGCGGAGAAGAGAAGTAGAGATTAGAGAATATTGAAAAAAAATAAAGGTTTCCTTATATACTTACTTACTTAAGGTATAAGTGTATAACCGGTTTTAAAAACCAGTCCGGTTAATCGGTTTCAGATATTTCTCCAAACCGAAAACCAAACCGGTTTTCCGGTTTTTAAAATTTTGTAAACCAAAAACAAAACTAGTTTATAAAAAAAACCTAATTTTCGGATTGGTTTTCGGATTATTCTCCTACCCCTACTCTTGATGGCTGGTACAAGGACATAACAAACACTGCCAAAGATTCTAAGATGGTTCACTTGAGGTTTAACTTCATAACATGCTTCAAATGGAGTTTGATTTTTTAAGGCCTTTGTTGGAAGCCTATTAATATACATTGGTGTTTATAGATTCTGCCCAGAACACTTTTGGCAACCTTTTTTTAGCTAACATGCATCTTGACATCTCCATTATAGCTCTATTTTTCCTTTCATTCACTCCATTTTGTTGAGGAGTGTAAGGATTGCTAAACTGGTGCATTATTCTAACATCTCTACATATTGACTCAAATTCATATGAGGTATATTCATCTCCATTGTCACTTCTCATAGCCTTTATACTTGCACCAACTTGGTTTTCAACTTGAGTTTTAAACTTCCTAAACACATCAGTAACCTCATTTTTCTGTTTTAGAAAGGTCACCCAATTCATCCTAAAGTAATCATCTATAAGCAAGATGAAATACTTGCTTCCATTCAGGGATGAGGTCTGCATTGGGCTACACACATCAGTGTGTACCAATTGAAGCCTTTTAGTAGCTCTCTAGACTTGGTTTGTTGCAAAGGCAGGTCTATTGAGTTTCCCTACTTGACATGCATTGCACAAACTCTCATTCTCTTCTATCTCGGGTAAGCTCTGCACCATGTTTTTGACCTTCATTTCTTTAAGGCCAACATAATGATAATGGCCAAATCTTTTATGCATAGGTCTATGTTATCTGTGCTAACAGACATGGCTTGATATTCTGATTTTTTCAACTCAATAGGGAAGCTCTTTACCACCATTTTTACACACATCATCACACTGCCCTCATTCTCTAGTATTGTGTAGGATTGATCTTTAAAGTGCAAAGTGTAGTTTCTTTCTCACATTTTTCATACACTAAGCAAATTTTAATTGATTTCGGGCATAAGTAAAACATTGGTAATGATTTTTGGACCTGTCAAGGTCTGCACAGCCATATCTCCCCTGCCTTTAACCTCCACATAGTCACTATTTCCAATCTTTGCTTTTGACTAGTATGACTGGTCTAAGTTGACAAAATTTTCTAGATCATGTGTCATATGGTTGCTACACCCACTGTCAATCAACTAGGCTTGAGCATTGATTTGAGCAACATAGCAGAAGGCTACAAACTGTTGTTCTAACTCTAAATTTTGTTGCTGATCTTCAACCACTTGAACTTGCTGTGATGATTGGTTTAGTTTGTTTTTGTAGACCTTTTCAATGTGACCAAATTGCTTATGTGATCTATATTGATTATTTGGTCTGAACCAACACCTATTCTCTGCATGGTTCATCTTCTTGCAGTGAGAACATCGTGGAAAAGCCCTCAACCCTCCTAATTTGCTCCACTGATTGCTGGCTTTCTCTTTTCGCTTATTGTCTCCAACATGTTTCTTGTTTCCTCCCTGTATTGGCTTGCCTTTATGCAAAACAACCAATGCTCCTTCACCACTATCTTCTTGCCTCAACTTCGTTCTTTGCTCTTGAGCCAGAAATGCATGAACAAGCTCAGTCAAGGTGATCTGAGACATGTCCCTAGAATCCTCCAGAGAGGAGATTTTTTATTCAAACCTCTCGAGTAAGCTCACCAATACCTTCTCTACAATTTGTTTATCAGTTATCTCATCCCCTAGGAACCTAATCTTGTTAACCACATTCATTAATTTATCAACATACCACTTCAGTTTCTTGCATCTTTAATGTCTCAAACTCTTTCATTAAGTTCAAGACTTGCATATTTTGGATTTGACTACTTCCTCCAAATTCTTCCTTGAGCTTGTCCCAAGCTTCCTTTGCTATCTGACAAGCCATTATCCTGGTAAAGACTTGATTCGTGATAGCAGCATGTATATGAGACAAAGCTCTTGGAGCTTTTGTAGTTTCTTCTTCATGGATTCTTATTTGATTTAAGGTTGGATTTGACCCCAATTGTGGCGGCTGCTTTCTTTTTCTACATATTTCCATAAGCTCTAACCTATTAGGAAAGCTTTTATCTTAACAACCAACATATGGTACTATTCTCCATTGAAGGTTGGAGGTGGGAGTGAGGCTGAACTTGTTGCCATAAAGATAGGTTTAGGTGTGATGAAAGNCCCCCCCCCCCCCCCCCCCCCCCCCCCCCCCCTATGATACAAAAAAAAAAAAAAAAAAAAAAAAAAACACCCCCCCCCCCCCCCCCCCAAAGTGCGAATTCTTATAACACGATACACCCAAAAACCAAATCAATTTCAGTTCCTAATCCCACTTGCCCTAAATCCCAAATCACAAACAAAGCAAGCAAGCGAGACTTCCATGGGTCTGACGGCGACAGATATGCGACGCAAATCCGATGAAGAAGACATGGTTCACGGCGAAGAGTTGATGGCGACAGCTCTGTGATGCAATCCGATGAAGAAGACGTGGCTCACGGCGAAGAGTTGACGGCGACTGGGAGGTGTGTTGGTGCTTCCGACAAACCGTGGTGGAGATCGATGAAATTTTACGGATTACGACGACTGGGAGGTGTGTTGGTGCTGCCGCAAATGAGAAAGTGTTATAGTTTACTGGTTTTAGGGATTAAAAAATTGGGGGGGTGTTTTGTCATTTTTTAAAATTTAGGGATTACGGCTCGTGAGCCGGCTCGAGCTCTACTCGAAAGCCAGCTCGAGCTCGACTCGAACTCAAGCTCGAGTCTCAATTCTGAGGCTCGCCAAGCTCTAACTCGAGCTCGACACTGTTGTAAACGAGCCGAGCTCAATAAGCCAAAAGCTCGACTCGGCTCGGCTCAGCTCGTTTACAGTCCTAGATCTTTCCATGGTCCAACCCGTTGTAGGTATGTAATTCATTTACAATTGAAGTACATAAGTCTAGCTATTTACATGTCCCTCGCTTCCTTTTATTGCATACTTTATTCTATTAAATCTAATGTTGAATGGTGAAGCACAAAACAGTGTCGTTGGACATTAAACGATGCCGTCTCATAATAAAGCTACAAGATTGATCCTGATCATTGATTGTTTGGTAAATCTAACAGCCAAGGTTCTCCAACAGTGCAAGTATAAAAGAATACCCTTCAGTCGAATTACACAGCCTTTACACTCTCTGCTTTTGCGATTGAGTTCTTCTTTGTTAGGGTTTCTAATTTCTTGTTTATATAATTGTAATCTGGTGCGATTGTTGTAATCGTGTTTGAGGGTTGTGTTTCCTTCAGGTTGTAAGGATCTAGGTTAGTATTCTCATATAAGAAAGGTTACGAGTGAGTCTTTGGGAGGATTACAGGGAGTGAGTGATTTGATTGAGTTCAATCTAGTTGTATTTGTAACGAATCTTAATCTTTAGTGCTGTGAGCCCCAAGTTTACTGGAGCTCAACGTAGATGTAACTTATCCAATTTGAGTAAGTGAACCATGGTAAAAATTCTTGTCTTCTTGTTTGATTTTGCAGTTTGATTCTTGATTAATTATGTGAGATTTGGTGTTTTGAGTTTAGGATTCTTGCGATAAACTCAACATCTAAGGATTACAATACTAAGTAAATGCCATTAATGTCTTTCAAAATACAGTTTGAATTTGAAGTAGGGCTGCTCGGCCCCCTTGACATTAGATTAAAATGCTCAGAATTGTTCATGATTTGATAAATTAAAGAATACTGTTCAATGAGGGTTATTGTCATTAAAATTAGGCTTAAATGTAACGAATTGTGAGTAAAACTAACCTACACTCCTGTACTCAGGGCATGATTAACTTCTTATTTACTTCCCCTCTTGCACTTGCATTTCCAACAAATAATGAAGGGATGGTAGCATATATGGAGTGAGTCCCGTAGTCAAGGATTTCAATTTAACCAAACTATTACTTCGATGGGTTACAAGACCTGAGAGTTGCAGCATCAGATTATGGACAAATAGATTCAAAATTTGTGTAGTACCATTAATTGTTCAGTACACTAAGTTACTTCCTCTTCTTCAACTCCATTGCTTTCCCTTGGCAGAAAAGGGTATGTTTGTGTGGCTGGAAAAGAGAGCTACTTACATATGTAGAGCGCACCACATCAAAAAGGAGACGCCATTGTTTCTTAGTGAACAAAAGGACTGGTATAGAAGTGATTACAGTAACAACAATAGGAACCCACAACACTCCATCTCTAAAAACAATGAAAATAGTTACACAAAACACTACCATCATTGTTGCTATTGATAATAAAAGTGTTACAAGTCCAGCAACCAGCTTTTTTGGTAATTGTGAGAGGAAATCTTCTTCTGCATACCGGGTGTTAAAGGTTGGTGCTGTGCTAGAAGTATGATTTGCTGAAAGTTTGAAGCTATTTTGCGGTTGTGGATGGACGTGCATGGTGCTGTTCTAGAGTTCAGTAGTTTAAGTCCTTATGCAGATTTTAGTGTTAATTTTTGAATTTGTTGACTCAGCTTATTTTGTAATGAAGTTGTTAGACTTGAGTGGTTTAGCTGAGATTAAGTGAAAGTTTCTGATAATTGTTGAAACAGTAAGCAAAAGTATGTTATATGCAGACTTTTGTCTAATGAAATTACAGTCTAGTTTTTCATTCTTTTTCTCTTTTCTTTGCACAACCGGCATTAACAAAACACTAACATGGTATCAGAGCTTCATTAACCAACTATCATCCAAAAACTTCACTCAAAAAACTCACCCCAAATCACCATCAAACTTCCATCTTCCCAAGAACAAAACTTTCAAAAACTGCAACCAGTTTTTACATGGCTACTCAATCGGCTTCTCTCTCACCTCCAGCGTTCAATGGAGACCAGTATCACATTTGGGCAGTTAGAATGAGAGCCTATCTAAGAGGACAAGGGCTGTGGCAATATGTGGAAGAGGTGAAACAGCCACCGCAGCTTGGTCCAAACCCAACCTTGAATCAAATGAGGATGTATGAGGAGGAAATGTCCAAAGCTCCAAGAGCTCTTTCTCACATACATTCTGCAGTAACAGACCTTGTATTTATAAGGATAATGGCATGTGAAACTGCAAAGGAAGCTTGGGATAGATTGAGAGAAGAGTTCATAGGAAGTGATACAACCCGAAACATGCAAGTCATGAACCTGCGCAGAGAGTTTGAAATGCTGAGAATGTAGGAGGTAGAGAAAGTTAAAGAGTATGTAGATAGACTCATGAGTGTGGGGAACAAAATCAGGTTGTTGCGAGTTGAGATGAGTGACAAGATGGTAGTTGAGAAAGTGTTGGTCAGCCTACCGGAAAGATTTGAGTCCAAGATATCCTCCTTAGAGGATTCAAAAGATCTCTCCCAAATCAGTCTCACTGAATTGGTTCATGTCCTGCAAGCCCAAGAACAAAGAAGGTTGATGAGGCAGGAGGACTCAAATAAAGTTGCTATGTTGGCTGCTCAAAAGGGAGTAAATATGCAGGGAAGTAATAGAAAATATGCTGGAGATAAGAGAGGAAAAGAGAAGGCTGGTGGTCAGTGGGGAAGGCAGAGTGGAGGAAGAAATTATCCACCATGTTCCCACTGCAAAAAGAAGGGACATCCGGACAACAAGTGCTGGTTCAGGCCTGGGATTCAATGCAAGGGATGCAAGTAGTTCGGCCACATTGAAAAAGTGTGCAGGAACAAGGCTGCACAGCCACCACAGCAAGCACAAAGTGCAGATGACCAGCAGCAGAGCAGAGAACCAGAATAGTTATTTGTAGCTTCATGCTACTCAATGCAGACCAGCAGAGATGTTCGGCTGATAGATAGCGGATGCACTAACCACATGGCAGCAAATGTGGAGAATTTTGTTAGGCTGGACATGACCTACATCTCCAAGGTTAAGGTTGGAAATGGTGACTATGTGGAAGCAAGAGGAATTGGAGATGTGGCAGTCCAAACTCAGGCAGGGACTAAGGTTATTTCTAATGTTCTATTTGTACCTGAAATTGCACAAAATTTGTTAAGTGTAGGTCAAATGTTAGAGAGAAATTATACCTTGCATTTGCAAAACCATTCTTGCATTATAAAGGATAGTGAGGGAAATGAATTGTTGAGTGTAAGGATGCTACGTAAAAGTTTTCCTCTAGACTGGAAAAAACCAGAAAACTCAGCATTAATCACCTAGGTTGAAGAGTCTGAGTTATGGCATAGAAGACTTAGACATTTTCACTACCTTGGAATTAAAGAGCTCAAGTCAAGGGACATGGTATTAGACCTGCCCGAGACAGAAGAGAAGAGGACTTTGTGCATAGCCTGCCAGCTTGGCAAACTTAGCAGGCCATCATTCCCTTCGGATCAAGCCTAGAGAGCAAGTCACAAGCTGCAATTGATCCACTCGGATATGTGTGGTCCAATGAAGACATAATCTTTAAATGGCAGCAGGTACTTTGTACTCTTCATTGATGATTTCTCAAGGGTGGCTTGGGTTTATTTCTTGAAACAGAAAAATGAAGTGGCTGATGTGTTCAAACAATTTAAGTTGCTGGTGGAGAATGAAGCTGGAACCTTTATAAAAACAGTAAGGAGTGACAATAGAACAGAGTACACTTCAAATGAGTTCAAGACAATCTGTAGCCTAGCTGGAATTCAGCAGCAGTTCATAGCACCATACACTCCTTAACAGAATGGTGTTTGTGAAAGAAGAAACCGAACCATTATGGAAATAGGCAGGTGTATGATGGCTGGAAAGAACCTCCCTAAAGTGTTTTGGGCTGAAGCTGTTAATACAGTAGTTTTCCTGCTGAATAGGCTGCCCACCAGGGCAGTCAAACATCAAACACCAATTGAGGCATGGAGTGGAGTCAAGCCAGTAGTAGGGAACCTGAAAGAATTTGGAAGCATAGCCTATGTGATGATCCCAGCCAGCAAAAGGTCCAAATTGGATGACAAGGCAGAATTTGGGATATTTATAGGCTACAACAGCAACTCTAAAGCTTATAGAGTTTATGTTCCTGAGTCTAAAAGGATTGTAATCATAAGGGACATAAAGATTGATGAATGTGGAGTCTAGAACTGGGAAGAAAAAAGGGTTGATGTGCAAGCTGAATCAAGTTAAGATGAGAGAAATGAGGGTCTGATTCAAGAGGCAGATTCTGATGAGGAAGAAGAACATGCTGTTAGAGGAACTAGAACTCTGGCTGATGTGTATGAAAGGTGCAATGTGGCAGTGGTGGAACCAAGGTGCTACCTTGATGCTACAAAATCTGAATTGTGGGAGGCTGCAATGCAGGAAGAACTCAACATGATCAATAAAAACCAAACCTAGAAGTTAGTACCAAGACCTGAAACAAGGAAGGTAATTCAGGTGAAATGGATCTTTTAGTTGAAATTTAATCTTGATGGCTCAATCCACAAGCACAAAGCAAGGCTGGTGGTTAAGGGCTTTGCACAGCAACCAGGCATTGATTTTTCAGACACATTTGCCCCGGTAGCCAGGCTTGACACAATCAGGATGTTGCTGGCTCTTGCAGCCCAATTTAACTGGAAAATTTTCCAGCTGGATGTCAAGTCAGCATTATTGAATGGGTGGATTTTAGAGGAGATTTATGTTGAACAACCCGAGGGCTACAAGGTTGAAGGTAAGGAGGATTATGTGTACCTGTTGAGGAAAGCCTTGTATGGCTTGAAGGAGGCACCTAGAGCCTGGTACAGCCAAATAAATGATCATTTGTGTAGCCTTGGTTACTCTAGAAGCCCAAATGAGCACACACTCTACATAAGGAAAACTAGAAGGGGTGTGACTGTGGTCTTTCTCTATGTTGATAACTTATTGGTGACTGGAAGCAATCCTGAAGAGTTGGACCAGTTTAAGTCAGCCATGCAAACTGAGTTCGAAATGACTGACTTGGGATTGATGAAATATTTTCTAGGCATGGAGATAAGGCAGGCTGCAGGTGAGATTTTTGTGTGCCAACAGAGGTATGCAACCGAGCTTCTCATGAAGTTTGGAATGGACAACTGTAAATCAGTGGATACACCTCTGGTTCCCAACCTAAAACTGAGCAAAACAGACGATGCAGAAAGGGTAGATGAAGGGAAATACAGGAGCTTGGTAGGAAGTTTGCTGTATTATACAACCACCAGACTTGACCTCATATTCACAGCAAGTTATCTCTCAAGGTTTATGAGCAACCCAAGTGAATTGCACTTTAAGGCTGCAATACATGTGCTGAGATATGTAAAGGGAACCATCATGTTAGGCATCTGTTTTAGGAAGGCTGAAAGTCTGAAATTGTTGGGGTACACTGATAGTGATTGGGCTGGATCCCTGGATTATGCAAGAAGCACCTCTGGTTATGTGTTTTACCTGAATAAGGGTGCAATCAGTTGGCTGTCAAGGAAGCAGGAGACTGTGGCACAGTCTACTGCTGAAGCTGGATATGTCTTTGCTGCAGCAGTAGTGAACCAGGCTGTGTGGTTGAGGAAGATGTTGGATGATTTGCACCAAGTGCAGGGTGGTCCTACGTTGATCCTATGTGATAACCAGTCAGCTGTGGCAATGGCAAAGAATCATGTACTCCACGACAGAACTAAGCATATTAAGATTAAGTATCATGCTGTTAGGGAAGCTGAACAGTGTGAAGAAGTAAATTTGGTGCACTGCAGAGGGGAAGATCAAGTTGCTGACATTATGACAAAGGCATTGTGCAAATCCAAGTTTGAAGCCTTTAGGCTAAAACTTGGTGTTTCCAGCCAAAGCACCAAGGTGGAGTGTTGAAGGTTGGCGCTGTGCTGGAAGTATGATTTGCTGAAAGTTTGAAGCTGTTTTGCGGTTGTGGATGGATGTGCCTGGTGCTGTTCTAGAGTTCAGTAGTTTAAGTCCTTATGCAGATTTTAGTGTTAATTTTTGAATTTGTTGACTCAGCTTATTTTGTAATGAAGTTGTTAGACTTGAGTGATTTAGCTGAGATTAAGTGAAAGTTTCTGATAGTTGTTGAAACAGTAAGCAAAAGTATGTTATATGCAGACTTTTGTCTAATGAAATTGCAGTCCAGTTTTTCATTCTTTTTCTCTTTTCTTTGCACAACCGGCATTAACAAAACACTAACACCGGGAAGTTAGAATTGATAAAAAGGTTAAGATGGAGCATGCTGAAGATACTAGCGAAACTGCATCTGATATAACAAAAATTTTGAAGGAAGTTTTTTGAACAGAATGAGGAGTCCCTGTCTCACCTTTGGTGCCACCTGGGACAGTGAAAGCTGCTGCAAAAACCACAGTGGCAATAAGAGTTGCCACAATCATGCAATAGTTTGCAGTGTCCTTCATCCATTTCTCTCCCTTTAATTCTCCATGCTCCTTAGTAAATAAGTAAAAGAACATAGGAGATTTACTACCTAAACAATTCGCAAGGAAAACATTTTCTAGGCAATACTTAACTATATATGTAATGGTCAAGTTAAATTAGGAATTTGATTAATACTCCAAGTCGCACAATAAAAATGTCCAACAATGTAACCTACAGTAACCACAACACTACCATTTCATTATGCTATAAAAGAAATCACATTATTGCGTAAATGCCTTATGGCTAAAATTTTTATTTGTGAAAAGTCCGGAACAAATTCTATATTGCAATAATCAAGATAAATTAGCAGTTTGAAAATATATTATAAAAATCCTTTAGTGTCAGAACACACTTGCAAATGATTCTTTGGCAAAAGGTGCTAGTAAGTATAAGAATATATTGTGAAATTATATCAAATTCAACTTGCTAAGAAAATATTTAGTAATAGCAGCTTTGCAAAAATGGTTTCTGAAAGAAAAGGAAAAATTAAAACTGAAAGGTTAAAGTGCAAATTTTCATATCTGTTCGCGCTCCTAATCATAATTGTCATGTAAACATATATTTCAACTATAAAACCAAAAACAGTAACTTATATATCAGGGCATGCTGAATATGTCAAAGATTAAAGGAGACTAACACAAATTGACACATTGTTTCCAAAATCCTTGCAGAATTTGAGGGGCAATAGGCGTTCGAGCCAAGGCAAGCAATGCTGTCTCCTCGTTTCCATCACAAGCGACGGCTAACTCTGGGTGTTTCTCTAGCAAATCCAGTGCAACATCTGAGAACACAACAACCGTCATTAGAGATGATATAGTATCAATTCTAAAAAGTGGAAGTATGAAGTTGCTATACATAATACTATATTAATTATGTTTCATAAAAGGAAAATTTTCAGATTTGTAATCACCAAGCCACTTGTGCTATGAAAGGGTTCTTTCATTAGTTTTGTCAAATCATACGTCTCTTGATGGGCATTCACAGTGTTCCTTAAAAGAACAATGGGACGTTTGTCAAAAAATATACAGGGGAGGATATATTAATCTAACCACCATGCATGGAATTTCAATCCTATACCAAAGGTTTCAATCTTACATTGCAAAATTCAATTTAAAAGATATCAAGTGTACTACAATTAGCCAAAATATAAAGAATACAGTTTTACATACCATACAAACCGTTGCTTATTAGAGTGAATATAATGACTCGTCATCAGTGGCTTCCTAAAGGAACTGTACCATCTCTTTATGGCCAAACAAAGCAGCCATGTAAAGTGGTAACATCTCATTTCTACCTCAGATCATTGCTAAGTTTCTACTCCTTTCCAGGACATCAGCTAAGTTTGTACTCTCCTCTATCATGTTGGGAAGTTCCACCTTCTGGGACTCAACAGAGAGACAATAAGCTGTTTTTCCGGCTCCTTTTTTTGTAGTTAAATCCTCTTTTTTTATCTTGTTCATCATCACTTGAGCAAGTTCCACATTTCCAGACACAGCAGCAAGACAAAAAGCTGTATTGCCTGCATAATTTGTAGTAACTAAATCCTCTTTATTTATATTATCCACCAGCTTTTCCAAAAAATCAGTTTGCTCTGCTGCAGCTGCGATATGGAGAGCAGTGTCCCATTCCTTTGATATCCTCGCTCTTATATCATTTTTTATGTTTCTTGTAAATACCCTCAGCCATGCTCCAATCACCGCTTAGTGCAGCTTGATACAATTTTAAGTTTCTAATTCTTGTTTGTTTGTCTGTCAAGTGGAAGCATTTATAATAAGTTTTATCAATAAAATTGTTGATTCTTTAAAATATGCATATAAAAAGACACATATAGGCGCCAACATCAATCTATATTAAATAGTAGCTAATATCATGCCTTTGGAAAACAGTTTCTTGCCAAGTTGCCAAAGTGATTGGTAATGAAGCTAAAAGATTTTCCCCGCAGTAAACAATCCATCTGAAGAGAAACAGTAGCACAGGTATAACACATTGTAAAATCAAAGCATACCAGCCAATTGACCATAAGGTGAAGCAATGACAATTTCAAATTCTTCATTTGAACCATTTCCGGATGCAAAGGTATCCCTCATGATTTCAATAGTCGGCATTTGTTGTAAACCTATAATGAACTTTATATTGTTAGATAAGTTGAATTGGATAGATTTCTCTTTTATTACAAAATAATACTTCCATCAAATTTTTAAATAGTAATTGATTTATCAACATTTTAGTTAACATTACCATATAAAATGAATGATGCAGATAATATCATATGAGAAACAAAAGTGTTGCATTAGTTATCATATCCATAGTATAAAAGAATCGTAAAGCAAAAAGAAGACATTAGATGCATTTCATCAAATAATGCAGAATCTCAGAATTTCCGGATGTCATTGCTATTTTGATGTTTTAGTATAACTTACAGTTATATTACTGTAGTTCTACCACAACTACAGAGTACATAACAATGTAAACAGGTGCTTTACATGTTTGAGGTATTGACAATGACCTCCCCTATCGTTTGGGGAAAGTGTCTAATAGATCCAAAAGCTTTTTAATGTAGAAAGTCCTCCCTTCAAGTTCATTAATTAATGAAAAATTGTAATCTTAAATCATCTTAATAGCCCTCAAATTTTTCTTTACATTGTTAATAATTAATAAAAGGCCTTGAAAGGAGATCTCCTTACAATTTAACAACTTTATGGTCAGGTAAACATTCCTCAACATGGAGGTCATTGCAAATTACCTTAGTCTAAACTTTACCTTCTCCCACTACACGATATTTCAATCTAGATGATAAAGTTTCTGACCTTCATAAACATACTTTTTATGAACTGCACATTTTGTACAGGCAAAATTTAAGTGTAAATTACTGAGTTATACAAAAAGTTGGAAAATATTGGCATAAATTTAAGGATTACAAGGAAATTCTACAGAAAATGAAAAAAAAAAAAAAAAAAAAAAAAAGAATTTTTTGAAACTTTTTTGCCCTCTTGGTAAGACTGATAAGTATCCAAAGCTATTGACAATGGCAGTCTTAAAACAACCAAAAATTGAAACTTGACAAAATAAAACAAAAATATACATTAAAAAGAAGAACTGGTTTCAAAAAGCTTACCTTTTTTTTCGGCTTAAGATGCAATCCCCAGCTCGAAATGGGAAAATGAAGAAAGAAAAGCTTCAAGTGAAGAGCAAAGAGGAGAATAACGAGGCTGAAAGCTGAGAAAGAGGGAAGTAAAGTAGTGGCAGAGAGAAGAACAATGCCACACCATCACCAACTCAAACACAAGTCTCAGCAGCTCTACTCTGTAGCAGCTTGCTCTCTCTCTCTCTCTCTCTCTCTCTCGCTCTCGCGAACCCAAGACCATGAACTACACATTAGCCATTCACACAAAGATAAATACACGTTGGATAAATACACGTGAGAAATGGAAATTACCAAAGGCATTTCTCACGAACCGCTCCCGTATAAAAAGAAAGCCTTTTCTTTTAGAAAAGGTTATTCACTGTTACTAAAAAATACGCAAAGAAAAAATATGCTCTCTCTCTCTAAAATTGAAAAGAAGATACTTTACGCAGTTGATTCATCCAGGTTCAATTTTTGCTTTAGAGATAAGGAGAAGAGGTATTTATGCTGTCTAAATTCATTGTAGTTCATTTATATACAAATGTGATTGCAATGGTGACTATGATCTTAGGATTACTTTAGGATATATGTTATTCTATGTTATTTCCAACATTGGTATCAGAACATTTGGTTTATATATTGTTTTTAATTTGTACTGTTATGTTAAAGCATGTTGATGGTTGATTAATGCAATTCTGAATTTTGATTTTTTTATGCGTAAAAAGTTATCTTTTTGGCAATGATAATTAGACCATTAGATTCCTTATGAAATTATGAAGAAAATGGTTTTTGAATCATAAAAAATGGAGTTAAAATGACTTAGATATGCCTCTTTAAAGTTTCGGGTTTCGTATGGGTTGATTTTTGGGTTAGGTACCCAGTTGCAGACCCGGAAAGAGGTTGAAGACGACAAGGACCGACATGTTGTTTTGGATCCAACCTTATGAATGACATGTCGTTTTTCTGTTTAATTTTTTTTAAAGAAAAAAAATGCAAATAAGCGTGGTTGGAGAGACTTGAACCCAAGTCTCCAAGGCTAAAGCCCAATTCCCTAACCACTAGGCTATTTTTGTTTTGTGTTAACTATACTCACAAACCCGGTAATTAGTCAAACCCGACCCATAAGATCAAACGGGTTAGTCAAACCTAGTCAACGCCTGACCCATAAGACCAAACAAGTCAGTCAAACCTAGTCAACACTTGACCCGTAAGACCAAACGGGTCAGTCAAACCTGGTCAACACCTGACCCGTAAAGTCAAACAAGTCAACGGGCCAAACTCGGGTCAGGATTGACCTGGTTGAATGTGGAAATGGGTCGACCCGACCTGTATTCGTGTGGGCGCATGGAAGCTCCTGCCGGCGCGTAGGGGTGCGTGGCCGTTTCTGGGCGGCGTGTGAAGGCGCGTGAAGCATTCTAAATTTTTTTTCTTTTGCTGTAAAGAATAAAAATGCATACTTGGTATGTTGTTATGAGTCTAATTTTTCTTATTAAACCATAAACACGTATATATATTATTTATCAAATATAGTCAAACTTTATTTGATAAATAAATAGTTTTGTTTTTGTATTTGTTACAGAAAAATGTTACATTATAAACGTGCAATGGTTGCTAGAACACCCGCTCAAAAGGAAAGGTTTATGAACATGAATAGAACTCTACAAACTCACACATTGATTTTAAGAGACACAAAGGATGAGTTGGTGCAACTCGTAAATCATTTCATTTATGTGAATGAAAAGATTCAGGAAATTGTCTGGATAGGGGGATTAAAGGAAGATGAGTCGAAATACAAAGTTCTAAGAGAGACTCTTGGTTACCCTAATCTCGTTGGTCTCTTTGATATGGTTTGGACTAAGCTGAAAGTTCAAAACTTTAAAGATGACAATAAAAATTATAGTCGTTTAGTCAACAACTACATCAAGGAGTACATAGACTGGGTTGCCAAAAAGACAGCTGGTGCATCTATAGGAGTCTCCACTCGTAAAGGACATCACAAGAAACTGGGAGTTCCCCTGCCTAGGGTTAATTACAAGTTAGATAAAGACCTTACGATAAGGATTATCAGATCCTTCCCAGTTTTAGGAATGAGGCAGTACACTTAATTTTTTTTGGAATTTGTTTGTTTTAATTTCATTACATGTTGAATTCTATTTAAATAATGCAATTAAATAATGGAATTAGTTTTATTTATTTATTATTATTTTATTAAAATTTTATGTGAATTTATGTTGAATTATATTTATATGATTGTGTCTTAATATAATTTTAGAATTGCAATTAATTATATCTATGATAATTGGAAATTGGAATTTTGGATGATGATTGTTGACATTGTTAACTTTTGATTCCAAAACTAATATACAGTTATTATTGATATAATTAATTAAATATATGTATGTTCCGAGCATTGAATAACATTCATTATCTAATGTGTAATTTTTAGAAATGGCATCTGCATCTCAGAACATTGTCACCGAACTTAATAAATGAGAAAAATTTAACGGCGACAATTATGAGATATGGAGCATGAAAATCTAATATGTTTTGGAAGAACAAGAGGTTCTTGAAGCTCTGACTACAACCATGGAAGAGCCTGAAGAAGGAGTCATGGCTCAACATAGACGAGACCATCCAGCTTATGACATATGGAAGAAGAAGAATTCCATTGCTCACATCACTTTGTTGAGCAGCATGGACAATGATCTCATGAAAAAGTACCGGGATTACGAATCAGCAAAGGACATGTGGTCCGCACTTGCTACAAAGTTTGGCGGTACGTCTATTACCAAACTCCGGTCACTCACTATCAAGTTTGACACATATAAGAAAAAGCCTGAACATACTATGAGAGTACATTTACGACATTTGTCAAACATGATAAGTGAGTTAAGAGATGCAGGTCACGTCCTAACTGATGAACAATAGGTTCAAGCTGTCATAAGATCGTTGCCTCTAAATTGGGAACACATGAAAATACACCTTACCTACAATGAGGGCATCAGAAATTTAGAAGATGACATACGCCATTTGGAACAGGAAAAAGATCGCCTTAATGCGAGTAAGGCAAATACTGATGTGTATATGGCTGGTTCCAGTTCACATGGTGGGAAGGGATTTAAACGTAAATTCCAGGATGGAGCTAAAGATAAGGCAATTCTGATAGGCTCAATGGAAGAAGAGCAAGTTTTTTAACACGGAAAAGGAAAGCATCCTGCCAGGAAGAGAAATATGCAAAGTTGATCTATAATTGTGGTAACAAGGGACATTTTGCTCGCATTGTAGCAAGCCGAAAAGGTAAATTACTTGTTTGCACAAGTAAGTTATATAATGTTTCCAATTCTGTTTTTCTAACTAAATCTCATCCTTGTGGACTGTAGATTCAGCATAACAGACCACATAGCAAAAGACAGAGTGCTTTCGTGGATTTTCGCCGAATACCATGGAAACAAAATGGATATATGTAGGTAACAATTCAAAGTGGAGTCAAAGGGATCAGCACATGCAAATTGATCATGCGTGAGGTCGAATCCTATACCTACATGACGTGTTATTTGCACTCGATATTCATCGAAATTTGATTTCCGTGTTAGAACTGATTAACTTGGTTTTAATTTAAACTTTTCCAGTACTGGTTTCCATTATTTTTGGACACAACATACTATGGTTGTGGTTATATTTCAGATGGTTTTATAGTACTTGACGTTGCTTATAATTATGTAAGTGTTTGTTCTTCCTTTATTACATCTTCTAATAATGATGATGTGAATACATGGCATGCATGCCTTGGCCATATTGGCCAACAAGAATGAATATCCTAGCAAGAGAAGGCTTGTTAGGATCCTTAACAAAGAGACTTGACTACTTGTGAACATTGCCTAGCTGGAAAAACAGCATAAAACCATTTGGAAAAGCTAAGAGCTGAAGTTCCATTGCAACTAATTCATTCTGACATATGTGGTCCAATGATTGAGGGCTGACATGGGCTGTTTATTTCATAACATTATAGATGATTTCACTCAATATGGTTATGTTTTCTTGATTTCTCAAAAATCAGAAGCTTTAGAATGCTTTCAGAAGTTTAAAAACTAGTTGGAATCAATTAGATAAAAGATAAAAGTTTTGCAAATCGATCGAGGTCGTGAATATTTATCTATCAATTCAGAATTTTTGTGATGAAATGGGAATAGAACGTCAATTACTATTCCAAGCTCCGCAACAAAATAGTGTTGCAAAACGAAGAAACAGAACTCTACTTGAAATGGTGAGGTCTTGATGGCACAAGCAAACTTGCCCATCACCTTTTGGGGTGATGCTTATTGACTGCCACAATATCCTCAATCGAGTACCCTCCAATCATTACTACTACACCATATGAGTTATGGACAATCGGAAACCCATTTTGAGTCTCCACCAACCTGGGGATATGTTGCCTATGTTCATATCCTTCCCATAATATGAAAAATTAGGTCCGAGGGGGAAGATTTATCTTCATAGATACTCAGAACATTCAAAGGGATACGTCTTCATAGGAACAAGAAAGTAGTAGCATCACTAAGTTTGAATCAGAGATGTCCCTTCTTAGAAACTGATTTTCATAAAGGGCGAGATAATAAAAACTTGTTTCTATATGAAACAAGACTAAGGCAATTCTGTTGCCGACAATCAGTTGGTTATACTACATCCCAGTGGGAGCAATTGGAAGTTGATGAATCAGTTTCAGATCCTCCATCATCCCACGAACGATCCAACTTATGTCTGGTCCAAGTGGGAACCACCAATCAATCTCCAGTACGTCGATCAAATAGGAAACAATTCCACGTCGCCGATTTGAGATTGAGGGGAAATTTTTCTAGTTACTCCACAATGACAAGAGCCAAGGAATGTAATGAGGCTCTCAATTGCCCTTCTAAGGAAAATGGATGAAAGCAATGAAGAATTTGGAGTCTATAAATCAAACCAAGTATGGGAATTGGTTGATAACCAAAAGGACGCAAAGCCATTGGGAACAAGTGGGTTCTCAAAATCAAGCGTAAAGCTGATGGCAGTATTGAAAGATACAAGGCTCGCTTAGTCGCGAAGGGGTATACACACAAGAAGGAGATTATGAAACTTTTTCGCCTGTTGTGCGGTTTACCTCAATCCGACTTATTCTACTATAGTTACTAGCATGGATCTTGAATTACATCAAATGGATGTAAAGACTGCTTTTCTCATAGAGAATTACAAGAAAAATCTATATGGACCACCCAATAGGTTTTACTAGGAGTCAAGAACACAAAGTGTGTAGAAATTTAAAGTCAATTTATGCCTCAACAGTCCTCAAGACATGGTATATTCGATTTCATATATCAATAATGTCGTATATTTCAAAATGATAGATGAAGATCACTGTGTATATCAAAAGAATCCAATAACAAATTTGTTATTTTATCATTATATGTTGATGATATCTTATGCTGGAAATATAAGGAGCTTGTCAATGAAATCAAAGGATGGTTATCATCTCATTTTGAGATGAAAGATATGGGTGAAGCTGCATATATTTTGGAGTCAAGATTTCAGAGATCGCTCAAAAAAAATTGTATCTCTTTCACAGAACCTACATTAAAAAATTCTTGAATTTCATATGCAGGATTGTAAACCCATAGACACCCCTATCGCGAAAGGCAAGACTTTAAGTCATAAAATGTGTTCGAAGACTCACACGAAAAGGAACAAATGAAGAATGTTCCTTATACAAGTGTTGTTGGAAGTCTCATGTACGCATGATGTGCACTAGAGCTGATATCTGTTATGCCGTTGGGTTGATAAGTAGATATCAATCCGACCTAGGACAAGCACATTGGAAAGCAGTGAAAGAATCTTAAGATATCTAAAAGGAACAGCTGATTACTCATTATGTTTCAAGGAAATGATTTACAGTTGAGAGGCTACACGATGCTGATTGGGGAGATTTAGATGAAGGCAATCTACTTTCGGATATGTTTTCTTACTAATGGTGGGGCCATATCTGTAGTAGTAAGAAACAATCATGCATACCTTATCTATAATAGAGGCTGAGTTTGTCAATTTCAGCTGCAGTGTGTCGAACCGGTCGTCACGTCACAAAATTAAACCTAAATCCCATAGTTAGCGGTAAGCATGGTCGAATCCACAGAGAGCAAGACTAATGACCTAGTATATTTGGTTAACAAAGACAAATGACAAAATGATTGATTAAAACTAAGGAAACTAATTACTTGCAGAAATTAGCATTAAATAAATTGCTAACTAAACACAATATTAAAAGCGTTGTCGCTACGGGTTCGGTTTGACTCAAAACCAACTCTCACAATTCCTCTCCTCGCTTTTCAATTTCCTAAACCTACAAGGCTGCAAATCATAAAAATGGCTTTCGGCACTCTAGTATAATCTATCCTGTCTCCCCGTCGTCTTAGTTAGATCGATTGGTTAAAGACTATCACCGACTAACTGAAAAACGCTAAACCCTTAAACACCACTATTTGGTACAACGTTAACATACAACATATCACCCTATATCATCCATCAACTAATTACACAACAAATGCATTCCTAGTAGAAATGATATTAAACGCTACTACAACTTGATTCAATCAGTACCGAACAATTTAAAGTTATAATCAACATTCAATATCTCAAACCGACATTCAATTATGCGAAAAGTTATATATCAATAAACTTTCCAAGGCCATTATCAATTCAACACGTCGAGCATCGAAATATTAAAAGCATCGTAACAACTGAAACGAAAACAATATAATCTGAATACAAAAAACTTAACCAATGTCCAACATTCGGGCTCATCCAACTAGTAGAGCTGATGAGGAGATCATGGAGTCAATCTCGATCTCGCCTACATCGTAACAGACAACCGGAACTCAGCCGCTCATGGTGTTGATGACGGAGGCTGAAACGTGGAAACGGAGCTGATCATGGTGAAGAGAGGTAACCGACAGTGATAGTGCGAAGAAGGGTGAAAACGACCCACGGACAGCCCAAATACAAACAGCCGCTCCCGAAAACGTTAATTTTCCTGTGGATCTTCCAGAAACGGTGCGGAAATGGGATCCGAAGGTACCGATGGAAAGCTCTGATGATGGGGAGTTCAATCAGTTCCTGGGGAGGTGAGAAGTCGCCGGAAATGAGCAAGATCTGCTTGGAAGATGAAAGGCGCGGCGGCAAAATCGCAGATTCTGCGGTTTTTGCGGCGGCTGAAGCTGGGAATCTAGATCCGGCCGTGGGGGAGGGATCGACCCCTTGGGGAGCTGAAACATCATCAGAAAATGGCGAAATCTCTCCTGGAAGATGAAAAGTCACGGTGTGGAAGGCGAAGCGTCGCGGCGTTGTGATGGTTTCCACGATGGTTTGCAGTGGCTGATGGCGGATCGGTGCATGGGGAGATGGATCGTCGCCGAGGGAGACGAAGGGTCGTCGGAGCTCGCCGAAAAACTGGTGAACAATCCCCCCTGCACGTGACTTTTCATCTTCTTTTTATAGAATAAAATGCAAAATATCACTTTGGTCCCTATATAATTGAAACATACAAAATCAGCCCCTTGAAACTGACATTTTACCCCCTAAACAGCATAAATGAGACAAAATCACTCTTAATCCATAAACCACAACCTAATATCAACTCATATACTTTCCAAAATCATTCCAAACCCGTTAAATTCATAAGAAAAATTATGAAGCGATTTTCGTGAATGAATTCATAAATTCTTTAATTGTCTCAATATACTTCAATTTAATCACACATGAGGTATTTTTTATCACCAAAATAGAGTCACTTTCATGACTCTAACACACTCCCCAACTTACTCTTTGCTAGTCCTCGAGTAAAGTTAAAGGAACTCTTTATATTCTCACCAACCCATACACATCATATTCATCAACATTCAAGGCATTTATCATAAGGTAAGTGAAGAATCTGAACACAACACAAACAACACAATCCTAAATAAAGAACTAAGTTTCTATCAAGATTTGCCTATCTCCATTCAAGCTTCTCAAACACACATTTCATATTCATATCACAATGTTAAAATGTCATGCAAAACTCCCCAACTTATGTAATGCAACATAATGCTCATTTTCCACACAAGATTTTGATATATAATTTCTTTTTCATTCATCACCTTTTTTTTTTCTTTTTTTCTTTTTTCTTTTCTTCTTGTCTTAACTTCTTAACGCTTTCTAGAACGTCCGTGTAATGGGCTTTAGGTCAATGACTCCCAACCCAGATGGCTATAGGGCACTAAGTTTAGAATACTCCTTGAACTTACTCACACCGAACCAACTGGCTACAAGTCAAGACTTTATTTCTTTATTTCTTTTTTATAAAGCTTATGATCTATGTAATGACTTTTTAAGCTTTCTAGAGGCCCCATGTAACGAGCTTTAGGCCAACCGCTCCCAAGCTAGATAGCTTTAGAGGATTAGGTGTAAAACACCCCTCGGGCGTACTTACTCGAGTCAACTAGCTACAAATCAAAACCAATCATCAAGCAACATTTAAGCACTTTAACCACACGCAAGTAATAAATGAAATTTGCTCCATGGGCATGTAAAGTATGTGGGAGACTTGCATAAGCACTAAAACACATGCCATTTACACAAAACAGTGTCTAACCACAATTATGGACAAACCTAGCACAAAACAGAACCATATTTCAATGTTTAACCCATGTTGTAACAAACCATTTCAAAAATCTCACAAAACTTTCAACTAGCACCTCAATTGCTTCTAAAATGGTGATTATGCATGAATTCATGAAAAAATTTAAATAACTCACTTTAGTTCACTTTAACCACTTTTGTCTTACAAGATAGGATTCAACATATTTTCAACAAAACACAACATCATCATAACTCACTTTAGTCTCCTTTAACCACTTTTGGACTTACAAGAGTACGATTCAACATATTTTCAACAAAACACAACATCATCATGCCACAAAAATTTAAGCACATCATTCAACACACAATCTCCCAAATCTCTACAAAAGCATCATCAACAATACTTCACAAAATATCACAATCTCCATGAAAGCATCATCAACACACTTCCCAAAATATGATCAACAACATACTCCACAAAAATAAAAATCAATCAACACTCCCCAACTTAAAATGTCATTGTCCTCAATGACCCCAACTATAACATCCTCCCCAACTTAACACAGTGCTATTGAACTAGTAAGAATAAACTGGATATTCAAGCAGCAATAGCATACACTAAGGATCCCAAATATCATGGTAAATGAAACACATAGATATCAAATATAATTTTGTGCGAGACTTGGTGGCACAAAAGGAGGTGACACTGAAGTACTATCACGCATGACATGGTTGCGGATCCATTCACAAAGCCTTATCGAGAGATACTTTCAATAGACATGTTAATCTCTAGGCTTACGTAGGTTGAATGTACTCATACTTTGAGATTTCCAAAATTGTTCATATTTGTCTTATCAATATTAAATAGCAATATTGTCAATGCTCAATTTCGATTATTATGGAACATACATGAAGGAGCTATATATACATATTAGTATGTAAATATTATATATGTCTATTTTGAAAAGCATGTCAGACAGTTAAAATTGGCCTTCTCACACTGGCAATCGCCTCTATTGCTTCGTAGGAATGGAGATGAGACGATTTTAAGCTTATTATCTAGGTGATAATAGAGAGTCAAGCTTAAAATGTTTAACTCACCTAAAACGAGAATTAAAATAGTCTAATGAAATATGACCATAAGTGATAAATGATCACTTTATCTATCTAATTGTCAGATTAGAGTTCTGATGAATTAAAAGCAGTAAAGTGAACTCAAGTTAGACATTAGGTATGTCTGAACTAAAATCTGTACAGCATTTACAAAAGAGACATGCACTCCATGGGAAAGGAGGAAATGCTGTAGTATGTATTCATACCACGTGTGCAAACATTGACCAAAGGGGTAATGAAAGTCAAAATCTCAACTTTACCATTGTGTGAGACCCTGAAGTTTTTACATAAATCTCATAGAATACCCTTATTACTCTATTCTGTTTCTTGAAAACCTCATTTGATGATTACTATCTTAGAGTGTTACCAAAGGATTAAGATAAATTCAATCTGCCGGGACATTTCTAGAAAAGCAAGTTAAATGAAAGTTACAAGAATCGAGAAAAGAGGAAGATTACGATTTTGAATTATCACACTATAATCATGTGTATTCATTGGTCGACCAATTATGTTTTACTTTTATGTAAAGACAGAACATAATTATGAATACAAAGGATATTTATTGTAAATGAGATTGTTAGAAAAATGTGATAAGTAATCTAGGGTATTGCATACAACATACAACCTGAGTTTTACAATTCGAGAAGTTATATATTCCTAACAGATATATGAATAACGTGCTCTCGAAGTATGCATGGTCACACGGCATATTTACTAAAGTATGAACCTTAAAGAAGCACAGAGAGAGAAAGTCTCATCATGTGTGAGTGGGAGATATTGGATAAATACACCCATGATGAAGGGGTGTGAGAAGTGGAAACTGCCAAAGGTAGTTTCTCACGAACCGCTCCCATATAAAAAGAAAGCCTTTTCTTTTAGAAAAGGTTACTCACTGTTACTCAAAAATATGCAAAGAAAAAACACGCTCTCTCTCTCTCTAAAATTGAAAAGAAGATACTTTACGCAGTTGATTCTTCCAGGTTCAATTTTTGCTTCAGAGATAAGGAGAAGAGGTATTTATGCTATGTAAATTCATTGTAGTTCATTTATATACAAATGTGATTGCAATGGTGACTATGATCTTGGGATTACTTTAGGATATATGTTATTCTATGTTATTTCCAACACCTTCTGTTTTCAGTATATTACAACTGTACCACTAAAACTTGCCCAAAAAATGTACATTTTTTTTTTTTACAATAAAATATTCATGTAACTTTTGAGTATGATGCTATACTTGTCTTCTTGCCAATACTCAACAATTTAGGGGTGAGCATGAGTAGCGGGTAGAATCAGAACCTGTGGGTAGAACTAGAACTGGAATTGAAACCTACCCAGAACCGACATTGTGCGGATAGGTTCTGGTTCCATTTTATTGGAACTGACACTGTGCGGTTCCAGTTCTTATGTGTGGAGGAACCGGAACTAGAACCTAGAAAAAGAACCTGAAACGGGTACTCGGTTTGGAATCTACTTAGAACCTATAGCGGGTACCCGGTTTAGAACCTTTATGGAACCGATTTTTGGAACCTGTTTTGGAACTTGGGCTGTAATGAAATATTTGTGAATAATGGGGGGTTTCATTATTTTACATATAAAAAATTTAAAATATAAAAAGTTAAATTTTTAGAATAACCTAATTAAATAAATATACAATTATACTTATTACATATAAACTACATCATATTAAAAACTTTAATATATTATAATATATCAATATTGAAGTTTTGATTAATTAAGTGTATAATTGGAATTAGGATCCAATAAAAAGTATTTTGATATTGTTAAAATAATTATTTTTGAATAAAATAGTATATTTAATTGAATAATAATATATTTAGTTATTTACTTCAATTATCAAGTTCTAAGTATATCTATTGTAAATTAGCAATTAATTAATTATATATGATAAATTGATAAACATTAATAAATTTAATTACTAGTTATATATCATATTTAATCAATTATAACATTACATTATAGTTAAATGATTACTTAATTAATTATAATTTTATAACATTACTTAACTGATTTACAGTATAATTAATTATAGCATTACATTAATTGATTACTACTTAATTAATTGACTTATAACATTTAATATGTTATTTAATTAAATAATTAGAAATTTAATTAATTATAGTATTACATTATAGATTTATAGTATAATTACTTAATCAATTATAACATTTATTATAAACATTAGTACAATATTTAATTAAATGATTAAAAATTTAATTAATTATCATATTACATTAAAGATTTATAGTATGATTACTTAATTCACTATAACATTACATTATATCACATAATTAATTATAACATTACATAATTAAATGATTACTTAATTGATTATGACATCATATTATAAACATTAGTAATTACTAATTTACTACATACACATTAGCACAATATTTAATTAAATGATTAGAAATTTAATTAATTATAATATTACATTATAAATTTATAATACGATTACTTAATTAATTGTAACATTCCATTATAATTAAATGATTACTTAATTAATTATAATATTCTATTATAAACAAATTATAAATAATATTATATTAAAGATTTATAGTATGAATACTTAACTTATTATTACATTTTATTATAGTATGATTGCATAATTAATTATAACATTACATAATTAGATGATTATTTAATTGATTATAACATTATATTATAAACATTAATTATAACATTATATTATAAACAAATGATTACTTAATTAAATGATTAGAAATTTAATTAATTAAACATTACATTATAGTTAAATAATTATTTAATTAAATTATAACATTATTACATTACATTACATTATAATTACTTAATTAATTATAATATTACATAGTTAAATGATTACTTAATTAGTTATAAATTTATAGCATTATATTATAAACATTAGTAATTTACTACATTATTCATTACTTAATTAAATGATTAAAAATTTAATTAATTATAACATTACATTATAGATTTATAGTATGATTACCTAATCAATTATAACATTCCACTGTAAATATTAGTACATTAATTAAATGATTAGAAATTTAATTAATTACAATATTAAATTATAGATTTATAGTATGATTACTTAATTTATTATAACATTACATTATAATATGATCACATAATTAATTATAACATTATATAATCAAATGATTATTTAATTGATTATGACATTATATTATAAAAATTAGTAATTTACACAATACTTAATTAAATGATTAGAATTTTAATTAATTATAACATTACATTATAAATTTATAGTATAGTTACTTAATTAATTATAACATTTGATTATAAACATTAGTACAATATTTAATTAAATGATTATAAATTTAATTAACTATAATATTACATTATAGTTAAATAGTATATTACTTAATTAATTATAACATTATAATTTACATTGTAGTATGATCACTTAATTAATTATAACATTACATTAAAGTATGATCACTTAATTATGCATAACATTACACAGTTAAATGATTACTTAATTAATTGTAAATTTATAACATTATATTATAAACATTATTAATTTATTACATTAGTCATTAGTACATTACTTAATTAAATGGTTAAAAAATCTAATTAATTGTAACATTACATTATAAATATATAGTATGATTACTTAATTAATTATAACATTACATTATAAACATTAGTACAATATTTAATTAAATAATTAGAAATTTAATTAATTATAAAATTATAGTATAAATGTATAGTATGATCACGTAATTAATTATAACATTACATTATAAACATCTGTACAATATTTAATTAAATAATTAGAAATTTAATTTATTATAACATTATATTATAAATGTATAGTATGATTACTTAATTAATTATAACATTGCATTATAATTAAATAATTACTTAATTAATTACAACATTACTATATTAAATTATAAACATTATAATTTATAACATTAAATTTACTATATTAGTATTTAGTAGTGGGAGAATCAAAGAAGTTAGTGACAGTTTCTAACTTTCTATATTGTTGTTTGTTTGAATGATTTTGGTGAAATTATTTGATGTGAATTGTGATGAATAATTGTTTGTGTTTTGTTTTTTATTGAGGAATTTTACGTGAATTGTGATGAATTATTGAATTCAAGTGTTGCCTAGAGATTAGAGGATTTATAAGTTACATTGGACACAAATGAATGAGTAATCAAAATTTGTTAAAGGTGTATTTGTAAACTTTTAAGGTATTTTTATTATTTTTTAAACTAATAGAGGGGTAATTGATTTTTTCACAAGATACCTGGGAAAGGAATCGGAACCTGCATTTCAGGTTCCGGTTCCTTGAATTTAAGAACTTGCACTATGCTCCAGTTTTTTTTTTGGAACTTGTACTATGCGATTCGATTCCTCCGAAAAATACAGGGTACCCGAAACTGCTCACCCTACTATCAACATTCTTCTTCCACCGCACAAATATGGAAACATTCTGATCGACTCATTAATCTTTTGACACTCCAAATCGCACTACGCATGAACAACAACATCTCTTCAGATCTACATTTGAGCTTTCATCCTCTGCTCCCATGACAACGCCGTGAATTCTCCACCGCTCTTCGCACACCCTCTTCTTCAACCCCTGCTCTTTGCAGATCAACGGCGTTCAAGCGACAAAATCTCATACCCACTCGCCTATGTCGTTTAGTGAGTCGAACACCGACTTCAAGCTTCAGTTCCCCATCACAGTGAGAAACACTGTTCTACTTTGGATTAAAACTTGAATTTTGCTATTCAATTAGTTATCAAAATGGAGGATACCTTTTTCTGAGGAAATGTTTAGTAAATTTCGTGGTTTTATATATTATTTGTTATGCCTTAAGAAAGCGGGCTGACGTAGGCTAAGTCAGCATGCAAAAGTCAAAACTTGGGAAACCCGCAGCCGAGTCATGTGACGAAGGAGCAGTTCTGCTAGTGTAGTGGGTGGGTGCTAGGCTAGCCAAGAGTTGGAGAGCTTCCACATGTCCAATGCTGCATCGAATCGCGCAAATCGCTCTGGAAGGTGTGCAATGGGACATAAAGGAAGATTTGAACGGATAATCCCACCAATTCACAGATTCAGCAATCATAACCTTAATCCATCCCACTATAAATTGAGAGTTCCCTCTCAATTTTGGGATGAGCTAATCTCTCAAAGAAATAGCATATATTGTATCTCTCCCACTTGTAGAGTAGCTCGCTGACCGCGACCAGATCACTACCATTAATATATATCAGTGGAAGTAGGACTTGCTTCCTTAAGCATCCGAACCACTTTAAAAGCTGTCTCGTCACTCTTTTTCTCTCATTTTTATCCTTCACTGTGTCTTCTGGACGAGCCCAGCATTTCACACGTGTATTTAGTTGGTGTCAAAATCACGCATCAACAGTTTGGCACTAGAAGGAGGGCTTAATTTAGTATTCATCCTTCATCAAGAGAATCTCTACTACTCCAATCCCACAACAGCAAAGGCTCGCCGATTGAACCTGAGCGAACCAACCAGAGTACTGAGGGGATCCCCCAAATGCAGGAGGACACCTCTCCCAGGGTACCTCGTCCCGCAGACTACCACGGGGATATCTCGTCAAGTTCACAACTTGACCCCGCCATCCTAAGCTACATGGAGAGGTTCAACAATACTCTCCAAACGGTTACGCAAAGATTGGATCGTTTGGACCGGGTGTACCACCCAAATCAAATGAGGTGGTGTAACTGCCAAAAACGCATGCAGATCGTGCAAAGGTGGTAAGGGTGATAGCCCGTGCCACGAGCACTGCAGCGTGTCGAAGAAAGGGTAAGCAAGTGGCGAAAAAGGGCCTAAGAGCTCTAAAGGCCCGATGAACACCGACCACGTCCCGAGTAGAATACCCGTGGCACTGACACTCGGTGAAAGTGTATAGCCCGAGCCATCCCATGCCACGTCGCATGAAAACCCCCACAAAGTGTTGGGCGAGGTGATTCTCATCACCGCCAGGGAAACCCTAATCGCAGTGTGCGGGAGGTTCCCACACTTCACGGGGTGGTTCATACCACCGTGGAGGTCGTGAAAATTCCCCGCACGTTCATCGTCATCACACGGCTCTAGCCAGTGTGTATCGAGAGCAGCCGAAACTGCCGGCCAAGGCGAAGTAGGGTCAACCTTCGGACTTTCTTAATCGCCACCGCAAGGGTCGAACTTGCGTGGCGAAAGCGATCCCTAGATGGCTTCGATGCCCCAGATCGAAGAGCTGCAGCGAGTCTAGTACCAACGAAAGCTCAGCAGTACGAGCAAGGGCAGGTCGCATCAGCGTCTTCCTGTTCTCTACGTGGGTTAGTCGCCCCACTCCCATCGAGATTTAGAATGCCCGACTTGCAGGTGTTCGATAGAAATTCTAAGCCGAGGATCATTTATATGAATTCAACTACTGATGGAGCTTCACGGGCTCAGATTTGGCAAAGTGCGCGTGTCTGATAGTGACCTTGACCTCTCATGCCAAACGATGGTTCAGTCGCTCCTGGCAGGATCAATCAATTCGTGGCCTCAGATGAGCTCTACATTCCTGAGACACTTCCAAGCGAACAGAAAGTTCTCAATGCCTTTGAGCTACCTCAGCAATATAAGGCAAGAGAGGGACGAATCCCTCCAATCGTCCATAGACCGATTCCACAGAGAACTCAATAAAGTAGCTCACACTCCTGAAGGTCTGTTCAGAACTCTCACATTGTAGGAGTTACCCACAAACTGACCTGTGAAAAAGCTACAGGCTGAGGATGATGTTTTCCTCCTCACATTTACAACCTTACGAAAAGTACCTCCGTATTGAAAATTCTGTAGCGGTACTCCACTGCCACGATCGCGGCGCCTCAGGTAGTGCACCTGGTGGGAGGAAAGAAGGAGAGCTGATCATAGATGGACTCCTGACGATCAACGAAAAGGAAAGAACCTGCACTATGAGCCCAAAAGTCTTATGCCCCAGCTCCTGCCGCAATCGCGACAGGAACCAATATACGCCCTTGAATGCTTTTGTATTGGCTATTCTGACAAATTAGAAGAGGCCAGCCTACTCGGAGAACTGAGCCCATGAAAAATCCCCTATTGGCCAGGAACAGTAGAAAATACTGTCGCTATCATCGGGATAATGGGTACCATACCGATGAGTGTCGAGCCCTCGAGCAGGAATCGAAGATCTCATTAAGCAGGGACACTTCAAGAATATTGATGACTCTACTCCTCACAAGAGAAAAATCAAGGGGAATCGAGTAAGAAGCGTCGTGTCGCAAAAGGGTTTGTACCCTCAATTTGATCTTTGGGGGACCGCACTTTGTGGGGAACTCGCGAGGTGCCCAGGAAAGGTATGCTCGCAAAGCCATCACGACCCTATTAGAGTGATGAGGGCGACGCAGAACCACAAAAGGTTCACAGGGAGGAGGATATTAGTGTATGCCCTAGAAACCATTCGGTTGTCGGTTTCAGAGCATTTTGTCTTGTATCTATATATATCATAAATAATAGAAGAAAGAGTTCTTCATTCATATATGTAAATTGTTCCTTTATTCAGTCATGCATTTAAAATAAAGTATGTATAGAATTGTCTAGATGATATTTAATAGGTAAATGAATTATCGAAAGGGTTCCCTACGGAAGCAATATAAATTTGGGCAACCATATTGTACAGTAGGCATACGGAGCTTCCAAAAGATATCATGAGTTGATATAAGTCGGATGACGATGATAGTCATGTCACTGGGGCATTGGTATGGATTAACGGTTGGTGAACTGTTTTTCGAATGTGACCAAATAACGACAAATCACTTGGAAAAACATGTAGTCATGATTTATTGTTTGGTTATACAGTGCACGATGTAGTCCTTGACCTGAGACATTGTAGTCGGATCCGATAGGATGCGTATGGTTCATACGGTGTATAAGTACAGAATAATATGTTTCGTACAATAAAGCCTATTTGGTCATGCGTTGTTCATATGCGGAAACGAAGATGGTCAAGAGGGGATCATTGACTCGGAAATATAGGATCGGGAGTAACCGTGACTCCATCCGGATTCGAGTTCCTAGACGAACATCGATAAATGTTGGAAAACTGAACTCTGGCCAGAGTCTATTATTAGTCATACAAAAGTAAGTTTGTGATGACAAGTTGGACATATTGATCGACAATTCGGTAGAAGATCGAGTTTAGGATTTTGATGTTCCATGAATCCATACTCGATTAGGTATCTCAATGGAGGGACTTTACCTGCATGGACGTATGATCTGAAAGGGTTTGATGAAGTATTTCTATCGTGGTTTAGGGATATGGCACAGCTAGATGTTACCATAGCGTGGGCTCCGGATGGGTTCGGATTCATCCAGAACGGCTCACGGCTACACCAAGGTGGACCTACATGGTCACACCATAGCCTTGAGAAGTTAGAGAATGATGAGAGAGAGAAATGATTATCCGAAGAGGGCTAGCACCTTCCGAGGGTAATAACGGGATTTCTATAGTAATAGTTACTAGAAACATTTGGACATTTTAAGGGTTAAAATGGTCAAGCAATAATTAATTATATTTAATTATTATATCTTAAAGTGTTAAGATTAATGAGATGAACAAAAATAACCTTTTAATAGTTAAAGGGTAAAAAGGGTAAATTTATGGGTTGTTAATGTAAACTAGTTTAGTTTACATGGGCCCTTGAATAATATTGATTATTCAAAGGGTAGCATATTAAATTCGTGGGGTCCCTTTATAAAATAAGATTTTATTGGGCTTGGAAGTGAAAAATAAATAATTACAAAATAGCCCAAGTATATATAAGTGCAAAAGGTTGCATTTTTGTTTATTATTCACTTGTTCACTCAAACACAAACAAAAAGCTCTCTCTCCCTAGCCACGACCACTCTCTAATCCTCTCAAGGTGGTGTTAAAGTGTGGAGGTTTCATCCTTTTGAAGCTAATCTTCATCAATCCAAAGCAAAGGAGTAGGTATAATCTCATATCCAAGCTTTGCATGTAAACCGTTTTTATTAATCCATGCTTTCATGCTTTCATTTTCCATCTCCACCACTCTTCATGCATGCTGGTTCTTTCAGAGGACATTTCTTCTCCGAAAAGGATACAGCTCGATTGCATCATCCACACGACGACGCCCTTGTGATCACGCCCCTAATAGGGTGCCATAACATCCAAAGAATGCTGGTGGATAATGGAAGTGCTGTGAACATCCTGTTCGCGTCAACTTTCGAAAGAATGAACTTGGACGAGGCTGACCTGAAGCCTGCCTCGTTTCCCTTGTACGATTTTACAGGGGACCACCTGATCCCCAAAGGAACAATCTCGCTCCTAGTCACACTGCGTGATTTTGACGAAGTGATCAGGGTAACAGAGTTCTTGGTAGTGGATTGCTCATCCGCTTTTAATGGAATCCTTGGGCGACCTTTGCTGAGAAACTTCAAGGCCGTCACTTCAATATACCATCTAAAGCTGAAGTTCCCCACTCCGAAAGGGATAGGAGAAGTCATCGGATCTCAGTACGCATCTTGTGACTGTTATTTGAAGGCAGTACAGATGGAGTACAAAAGAAAAGGCATCTCGCGCGGCATTCTCCGATAGACAATGGCGATCAGCTGGATCAAGCCACAGCCTGGCCCAGCTGAGGATAATATGGATTCTCATATTCAGGAATGCCCTTCCAGTGGGCCTGTTGAGGACCTGTCCGAAGTACTGGTCGACCAGAACAAACCGAGCAGGGTGTTAAGGATTGGGAACAATCTCAACCCCCAGCTCGCTAGTGAACTAATCAACTTCCTCAGGGAAAATATCGATGTGTTCGTATGGTCGCACGCGAATATGGTCGGGATCAGCCCAGACATTATTTGTCATGCGTTGAACATCGACAGCGAAGCCAAGCCAGTTCTTCAAAAGAGGAGAGCGATGGATCCAGAGCGATATGCTGCCTTGAAACTTGAGGTAGATAACCTCCTTAGGAGTGGATCCATTCGAGAAGCGCTCAACCCGACCTGGGTTGCCAACCCGGTCCTAGTGAAGAAACCTAACGGCAAATGGCGAATCTACGTCGACTTCACCGACCTCAACAAGGCTTGCCCAAAAGATAGTTTTCCCTTGTCAAGGATCGACCAACTCGTGGATGCCACCTCAGGGCACGAGCTGTTGAGTTTTATGGATACGTACTCGGGATACAATCAAATTCCAATGTATGCGCCGGACAAAGAGCATACATCCTTTGTTACAGATTGGAGACTGTACTGCTACTGAGTTATGCCCTTCGGCCTTAAGAATACTGGCGCAACTTACGAGCGGTTGGTTAACCGAATGTTCTTCGAACAGATCAGAAGATCGATGGAGGTCTATGTAGATGACGTGCTGGTCAAGTCGCATGTCGCTTCAGATCACATAGCGCATCTCGCTGAGATGTTCGACATCCTCCGACAGTACCAAATGAAGCTGAACCCCCTCAAGTGTTCATTCAGAGTATCCTCAGGAAAATTCCTAGGGTTCATGGTTAAACAGCAGGGAATCGAGATCAACCCTGAAAAAATCCAAGCCCTCATCAATATGAAGAGCCTGACCAATAAAAAGCAGGCCATGAGCCTTAATGGGCGAATAGCGACGCTAAGTCGATTCATATCGAGGGCAACTGATCGCTACTTGCCATTCTTCAATGTTCTAAGGGCCAATAAAAAATTAGAGTGGACCCCCGAGTGCGAACAAGCATTCCAGAGTATTAAATAACACCTCGGGAAGCCACCCCTTCTATCCAAACCTCCCCCGCATGAGATCTTCCTCCTGTATCTGTCCATCTCTTAGTTCACGGTCAGTGCAGCCTTGATTCGAGAAGAAGACAGGGTCCAATGGCTGGTATACTACACGAGCAAACGTCTGTTAGATGTTGAGATGCGGTATCCAGAAATGGAATGATTACCTTATGCCTTGCTGATCGCTTCCAGGAAGTTGCGACCTTACTTCCACGCCCATATAATCCATATAATGACCAATTACCCACTCAGGTAGGTCCTCCAAAAATCGGAGGCATTGGGTAAATTACTAAAATGGACCATGGAATTAAACCAATTCGATCTGAAGTACAAACCGAGAGCAATTATCAAAGGGCAGGCTGTTGTCGACTTCATATCAGAGTTCTCGCATCATCAAGCAAACGAATCAGAGTAACAGCCCAGTGAAGTCATCCAAGAAACTGCTCAAAATCTATCTACCTGGAGCCTCTACGTCAATGGATCATTGAACAGAAAGAAGGCCAGGGCGGGTCTTCTCCTATTGAGTCCTAAAGGGGCTCGCATTCATGGCATTCTCTGGTTCGGTTTTAAGGCAACCAATAATGAGGCCAAGTACGAAGCTCTACTTGCTAGACTGCGATTGGCCAGGAAAATGGGTGCAACCACAGTCAGTATCCACAGCGACTCCATGCTGGTCATTAACTAGATTTTGGGGGAGTATCAAACCGAGGAGGAAAATATGATCAGCTATCTGGAGAAAGCTAAGGCCGCACTCGAGCCATTCAAACACTTCATGATCATGCAGATTCCTAGAGATAGCAACTCTGTGGCAGATGCCTTGGCAAAGATAGCCTCATCATTGGACTCGGATGCACCGGAAAGCATTCTTGTTCGATTCATCAAGATCCCCAGTATTAGCCCTATCGAACAGGCAGTGAATGTAATAGAGTCAGATTCGTGGATGACCCCTATTATTCGGTATCTCAAAGATGGGACATTGCCCGATGACAAGGTCAAGGCAAGGACCATCCGAACAAGATCTACTCATTTTACCCTTATCGGAGACCAGCTATACAAGCGAGGGTTTAGCGCCCCTCTTCTCCGATGTGTAAATAGCGAAGAGGCAGATTACATCCTGAGAGAGATACATGAAGGGATCTGCGGTAATCACACCGCCGCACGATCTCTCGCCAACAAAGTTGTTCGTCAAGGGTACTACTAGGCCCTGATCCAAGAAGACGCCTACAACTTTGTCAAGAAGTGTGACAAATGCCAGCGGTTCTTGAACATACTGCGGGCCCCCTCTCACCAGCTGACAACTATAACCAGCCCCTGGCCGTTCTCCATCTAGGGGATTGATCTCATCGGCCCCATACTTGTTGGTAAAGGGGGAGTAAAATATGTCGTGGTCACGATGGATTACTTCACCAAATGGGTCGAAGCCGAACCATTAGCCGGGATCATGACCAGAAAGCTCAAGGACTTCGTCTTTAAGAACATCGTGTGCTACTACGGAATTCCTCATATCCTTATATCCGACAATGGAAAACAATTTGATAACGAGGAGTTCAAGCAGTTCTGCGATGAGTTGGGTATTCACAAAAAGTTTGCCTCCGTCGTAAGACCGCAAGCAAATGGTCAAGTTGAAGCCGTCAACAAAACCATTAAGCACACTTTGAAGGCCAAACTTGGCGCAGCCAAGGAAAATTGGGCCGACGACCTCCCTGAAGTTCTGTGGGCCTACAGGAGAACTCCGAAAACCTCTACCTTAGAAACTCCCTTTTCGCTAGCATATGGCTACGAAACGATGATCCCTGTAAAGGTAGAAACTGGTTCACTTCGGAGGGACCTTTACAATGAAGCAGGCAATGAAGCGCTTATGCATGCAAGTCTGGACCTAGTTGAAGAACATCGCAGCAAGGCCCAGCTAAGAATAGTGGCCTATCAGCAACACACGAAGAGGTTCTTCAACTCTAAGGTCAAGAGAAGAGACTTCCAGGTGGGCAACCTCATTTTAAAAGAAGTTCTTCTTGACATTAGAGAACCAAGTGTGGGAGTTCTAGGTCCGAACTGGGAAGGTCCATACTGCATCGCTGAAGTGATAAGACCGAGGACTTATCATCTCAAACGGTTGAATGGTTCCAAAGTGCCCCGAGCTTGGAATGCTGGGCATCTCCGACCATATTATCAGTAATTCCGAACTCATTTTCCTTGTAAATATTTTTTGTAATCTTTCTATATGTAAATAACAAATGTATTGTTCTCTTGTAATAATCTTTGCATGTAATTCTGTTTGCATGGGCTTGTTATGATTATGTTCTCATAAAGTTCTAATGATATATAGTTAGGAAAGTTATAATAATGCGAACTCATAATAAAAGATACAATTTGTAAAGGCAGTATTTCATTAGCAAAATGGAGTACAGCGAGCAATGTCAAAAAAAAGAAAAAATTATTGCAAGTATTGATCAACTCCGGGAGGCCCGACCTCACATTAGGGCTGGTCGGCTATAGGCTCCGAGGGTCATCCCAAACTCTCTCCCGGGTCAATTCTTCGGGCGGCCTCCTCCGTATCCTTGTCATCGAGCCGCGCCATAGATAAGAGCATCTCTTGCCATTCCTCCAGCAGGTCGGACATCTCAAGACGTGGATTCTTCGGTCGCAAGGCGTAGATGGACTGAATCGCCCAGTCGACAACCTTTGCCTCGACCTCTGCTCACTGGATCTGCATCTCTTCAGTCAGGGAAGTAACTTTTCCCTAACTGACTTGGGTTCGTCCTCGAGAGTCTGCCTATGCTTCTCGAGGGCATCCCTATCATGTTCTGCTTGCAAGGCCTGCTGGAAGGTCACGTTAAGCTCCTAATCTTTCTCTCCAACCTCCTTGGAGAGCCTAGCTATGGTACTCTAGAGCTCCTTCACTTCGTCCCCATGCTTCTCGAGCTTGGTTTTTTGGAAATCCATAGTGCGAAGAGCCGCGTTCCTTTCTCCTAGGAGTCAGTTTGCCTCTACCGAGGATCATTCTCTTTTTGCTGCAGCAGCTTCGAGGTCCCGCTTGAGCTTTGCGTTCTCTTCCTTTAGCGCAACCTCCCCCGTAGCAGCTCCCAACTGAACCTTCTACATGGATAGTTACATGGAGAGTAGGGCCTGCGAACAAAAAATATCAAGTATCGGAATTGGTAAGAGAACAGCAATCAAACTCGCTAAAGGCAGCTCGTTTACCTTGCTTAAATGTTGGATCGATGTGGACATTAGGTCCACGTCGCTGGAGCCCACGAACTCCTCGAATACTTTGGTGAGTCCACACTCTAACAATGTGAAGACTATCGGCTGAAGGTGCTCCGACAGGTTCCTCATTGAGTCCAGCATCGGAGTATCCTTACCGATGCCTCCAGCAGAGGTCATGTCACCCACCGATTCCTTCCTCGACCTCTGCCCAATATCTGGTTGTGACCTCCTAGGTTGATCGCCCTCAGATTTGGATTCTGACTCTTCGACCTGGATTTGCTTTCTCTTTTTCTTAGGTCGCTAAGCCGTTGTCTTTAGCCTCGGGTGAGCAATCGAAGGTCGAGATACTCCCGCAGGTCAGACCGGGGCGTTCGCCGATGGTTGGGAAGCCTCAGTAGGTCCCGTCGGAGCACCTGATGTTCCTCCTTTAGCCGGAGGACCACTGGGAGCATCTCCGGTCGTCGTGGTCGTCCTCATCCGAGGAAAGACAAACTGCTTTGGTCTTGACAACTCGGGCACCTTTGGAGGCATGGTCGCTGCACATGAACATCGTTAGTAAATAGTTCATTTACATGAAATAAATCAAGTTAGCACTACTTACGAGATGGGGCCTCTAAGGCCACATCGACGTTGAAAAAACCATATCTCCGAAGATTTGCGATTGTCACAAGCTTCTTCGCATTGCGACTCGCTTCGGGCAGGAAACCAAAGGATACAATTCTGTCTGGGTCAAAGAGCAGCCCCAAATCAGTCGTCTTATTAACTGCCAAAAATAAACAGGTCGTTAGTAATAAAACAATACAAAATGAAGTCCATGAATTCGAAGGAAGATAACCTACTCGGGTCCTGAAAGAGGCAGTGGCCATCATAACGAAAGAAGAAAAACTTCGTTTCGTAGGCCCATGCATTGCTGGGGTAACTGTGTATCCCCGTTGCTATTGTGGGTCACCTGGACAAGTAATATGAATTGTTGTCCTTGCTCTTTTTTAGGATATACGAGCAGGCGAGCTCTAACGCAGTTAGCTCGCCCAACCCGTTCTCAAGACACGCGATGTACATGCCAACAGCGATCATGTATGCGTTTGGCGTGAGTTGCATCGGTGCGATCCCGAAATGATTCAGGACTGACCTGACAAAAGGTTGGAAAGGGATCAACCCTCTACCCTTGAATATCTCCTCAGAGATCGCAGCCAGCCCACTTGGCGGATGCCGAGCTGCGCGTGTCCCATCACGAAAAACCTCCACGCCGATACCGTATTATTTTACCACCCGCTCGAGCTCATCCCAAGTAAGCACCGAGTATATCTCTTGAGTGGGGCTCGAAGGAACGTCTTACATAGATGAACCGGTCCCTTCCTTGGTTCTGGTCATCAGGTCCATTTTACTGCAGTCTGCAAAAGCGACAAACAGGGGGTCATTTAGCCATCGTACACTATTTCGCACGATGACGTGGAAGAAACTCCCTAAATCCCAAAAAAACCCTAACAGTGTTTCGAGCCACCATTCACGGCTCGATCCCAACAAGAGCGTCTCGTCTCGGAACAACTGTCGGAAGACTAATGCTATTCAACTACAAAACGAGAAATAAAACAGAACTATTCTCACCTTTTGGAGTGCGAAAATGGCTTCTTTTGCTTCAAATGTCAGGAACGCGTTGGTTTGGAAGACTAGGAATCTAAGTTTGTGAAAGTCTCTTGCTCTCTCTGAAACAGACCTGTGATGACACTACCTGAGAAAAATTTGAGTTTTTATAAAGAAATGATGGTTGGTTTTCCCTAAATCGAAATGACATTCCAGCCAGAAAGGTGCCTCACCGTTCATCACTACCACGTGTTGTGAATCAGGTGAGGGAGGCTAACCGTCGCAATTCGAGAAAACCCAACTGCCATCTTTTCCCGTTGAAAAACTCAAACAATGATACCCTCTCACTCTGCATTTAATGCGCCTTAATCTGCATTCAATGTTCGGATAGAGGATGTCGTTTCAGCATGTCACGCATTTAATGAACCTCAATCTGCATTCAATGCTCTGGTAAGGGGTGTCGTTTCAGCCTGTCACGCATTTAATGTGCCTGGCTAGCACTTACTGTGCACAGAGCACGTCTGACAGAGCAGAAGTTGTTTCATTAAATGTATCCATATTGAAAGTACAATAGGTAACGCCTGAAGAGGTTAGGTCGCTCACCCCTAAAAGGCGGTGACCACGCGAGGTCGCGATCACCAAAGCACAACCTCGACCTTTTTCGACCATTTGAGATCGCCATCACAGCAGCGCAACCTCGACCTCTCTTCAACCAGGTCGAGATCACCAGAACTTCGATGGCGTCCAACCATCGCATAAATTATAGTTTTCAAGGTTCGATCCTCAAACCTTAAAAACTAGGGGACTTCTGTTATGCCTTAAGAAAGCAGGGCTGATGTAGGCCAAGTTAGCATGCAAAAGTCAAAACCTAGGAAACCAGCAGCCGAGTCACGTGACGAAGGAGCAGTCTGCTTCTGTTAGTGTAATGGGCGCGTGCCAGGCCATCCAAAAGTTGGAGAGCTTCCACGTGTCCAATGCCTGCACCGAATCGCGTAAATCGCTCTGGAAGGTGTGCAATGGGACATAAAGGAAGATTTGTACGGATAATCCCACCAACTCACAGATTCAGCAATCATAACCTTAATCCATCCCACTATAAATTCAGAGTTCCTCTCTCAATTTTAGGATGAGCTAATCTCTCAAAGAAATAGCATATATTGTATCTCTCCCACTTGTAGAGTCAGCTCACTGACCGCGACCAGATCACTATCATTAATTTACATCAGTGGACGTAAGACTTGCTTCCTTAAGCATCCGAACCACTTTAAAAACTGTCTTGTTACTCTTTTTCTCTCATTTTTATCATTCACGTGTGTCTTCTGGACTAGCTTAGCATTTCACACGTGCGTTTAGTTGGTGTCAAAATCACGCATCAACATTATTATTATTATTAATTGGAATAAAAAGGTTTTAGTTTTAAGAAAAATTGTTATATTTAACAGAGCATGAACAAGTAGTGGCTGAAAGAAATATACTGAGGGATCAACTGGCTAGGAGAAATGAGGAAATTAAGAAGCTTAAAGCAGTTGTTGATTCTGCATTGAAGGATTTGAGCAATGTAGTTACTCGTTTAAAGGAAGTTTCTCCTTCTAATGAAGAAGAAGATGGAAGAAAAATAGCTCAGCAGCTGATATCCCCTGAAGTGAAATCAGCTAACAAATGTGAACCACAAAAAGTTGAGCCAAAAACACCTGAAGTAAGAGCAACAGGAAAACGTAGAAACGATATATGGGGACGGTCAAGCAGTGATGATTCATTGCCGCCTTCGAAAAAGTCTCATCTCAACTGGAGCACAAGTCAATACTTTCCTTAGATTTAGATTTTCTCAGGTGTTCGGGGGTTCTCTATGGAGTTAAAGTCTTTTTGCTATCAATAATACTATACTTACAAAGAAATCTTATAAAGATTTCCATACAAAGTGAGGTGGCAAAAAATGAATGGAAGAGTGAAACAAAAAAGTCAAACTTATTAAATTCACTCGTCTATTTATTTTTTGACACATCACTTTATATGGAGATTTTTGTAAAATTTCTTTATAAGTGTAGTATTACTCTTTTGCTATAGAGGATTTTCTCATTATACTTAGTTTAAAGCAATAATGTCGGCTAATATACCTCGCATCAGTTACTTATCGTTGACTCATTGAACAATAAAATCCATTTCTAATTAGAATATAAAACAAAAAAAACCCATGGCTTTTTCCCTCTAATTAGAAAAAAAAAAAAAAAAAAAAAAAAGCATAATTTAACCCTAAAATAAATTAAATTGAAATAAGAAATACACATACCTAAAACTGATAAAACAAAAAACGTAGCTAATTGTTGCACATTGAGTAGTGAAAACTTTAATAATTTCAGTCTTCAAAAGAGCAAATAGCATGAGAAAGTGAATGAGAGAAAGAGAGAGTAAAGAATTTTGGGATAAAATCATAAAAAATAGTTAGAGTCGTAGAGAGAGTTTTAAATTTGTAATATGATGTACGCTTGAAATATATATATTAATAACAAGTTTTTTATAGGCATAGAGAGAGTTTTAAATTTTTAATATGATGTAGGCTTGAAATATATGTATTAATAACAAGTTTTTTATAGGCCTAATTATATATATAATAGTTTTCGTTTTTTTTAAATCTAAGGGTGAGCTTGATATATATATTATTAATTTTTTTTTTTTAAATCTGAGGATAGGCCGAGGACTGGATTCGCCCCTGATGATGTTGTTGATTAATGATAAGATAAGTGTTGTTACATAAATTGAATTATAAGTTAATTAATATTAAAACATAGTATGAAATAATTAATAAATGTTAATGAGTTGCCACCTCTGTTGTTGAACTCTTAGCAAATTGTAGAGCAATCAATCATGTGTTACAAACGAAAATTCCGATCCTCCGTGATCCTTAGAAATTATTGAGATTTGAGTATCAATAAAAAGATAATGTGAAACTCAGTGTGATTCAATTTAAAAGGTACGAATTGTGACGGTTGACTTTTCAAAATGCCATGTGCTTTACCATGTATTGTCACATGGCATTCAACAATTAATAATTAATAAAACATTTAGGCTCCGTTTGGTTCGCTTTTGAGAATACTATTATTAGTATTCCCAAAAAAGTTAAACAGTAAAATGTCATTATTCCCAAAATATTATTCTATATTTTTCAATTTCTTTTAAACCTCCTAAATTTGTTAATTTAACTAAACACTCCCAACTATTTTTTTAAGAAATTGCAAAAACGCTCCGGCCACCCTCCGGCGGTGGTGGCCGGCTGTCCACATTTAATGGGTGGGTTAGAGGTGTTTTTGTTAACTCTTAATATTTTATTGAATAATAGGGGTGTTTAGTAAATAAATAAACATAGCGGATGTTTTTGTTAATTTCCAAATCCTACATCGTAATACTCGCCCAATTTAACTTTTTTCAAAATATTATTCTAAAAACCATCATAATAATGAACCAAACAGAGCCTTATTATTCGATGAATAGCACGTAGTATGAACTATTGACTTGTTTGCAAATGACAATTAAATAAGTAATCACATGGAGTTTATGTCTTGTTTAAATATATAGTAAACAATTTATGGTAATTCACATTTTAAATTTATTGATATAAGTAATGCATGTGATATATATACTAATCTTTGATTAATAACAGATGGGTTGTCCTATAATGATACCACACAAGATGAGTCACAAATTATTAGGACTTATCTTATACAAAATGAATAATATAATTAATTAATACACCGAATATCACCAATTGCATAATCACAAAATTTTATTGTTGACATTATACATTTATAAATACAAATTTGAATTTATGAATGGCGATTGATGCCATGTGCTTATTTCATGGCAATTTTCTTGTTCTCTCTCAATATATGTTGAAAGTTTAAGACTACCTAAGTTCATTTAAACATATGTGAAATAAGTTGATTGAGTTCATTTGTGCTCATGGGAATGATCATTCATCATTAACACATTACCAATCATTAAGGACATAAAGTAAAGCACATAAGAGGTTTTTACATGGTTAGGCAAATTGCCTACATCCATGGGATTGTTCAAACAAAGCAAATTCATTATAGTAAACATTCCAAATTCATTACAAAGTCGAAGTTAAGCAAAACAAATGTAAAACACTCCCTGTTTCATAACACCCTAACTCCACTCTTTGGTTGATCCAATGTTTTGTCACAGCTTGCTTGAATCCAAGAAACCTCTTGAATAGCTCGAGCTCCACTTAAGCTTCAAATGCCAAAGACAAACTTCAGCTCCACAATTTGAAATGCCTAGAAGCTTTCATCAATGGAATCATGTTCCAACAACACTCAAACAACAAAGTTAAGATAAGTATTTTGAACATCAAAAAAATAAAATGAACCTAACCTAAAATGAATAAACTCTTTGAAGAATTTCAGAGACCAACCAAAGGAATATTAATGTTTAAATGTAAATGCAAGGATGAAGAAGATAATATAGAATCCTTGCTCAACGATCCACTAAACATCCAGCCGACAAAGCCTTACACATGTTTGGCTATTTTAGGAAAGTTTTCAACAACTTATTAGGACCACTTCTGAAAAGACAAAACAAATTTTCAGGACCACATTTGAAATACTTGACACTTGTATTTGGACCACTCACCCATATTTCATAACTGAAGAAAATCCTAATAACCAATGAAAACTCAACATATGTACTAAAGGTCTGATTGGACAACTGATTACACATTTGACTGTAATGTGTTCACATATTTTGCGAGAAGATAAGATTAAGAAAATGTGCACACATTTATGCATAATGTTATGATGTGTAAACTACGGACACAAATTGTGCTCAATCAAATAAATGTGCAAACATCATATGGTTGTTAATATTATTAACTCATATTGACGGAGGCTCACGTCAGGGAGTTATATGTTACCCTAACGATCTTTTCAATCCATCTATTAAAAATTAAAACCTCAGGGTGCTCAATGTTATCAACTCATATTTATAATTACAATTTTAGATTTTGAATCAACATTATCCTGTTCTTCGGTCACAGAACAAAGATAGTGGACCATTAAATTCTCTGTGGCCTAACATAAGGGGTTGCTTCCACTTTGCCTCGAGTCGGTGGCAACTTTTTGTTCTTGTTAAACTTTTTGATCCCAGATGCTATAGCAAAACGGGGAGTTGTGTTCCGCTTCATACTTCATCTTATTAGCCTTTTCTAAGTTTGAAGCAACACCTTTATGTATTAAAGGTAATATAATACTTAAAACTTCACACCTTTATTCTGTGAAGTTTAATCAAGATTGTAAAAGAAACAAAACTCTAGGGATTGAATACAGATAAGAAAAACAAGAGAAGATTATTTATTTTCAATTGACTGAGAACATCTTCTATATTACAAAGACAGCAATCCAAGTGAACCCTGATCTCAACCGTTGGTTCATACAACAAGAAACACAAGTTGAGTGCGAGCAATTTGGAGGATCTGCTGTGCTTTCTGCACTAGTGATTAACAGGGCTCTTTCACCAGGAAGATGACAAGTCGTTAAACGGGAAAGATTTGAACTAACGCTTCCAGTACCAGAGTTAGAAAACTAAAGCTCTGAATTACATGGTTCTAATAAGATAGAATATATTAGATTATGTAAAATAAGTAAATAATGTCACCAATTTTCATTGACGGAATGTAACAATTCTCCATTGGCAGTCCAAGTTTTACCTACAAACATTAACGCTGTGAAAATAGCCATTACAGTTAAAAGAACAGGCACCCATAGCCACCCATCTTTGAAGACAATGAACATAGTTGCAGAAAACACTACCATCATTGCTTCTACGGAGTATGTAAGTAAGTTTAATCCCAAAGCCAAATCAACAGGTACCTGCCCATTGAAATCTGCTTTCTTCACATCGGGAAGAGATAATAACTAGGAACATTAGTACGGACAAATAGGACAATAGTAATGCTGAAGTATCTAATATTACAAAAACTACGAAGGAAGCTCTTCGAACAAAATGCGGAGTCCTTGTGTTTTCATTGGTGCCACCTAGTACAGTGAAAAGTGCAGCGAAAACCACGGTGGCAATAAGTGTTGACCCCATGATGCATGCATTAGCAATGTCCTTGGCCCATTTATCAGCTTTTGCCCTTAACTCATTGTGCTGTTCAGTAGATAAAGCTCTAGGAGTTTTCCCTTCATTATTTTTAGCTTCAGCTACCACTGGATGTAAAATTCTCTTCACTCTCTACAGCACTTACGAAACAACTATCAATCAAAGTAAATAAATATTATTTTTTCAAACCAAAGAGGCGAGTAAATTAATATTCACCTTGAACCACCTCATCTCAATTTGCATTTTATAATGTAATGCAAGCGATTCAATATCGGGTGTCTCTACTGGTGGCAACTTTGCAGCCAAATGCAAGATATTGTTCCCTTCTTTATTTGTGTCTTGAACTACCAAATTGTTAAATGGACTGATGTGATACATGGCGTTGAAAATGTTACGGCGAAGATACATAACAGCAACATGAAGTATGGTGTAATTATTTTCGTCAACTTCAAACATTAGGTCAGGATATCTGGAGAAAATTATATCTAGAAACCGAAGGTTTCCTTGTTTTGCAGCCTCGAATATTAGAGACCAAGGTTTTCTAATAATTTCCAGAATCTGGGAGTCATCCAAAACCAAAAGCATAACTTGTTTCCAAAGACATTCGACTAGTTCAAAAGCTGAATCGGGAATCTCTTGACCATTATCTGAAATAAGAAGTTTAGTTTAGCCAAAGCCAACATTAGTTTCAGAAAGTTGAGGATGAGGAAAATACCAGAGAGGAACTTGATTTATCTTCTTAACGAGACATTGAAAATGCTCATAGACAATAATTAACTTTTGTTAACTGAAATTTAATTCTATATTTTAAGTTACACATGAGAATTTTCATTTGTATTTAATATTGGGGTGATTCTAGTAGTGCACCCATAAATATTAAATACCTCCATTTTCAATATTTTTATACCTGACTGTTAAAAAATAATTAAAAACCTCGTCAAAGCTAAGGTATTAAAAAAAAAAAATTCAAACAAATACCCGCAATGCACTTGACTGTGCGTCTCATAAACCCGATCGCTCCAGCCCAGCCTTTTCCTTCTGCTTTGCTTTTTCTCATTCCTCTGTTGCTCCTTCTCATTCATTTGATCCCTCTCCTTCACTCGCTGCATCCCACGCATTGACTGACATCTCTTTATCACGTCTCTTTTTACTTCATTATTTGTTTTAAAACAAAATGAAATTAAGCACCTTTTCTCTTACTTACAATTATATATATTAATATTATGATTAAACAAAAAAAACTAATTAAGGCAATCTGAAAGTTATAATGATTAGAGAGAACTAACATAGGTAGATGGCTGAATTCTTGCAAACTTTAATGGCGTTGTAGTCCAAAATACGCGTCAGTACAGGTAATCGTGCCAAGCGATGCAATGCTGTCTCGTCATTTTTATCATGTGCAAAAGCTATCTATGGGTGCCTCTCCGCCAAATGCAATGCAACATCTAGGAGAACAATGATCACCATTATAAATTATATAGACTCAAGTTTACACATGTTGGATTCAGATATTTGCTAGCCCAAATATAAATATAAATACAAACCATGATTTATTAGTTCTAATTAATACTACTTACCATACCAGCTGCGGTTTATGAGGCTGATAAGCAATTCGATGTGATCATTATCATGATCTAATATCTCATCTGCAGTGGCTTCATAAAGGTATTCTACCGTCTCTTTATCTCCAATTAGAGTTGCCTTGTGGAGCGGTAAAATATCATTGTCTCCTCTAATCTTTACTATGTCTTCATTCTTCTTCATCATAGCCTTGACAATTTCAACCCTCTTGGACGCAGCTGCAAGAAAAAAGGCCGTATTGCTGGCATTATTTTTTACGGCTAAATCCTGTTTATTCATTTTTTCAAGTAGCTTTTTCACAAAATCAGTGTGCCCTTCTGCAACTGCAATATGGAGAGCGGTGCCCCCATCCTTTGATAGCTTAACTGGTATATCAATATCTTCTTCCTTATAAATTTTTTCGACAGTGTTCCAATCATCTTTCAATGCAGCCCAATACAATTTGAAGTGCCTACTTCTCCTTTCAATTTTTGTCAAGTTGAAAAAAGAACAAGTTTGTGCATAGAATTTTGGTTACACATTATAAAAGGGATGCTGTAGCCTATAATCAATATAACAAAAAGACTTTACCTTTTGAGAATGAGATAGAATTTTGCAGTAGCAGCCCTGTTTCTTCTTCAATCATGGAAGAGTCCACCGATACATTCACATTAAACTCTGATCATTAAAATTAAAAGAAGATAATTAAGTACAGTTAACAAAGGTTACAGGTAGGTTTCTGATATATAAAAAGTTTATTATGTTAACTTTGTAATTCCTCCTGATAAATTTGAATAGACCATTATAACCTATTAAAGCAAATTTTTTTTTTTTTTTAAAATTATGTTAAAAAACATTTATGGATAGATTAGTAGCCATAAATAAATATATATATTAAAACAATTTTTTTTTTAAATTATGTTAAAAAAACATTTATGGATAGATTAGTAGCCATAAATAAATAAATATATAAATACATATATATATAAAAGGAAATAATAAATGCAATAAGTGATATCAATATGTGCAGGTGAAGATATCAGGGACGTCCTATAAAATAGATAAAATGGTCACATGGTTTGTTATATAAGTTTTGATGCATGTACTATAGAATTATATCTTGTGTGCTAATATGAATCTTCTATCTTTATTTTGTTAGAGTCTCATACTGACTAGGCGCACTCAAGTCTACTAGTTTACAAGAGGAGATAATCCTCCCATTCAACAAGGCCTTATTGGATGAGGAGTCAAGCACACGTCAAATTCTATCATGATATTCTTATTGGATGAGAAGTCAGACTCACCTCAAATTCTATCATGGTATCAGAGCTAGGCTCAATCAAGTTGAGTGCTTGACTAGTGGGTGAGAAGTTTGAGTTAGCAACTACCTCCATCAATAAGCATGACCTAACATATGAGCTTGACCTTGAGGGAAAGTATTAGAGTCCCACACTAACTAGGCACGTTCAAGTCTATTGGTTTATAAGAGAAGGTAATCCTCTCATTCAACAAAGCCTTATTAGGAGAAGAGTCGGATATACCTCAAATTCTATCATATCTCCTTAAAGAACAAAGAGCCTCAAAGTGACATATCAATTTCCCCCCAAAATTGGAAAAAAAAAAAAAAAATGGATATTCCTTGCCTTTGATTTATATGAATTTTATAACAAAAAAAAAAAAAAAAAAAAAAAAGCGTTTTACTATTGAGAGATTCAATTTGACACATGATCATCTTAAGATGAGAAAGTGGTCGGTACATTTTGTTGTAATAAAAAAATCTAATGATTAAACAAGTATATATATTTTACTTGGATTGATGTGATATATAAACATTGGCTAATCGTATTATACCATTATGCATATATATAATGCTCTCTTATAATATAGAGTGAATCAAGAATAGAAAGAGGAATTTGTGAAATTAAGCATCAATAAAAATTTAATATCTATTTTTAACCCTGGAACTTCATAATTACATTAAAAAAATAGAGAGATTAATGGAAAAAAATTAACGCGAACTTAGACACTAAATGATATTCAGAAAATGCATCTCCAAAAAAAAAAAAAAAAAAAAAATAGCTACGGCATTCATTGCAATGTCAAATTGTACCATCCATTTGTTTATTAGGTGGAACAATCACAATCTCAACATTTTCTTCAGTTGAGGTGCTTCCTGAAGCAGTAGTGTAATCCTCCATGATTTATTTTCTCGTTTATTCGTGGCCTGTAAATCTACAATGAACTTTGTAAGTATTAGACAATGAATATTGCAGCATAATATGAACTTGATGTTCTAATTGGATTCAAACTGGGAATGAATATTAATTAGAATAATAGTCATTCATCTAAAGTACTTCAAGATCTTATATATATGTAGGATAATAAGAAAAATCTTTGCTACTATAATAAATATATATGCTCATGCAGCAAACTGAAAGAACAAAAATAATGAGTCTAACTTAAGACTCTACAAGTCAAAGAAGGAGAAGAAGAAGAAGAAGAAGAAGAAGTTGGTTGAAAGACTTGCCTCTTTTGGCACCTTGGATACAATTTGCAGCTAGCTAAATTTATATTAAAAAAATGCCTGAAGTGAAGAGTAAGAGAAGAATATAGAGCTCAAATGGCCTAAAATGAAGAGTAAGAGAAGAATATAGAGCTCAAATGGCTTGAAGTGAAGAGTAAGAGAAGAATATAGGGCTCAAATGGCTTGAAGTGAAGAGTAAGAGAAGAATATATAGCTCAAATGGCCTGAAATGAAGAGTAAGAGAAGAATATAGGCTCAAATGGCTTGAATGAAGAGTAAGAGAAGAATATATGGCTCAAATGGCCTGAAGTGAAGAGTAAGAGAAGAATATAACGCTCAAATGGCCTGAAGTGAAGAGTTAGAGAAGAATACATGACTCAAATTGCCTGAAGTGAAGAGTAAGAGAAGAATATAACGCTCAAATTGCTTGAAGTGAAGAGTAAGAGAAGAATATAGGGCTCAAACGGCCTAAAGTGAAGATTATATTTCTCAAGGCCTCGTAAAAGGAATTCATGAAGTCAAGCAGAGTCATAAATGACCTATTCTCTTTCAAAGTGAAGCAGATGCTAAATGATGATAACATTTCCTAAGAAGAATTCCGGGATTTCTGCGATTTGTGTCTTCCTAAAGGAGAAATATTATGTCTAATTAAATTCCCATGCAGGATATATTGAAGTGTTTGAGTGATTGAGCAATAGGATAAAATGCTGGGATTTGTTAATCATGATTTGATAAATTAAATGAATCTTGTTCATTACTCAGCATTTCCAATACATAATGAAAAGATTATTTTGCAATGAGCTAATACAAGTGATGATTTGAACTAGAAAAAATACTAAAATTATACAAATGACTAATCATATCAGAAAGAAGGGGGAATTGGAGCAGAGGAAATAGGGTGACAGGAACACAAGCAACAGTGGCTATGGGAATAGCTATCCACGAAAAGTCATCACTTAGGACAATGAAAAGAGTGGCTCCAAAAGCTGCCATCATGGTTGCTATAGAGATGAAGAGAGCTGCAAGCCCTATTATCAGCTTGTTTGGTAATGAATGCATGAAATCTTCTTCTACATAGCGTGAGGTGAGAATGGAAAGAAACATCAATATTGAACTGGCAGAGCAAAATAGTGCCATTGCATCCGATATGGCGAAAACCAAAAATGACCCGTGATGTAGAAAAAAGGCTTCCCTATAATATTTTTATTGCCACCTGGTATAGTGAAGGCTGCTGCAAACATCATGGTTGCAATAAGTGTTGCGACAACCATACATGAAGATGCAGTGTCTTTCATCCACTTTTCCCCTTTGCGAACGAGTCTTCTATGCTCCTCTGAAAACAAAATATGAGGTGTCCTACCCTCAGAATTTTTGGTTTCTCTATAAGACGGTTGAACAACTTTTTCGACTTCCTGCCATATCAAAAGGACAGTTCATCAACATTCAAACCCAGAAAGAAAATGGTTAATTGAGTTCAGGTTTTGCTTCATTTACATGTTATTTCCCAACAAAACTAATTACGGTGAAGTGCAAGTTTTATAGTTGAAAAGTAATTATTAACCTTGAACCAATGCAACTCTCGTCTAAGTTGCAAAGCTGCACCAGAATCAATTTTGAGTCTATCTTGGTGGGCAAGCTTTCCAGCCAAATGCAACATGTTATTGTTATTTTCATCTTCATAAGCAGTATCAAATCTTTATGAGCGCCAATCTCATGAATCAGATTATAAATATTTTTTTGACGATGCAACACTGCAATGTGAAATATGCTTCGACTGTGATCATCTACTTTCCAAATAAGGTCAGGATACATCCGAATCAGCCCTTTTATGAATTCAACATTCCCTAACTCTACAGCGGTAAACAACAGTCTTGAAGGTTTCCGAAGTAGTTCTCCAATTTTATAGTCATCTAGCAACAACACTTGCTCCCACAGTTGCTTCACCAATTCTAGAGCTTGAAGATGCATCAACTTTTTGTCAAGGATTGCCCTGAAACGTGGAACTGAATATGCAGGACACAGTCGCCTCTTTGTCCAAAATCTGTTATTTTTTAGAAGGAATAAATAAGCAGATAACGATTAATGTGCAAGAGTAATGGCAGTGAGAAATGGCCTGTAATGGAGTTACTAACAAGAGTAAATGCACCTCTGCCAAATTCCAAGCCGACTTCCACTTACAAATGCTGAAGGCTTCCGTGCCAAAACATGAAGAGCCGTCTCTCTTCTTCCATCTCAAGCAACATCTAACTCAGGATGATGCTTAATTAGGTCCAATGCCACATCTGTTAAATTAACACAACACAGTCATCAATTTGCTCCCCTAGAAATTATAAATTAAGTTGCAACATGAAAATAGTGAAGGTAAGAGGTGGGTACCATAGAGGCCTGCATTGATGATAGCAACAAGAAGCTCAACACGATCTTCTTCTTTTAGATACTCTTACTCAGTCACAGAATAAAGATACCAGACCATTTCTCTGTGGCCTAACAAAGCAGCCATACACAACGGGGTTGCTCCCATATTGCCTTGAATTGATGGCAACCTTCTGTTCTTATTAATCATCACCTCTGCAATCTTTTTGATTCCGGATATGGCAGCAAAACAGAGGGCTGTGTTCCCAACCTTGTTCGGCAGTGCCAGGTCTTACAGGTTTCATGATGTTCACAAGCTCTTGGACAAATATTGTATGTCTAGCTCCAGCAGCAATGTGAAGAGCTGTTTCCTGGTTTCTCGTGATGCTAGGACATACTGCTTGTGGATTCAAAATCAAAAACTCCCTTGCAAACTCCCAATCGCCTTTAAGCGCCGCATTATGCAGAGGAACAAAAGCAGTAAAGTAATTCCTTTGTGCATCACCTACAAAAAAGAAAAAAAAAATAGCAAGACCATGAGAGCCATGCTAGAGTATTTTTATTTCTCCATCATATAATTTACATGAGTGTTATTTGGAGGAAATTGAATGAAATTTGCAACAGCATACCAGTCTCTGCTGCTCGTGTGTTTGTTTCCGCAGAAATAGAGGGCATTTGATTGCTTGAATCATGAAAAGGCCATATTGATGGATCTAAAACGACATGGTCATCAAATCCTTTAGCTTCCAGAAAGTCTACTGGGCTTTTTACAGCTTGATGATGTGGTTGAAGATGAGAGTGTTGAATATCAGAGGCAAAATTGAAGGAAGATTCATGATGGCCATGATCAAATGTTGCTGGCCCAAAAGCATCTTTCAGGCTCCAGTCATCGTCAGAAAATATGGCTAAGCATGCATCATCTTCCCCAGAAGATTTGCAAGAGGAATTTGCAACAGATTTGATCTCAGGGAAACAAGATTGAATTGAAAGTCCCCTCCCATACTGTGATGAAGGAAGGTTGTTCAATATCATTATCTTCAATGAAAAGTACTGCCTGCGAATAAGCAAAATCAGTAGTATAACAAAAAGAACAACAAAATAATGTAGTGCTTTTTTAGGACATTGCCGTTTCTGGTTCTGAGCAGCTCAATCAAATAAAAGACTTTGAACCTCCAAGCAGCTACAAGATTGAAGGTTTTTGGAGCTGGAGAATTCTAAGGAAAAACTGCTGTTGTGATGGCACACACACTGAAAAAAAAGTTACAAAACGGGAATGCACTTTCATTGAACAAAAACTGAATATAAAACATGGTTTGCACTGCAGTTACACCTACTCTGCAGTAGACTTACAATCAAAATTAAACAGCCATACTTTACTAACTACTACAAACACATCACATTACATTAACACCAAATCAACAGCAGATTTTTAGCTGAATTTACCTAAGATATACATTATAAAAATCAAAGAAATGCTGGTGCATTACGGTAGAAGCTAACAGCAACAAAACACCAGATTTTTGCCGCCAGAACATGCAGCTCCAGTACTTCAAAATATTGACCAACTTCATGACCTTCCAGCATAATATCATTTGATCAACAAAGATGAATTATAAATCCAAAGAGGAAGAGTTATAAAAGCAAACATGTAGTGCCGTAAAATGATTGGAAAGAAGTTTGGAATGTCAAAGGCAAAAGTTGAAACAAAGAGTAAAGTTATTTTCTTGTGTTGGAAAACTGATGGTTGCGATCTTCTTCCACCAACTTCATTAACGCTGCCTCGTTTTCTTTTAGCTCTTACTTATGAAAATCTTAACGAATTGATTTGACCCACGTATGCAATTGGATTGATCAACGCTTTCACACTAAACTTTATACGTATAATTGAAAAGACTGACACTGTTGCTTTCTGAGAAAGTTCAAAGCGTGATATTAAGAGATGGGACCGCTTGGCTCTTGGTTCTCGTTCTGCCGTTCGCATTGACTGGAAAAGTCTCTTACGGGGATCTTTCCATGTAATTCAATGACAATTACTTGGAATATTTTTACCTTCTCAAATCTCAACCTTTAACTCTTGAGTATCAGATTCAATATAACAATAGAAAGTAAACTTGTACAATTTTCTGGTCTAATCAGAACAATGTAGCAATAGAAAGTTAATTTTCTTTAGCACTCAACTTTTCTTACATTCAAAATCTAAGGATTACATAAATGCCATAATGTCTTTCAAAATACAGTTAGAATTTGAAGCAGGCTGTAGAGGGTTAACCTTATTTGAAGCAACGGCCGCTCGGCCCCTTTTATATAAACCACATAGTCGTCTTTTAGATAAACAAGTATCTTAAAAGCATACATTTAGATTTCTTCACTGTCACTCAAAAGACCCTTCTTCATGTAAGGACTTGAAGAGAAAACTGTAGTCAGAAATTTCTGCATGAACTTGTAGACTGGCAAATAAGCCATTATGGTGACAAGAGTGGGAACAATAGCATCCCATCTTTGAAGATGATGAACATAGTTGCCACTGATAAGGCAAGTGTGTCTGATCCCACAGCCATATTATGAGGCAATGGCAAAAGGAAATCTTCTTCCACATATCGGTAATGGAAAACTGATAAGAAACTTAGAATGGAGAAAGAGGATAAAACTAGCGCTATAGCATCTGATATGGCAAAAATTATAAAGGAAGCTTTTCGAACAAAATTAGGAGTTCCAGTCTCTTCTTTGGTGTCACCTGGTACTGTGAAAGTTGCTGCAAAAACTACAGTAGCAATAATTGTTGCCGCCATCAAGCATGAATTTACAGTGTCCTTAATCCATCTCTCAGCTTCATCCTTTAACTCTTTGTGCTGTTCATTAAATATAGCTCTAGCAGTTTTTCCTTCTTTATTTGTAGCTTCAGCATCCAATAGATGTAAAATTTTCTCCACGGCCTACAGAAGTTAGTTATGGAACATTTATTAATCAAGGACAAGAAATATATTGTTTTACCAAAACGAAAGATTGAAGTAAATATTCACCTTAACAGCAACAGCTCCCCTCGCAGTTTGGCAAGAATTCCAGCTGATTTGATATTGGGACTATCAGATGGTGGCAACCTTGCAGCCAAATGCAAGATATTGTTCTCTTCATTATCTTTGCTCTGAAGAACCAAATCCTTCAATGAGCCTATCTTATATATGATTTTGAAGACGAGTTGGTGACGATACAGAACAGCAAAATGAAATATGCGGCAGTTATTTTCATCAATTTCAAATATCAGATCAAGATAAGTATCCAGGAGTAACCTTAGAAACTTAATGTTTCCTCGTTTTGCTGCCTCAAATATCAGTGGCCGAGGTTTTCTAATAATATCTAAAATGTCAGAGTCACCCAAAAACATTACGGGGCACCGGTCACTGAAACAGAAAGTTTGGTTAAGCCAACATTAATTTGCAGAAAAATCAGTAACTTTGCTGAATACATAATATGATTAAGTAAATAAAAACCGCTGATACAAAAAAAGAAAAAAAAAAAAAAATCCAACAAGAGTACTCACGAGTGAGGTCCCTCATCCAAGACCTCCAAGTCGGACTTTTCCTCCACTCTCTCCCTCTTCTTCAACCGAACCGTCCAGCCCAGCTTATTATTCCTCCTCTGTTTCTCCGTTTCCTTCACCCACAGCCTCGCCCATGCTGAATAAAGTGTCTTTATCATGTCACTTGTATTTTAAATAACTGCTTTGACAGCAAGAAAGCACATTGTTTCTTACATACAATTGCTTCTGATTGTGAAAACGGATAGTTTAGTGTTGTTGATGCTCGATTCTGCACCAACGAATTTTTCACGTGTATAATATCAAGTGACTGTTTGATGTACGTGAAAATAGGGTATCAAGAAAGTAAAATAGCTGTAGAGGGAGTTTTTAAGTGGTTCGGATGCTAAGATAGCAAGTCCTACGTCCACTGATTTGTATTGATATTGGTGGGTGTCAGGTCGCGGTCGCGAGCTGACTTACAACAGACGAAAAGGTCAAAGCAAAGTTTACAAGAGAGAGAGATTTCTGTTTGTTCTTTTTTATGTTAAATGGCCGAATCCCCCTAATGAAGGGGCCTTCCCTATTTTATACTGAACTGAAATGTATAATCATTGCTAAATCCGTGGTTTGGTGTGATTGTCAGTGTATAATCAGGCTTTATGTCCCATTTCCCTTTTTCCAAGCTGACATTGCACGACTTGTGGCAGGAGAAAGGACGCGTGTGGGCTCCACACACTTGACAGGTCTGACGTGTGCGTGTTGCTCTGACGGGAGCAGGTCGCTTCACGTGACCTTCCCACGTCACCTCTTTATTTCCTTAGGCATAACAAGTGTCAAAATGAGAAAGCATTGTTTAGTGTTTTAGAGTAGTGGTGGTGAGTTACAAAGTTTAATCATAGATGTCAGATGGAAAAACAAATTTCGCGATAGAAATCACAATAGGAAGTCAGAATAAATCAAGGCATGCGAAGGCATTAAAGATAAAAAGAAACAACATTGTTGAATCACTCTTTCAAAACTCCAGCCACTGGTCGATCAAGAAAACGCATACTACAGGCATGCGAGCCCAGGAATGCAATGCCGTCTCCTCATTTTTATCTCGTCTAGTGGCCAACCTGGGTGCCTCCTTACAAAATTGAATGCAACATCTACGAAGAAAAACAATCAACATCATGAATAATAAAACTAGATCCAACCCATCTTTAAAAAACCTATCTTACATCCAAGATAATATTATGAAGGAAAACACCTGGAATACCAAGAAAATATAATGTCAGTTATTTTGCCATTTATTATCTTCCCTGATGTCATTTATCTTTATGGTCTATTGATGGTGATTAAGTTGAATATCTATGTGTAATCTGGCAGTATTATATTCCTCTTTATATAGATGAGGATTTTTTTATTGATTAGGTCTGTCAGATCATTTGTCCGTTAGTAAGAAAATTACAATCTTCTCAGCCAAAAGATGTTGAGAATGACTTAGTTTAGCCCAAAAATAAAAGATAGGACTTACCATACAACCTACGGTTTATCAGACTATAAGCAATTCGATGAGATCATTATCATGATCTAATAATTTGTATCCAGAGGCTTGATAAAGGTATTCTACCATCTCTTCGTTTCCCAAGAGCTGCCTTGTGAGTGGTAACATATCATCTTCGCCTCGAATCATCACTAAGTCCATGTTTCCATCATAGCCTCAGCAATATCAACCTGTCTGGAGGCAGCAGCAGAAAAAAAAGCTGTGTTGCAACCTTATTTTTGATAGTTAAATCCTCCATTGCATCTGTTCAAGCAGCTTTTTTACAAAGCCAGTGTACCTTGCTGCAGCTGCAAATGGAGGCGGGGTTCCTTCCTTTGATAGCTTAGCTGCTATATAATCTTTATCTTCCTCGTAAATTCTTTCAGCTTTATTCCATCACCTTTAGGTGCAGCCCGGTACAATTGAAGTGCCTAATTCTTCTTTCATTATCTGTAAGTTGAAACAAACAAATTTATGCATAAAATTTTTGTATACATAATGTGCTTCTCCACATGTATCAGTGTATAATTTAGGTATAACCATGTAAGAAAGATTATATTAATTAAATCTAGTGACAGATTATATTAAATTAAATCTAGTGACATTTATTTACTTGAGAAAAAGAGGCCTATATCCTATAATCATATATAATAAAAGACTTTACCTTCTGAGGATGATGTAGAATTTATTACCAGCACAGGTTCTTCTTCTCTAGTTGAAGATCCAATTTGTTTTTGGTTAACATTCCCACATAGTACCATTGAGATTGAAGACTCCTTCGAGACATCCACATTAAACTCTGATGATTCAAAATAAAAGAAAAATAGTACTGTTAGCAAAATTTAAAGAATTGGTTACATGAAGGATTGTAAAAGGGTATGTATTCAGAAAAGGAAGATATTAGCATTCATTCCAATGTCAAAACGTAACAGCCAGTTTCTTATCAGGTGGAGCAATCACAATCTCAACTTTTTCTTCAGTTGAGGTACTTCCTGGTGTAGCATTATCCTTCATGAGTCCTGATTAGTGGTAAATCTACAAGAAAAACCTTATAATGTTAGTATTAGAAAATGAATTTTTGTAGGATAAGATGAACATTATCTTATTATTATTATTATTATTACTTCGGATAATACTATATATTATATATCTAAGAAGTACTAGTTTACAAACTTTTGAATACGAACATATATTCCCTAAACCTTTACATTTTAAGCCATAGAAATGTCGCAATAAAACAAATGGATGAAACATTTTAATTAATGCTCTACATTTTAATTGATCCACACATAATTTATCACATATCTTGACATGTCATTTATTTACAGTGGAATGTGTTACTTTAAGAAATATATGGGTTCCTTCTTATATGAAATTTCAAGGGAAAACAATAGTTTTCCTAAATTAAGGATGTTGTACGAATGGAATTAAGTTGTTAAGGACCACAGTACCCTTATCCACTTGATAGTTGATTCCAGGAGGGCTTTCTAGATCAATTCCAGGAAAGATGAGGAAAAAAAAATAAAAAATTGATTTCATAGAATAATTATTTGAAGATTTAGCTTATAGAATAACACAATCATTTATCTTAAGTAATGAGTTTAACTTAACACTCCACAAATCAAAGAAGAAGAAGAAGAAGAAGAACTGGGCTGAAAGAGTTACCTCAGTTGGTGCCTGGATGGAATCTGCAGCTACAGAACGGAAATATTGAGAAAGAAAGGCCTCACAGTCAAGTAAAATAGAAGAAAGGAAGAGCTCAAGTGAAGTGGAGTCTTTAGAGGAAATTTAGCTGCCCGGCCATCCCAAGTTTCGATTTAAGAAAATGGCCTTGAAACTGTTTTTCATTTTTTTTTTTTAATTTAGAGAAGATGACGTGGCATAGTTAGGATTAATTAAACAAGTAAAAGGGGTTAAAATGAAAAGATTAAAACGTATAAGGACAAAATCATAATTAATGAAAGTTTTGAAAATTTGAAATTTGAAAAAGAGCCCCATCCATTCAAATCGCTTAATCGAAACTGACTAACTAAGGCAAAAATCGATTTCTTCAAACCGTAAACGCATTCTGAGCAATTTCCGACGATAACAGTCCACATTCCTACAAATTTTCAAACCCAAATTCAATCCTAAAGCTTCTTCCTTTCTTAAAACAATGGCTGACATTCATAATGACGAAAAAAACCCAACGCCTCTTCGAATCGTAGAGTCCGGCGGCGCAAGCAGTTCAATGGCTGTTTCGATGGATATTCCGATCAGTGAAGGTGTTCCAGCAGTGGAGATGACGGCGGCACAACAAGAGAGAGAACAGGAGCAAAACGATTCTGGCGAGGAAGAGGAGGCCGACCAGAATTCAAGCGAGGAAGAAGAGTCCCATGAGAGTTCAGGCGAGGAAGAGGAGGCCGCGGAGGAGGAGGGGGCCGCCAAAGAAAAGGTATCTGTACTGTCGCTTAAGCGATGTAGGATCACTTAAGCGATAATGTACGAAGCATAATGAACATCTAACAAGACCTAAGATCACTTAAGCGATCCTTTGTATCGCTTAAGAGATTGATGGCTTTTACTTTTGGTCGCTTAAGCAATTTAGGATCGCTTAAGAGTAAAAGCAATGAATCGCTTAAGCAATATAAAAGATCGCTTAAGCGATATTAAAGCGATCCTAGATCTGGCAGATGTTGATTCTGCCTCCTAGAAGATCTCTTAAATGATCTATAATTGCTTAAGCGACCCAAAGTAAAAGGGATGAATCACTTTTACTCTTGGTCGTTTAAGCAATTACAGATCGCTTAAGAGTACAAGAGTTGAATCGTTTAAGCGATACAAGGTATCGCTTAAGCGATCTTAGGTCTGGCAGATATTGATTCTGCCTCGTAGAAGATCTCTTAAGCGATCTGTAATCGCTTAAGCGACCCAGAGTAAAAGGGATGAATCACTTTTACTCTAGGTCGCTTAAGCGATTACAGATCGCTTAAGAGTAAAAGAGTTGAATCGCTTAAGTGATACAAACTTAGATCTGACAGATGTTGATTCTGCCTCGTAAAAGATCTCTTAAGCGATCTGTAATCGCTTAAGCGACCCAGAGTAAAAGCGACTTATCCCTTTTGCTGTAGATCGCTTAAGCGATTATAAATCGCTTAAGAGTGAAAGGGATGAATCGCTTAAGCGATACTTTGTATCGCTTAAGCTATCTACACTACAAGAAATATATTATATTGTGACAAAATTAATTTTATCAAAAGCTATTTCGTCACAAGTAATATAGGCATTATGACAAAATAAAAAAAATCACATTAAGTATGACAAAGGGAATATACAATGACTAAAAAAAATATTGTCATAATATTTTATCACAATAAAGAAATCCATAATAAATATATTGAAGAACAACAATTTTATCTTAATATTTCGTCACAAATTTTTGGCACCAAATTTTGGCACCTAGGTAAATTTTTTATCGTGACAAACATATTTTGTCATAAAACATTTTAGTTACTATATTTAGTTATACATATTATAGCTATAAATTATTTTTTCATAAAATAATTTATTTATTGCTACAAAAATAAATTGTCATAATATATGCTGAAATAGAGATATTAATGACAAAATGTTTGAGTTAAAATTTAAGCACCAAGGTAAATTGTTTGTTGTGATAAACATATTTGTCATAAAAAACCTTTGTCACTATATTTAATAATACATGCTATAATTACAAACTAATTTGTCATAAAAGAATTATTTATCGTTACAAAAAAAAAAAAAAAAATTAAATCATTTATAAATGTTATAATGGAGGTATTAGTGATATAATATTTGAGTTAAATTAAATATGATATTTTGTGACAAAATTTGGTAAAAAAAATATATAATATGGTCTCCTTTAATTTGTATTTTTAAAAACTCAAAAAGGCCAAAATTGTAAAAATACAAAATCATTAATAATTTTATAAATGTAAATATTATGTATCATTTTTGGCTTTAATGATAAAAATATTTACATTTTTGGCTTTAATGTTATAGACTTAATATTTGAATCACATGTTAAATATTAATGTATGTATTACAAGTTTACATCAAAGATTAAATTACAAAAATAAATCGATTCAATCATGATTACAAAAAGGGAAAAAGAGAAAAATTGACTTGGGCAAAAAAGGGAAAGAGGGAATGTCTTTACGAACTCTCCTTTGATTTTCCTAATTTTCTTCGGTGTTACAATGAAAAAGGGAAAATTTGAATTGGGTGAAGTGAGCCGCCTTTGGTCTCTTCTTTTCTTTGTAAAATTGAATTGGAAAAACCAAATCCTGAAAGAAGAAAAATAAAACGCAAGAAGGAGAAGAAGTAGGGAGAGGGGACAAACACTCTCTAAAACGCAATTGTTTCCCTCATATTTCAGCTGTGAGTTTGTATTTATATATAGATAGACATGTAGAACAAAATGAATATATATAATTAGTAAAGAAGAGAAATAGATAAGTAGGTTTGCTTGAGTCGTTAAAGGACAGAATTGAGAGAAGAGTACACTGGTTTGAATCCCGCAATATCGTTCTTTTAAAAAAAAATGGTTTTTTTTCTGTGGTTTTTTTTTTAATTATTTTTTTAAAATGGTTTTTTCTTTGCTCTTTTTTTTAAAAAAAAAAATTATTTCATTAATGTTTAGCAGCTCCACAATAATTCTTGCACACAATTTATTCTTAATTTGGAAAAAGAAAAGAAAAAAAGAACCCATTTTAGCATATTAGAATCTATCCTAATCCAATAAAACTACAATGAATAATCTATGGTTTATGCTTCTTATATAGACTTACAAGCTATCCTAATTCCTAATCTTGAAAGAATTCTAATGATATAATATCCTAATTTTGTAATGAGTTATATTCTTCATCATACCTAACAATACTTAATCCTAATACTACTCAAACTTCTAATAATAACTTTAGACTAATAAAACTTGACTAAATTAATTAATATCAGAAAACGACCCTCCAACCAATATTTGATTGATGAATAACATAATTTTTATACCATACAGGCGGTTGTCTCATCCATTTTGGAACACTTTCATTCTTTTGGGTTGTCACGTACTAAAGTATATACAATATATGATCATATGAAATTAGAAAATTGAGGTAAATTATGCAATTTAAGGAGGTAAATTATGCAATTCAAGCTATCCTTAAGATAGGTGTTTGATATATGGTTTAGTTAATATCCTATTTAATTTAATGCCATTTCTAATTTATTGCAGCAAGAACTCAATTGAGTGATTGATTTAAACTTCTAATTTTATAAGGCGAATGAGAATATATATGCATGTAAATGATGAATATGTATTAGCTTGAAATTATAACAAAAAATCAATTACAATATTTATAGTTATGACAAATAATAATATATATTTTATATATTAAAGATATTCATTTTTTTCTTTATAAACATAAGTAATTGATTAATTAAAGAGATATCAAAACTTGAAAAAAGCTTGATTGAAAAGTTTGGGTCAATAAATTTATAAAAATTATGAAAGGTTGAATAATATAATTTATGTTGGATATGATGAATAATAATATATATTTTATGTATTAAAGATAAACATTTTTATTTTTATTAAAAATTAGTCTATTAAATAAAAGAAAAAATTAAGTTTTTTAAACAAAAGAAAAAAAACCAATTTTTAATAATTAAGGGAAAAATCAAATTTCCAATAAATAGAAAAAAATAGCTCAACCCGTTTATATCTTTTTTCCCCACCCCACCACCTCAAAAACTCCACCCCTAATTTGGTCCTCGCAAGTGAGGATTCACTTCTTTAGGTCATCACGACGATGCCTGTAAGCATCCCTAAAATCTTTTGTTAATCTAGGTTTTGATTCTTATTTGATTTATATTTTAATTTAGTCATCATATCACATGCATTTGGTATATTTGCGATTTTGGTCTGTATTTTGAAGGATTCTGTGATTCAATTTTGTTTTTTGTTCTGTAATTCTGAGCAGGTTGTCTTTAAATAACTGTAAGTGGGCATTGTCCTCTGACTCCTGTCCACGGGTAAGTGTTCATCTGTCTCTTCTCCGTGACTTCATTGGTGGGAATATCCCACAACATGACCTAGTTTTGTTTGAATTTTCGACTGCTGCATAATTTTTCTTTTATTAAACTCGGTAAAGAGTACATGATTTGTACTTTCTATAAAGTAAACAGCTGATCTGTAGAGTTACTTTATCTGATTTTGGTCTCCGTCCGAAGAGAAAATGGCTGATGCGTGTACCCATCCATGCATGGGTCGCGAGTGTGGTGACAACTGAATGTGTAACGACACCAGTTTTGCATGGTAATGGGGGTTTTTCAATGTTGAGCGACGCTGAATCATTAAGTTGATAATATATTGATTGAACATGGTATTCTTTTCTTCTCCATTTGCACCCCGAAACTTTATTCAGGCTTAATATGAACTTTCATTTGGTTCTTTTCCTTCTGTATGATAGTCTGTGGACCTTAAAGTTGAATTATGCAGGTGATACAGATGATGGTTATCCGGGACAAGGTACCTGGATTTTTGACATAAAAAATGATTTCAATTGAAAATGTATCTTGATAAATTTTGTGTCTCTCAAGGTGCTCTGTTTCCAAAATTCTTTGCTTGCAGATTTTAGAAATTGAATACTTGTTACAAATCTCAAGAGCTGATTAAGTCCGATAGTTTAATATTTTTTAACATGGTGTACTTCTTTGTTTTTCATTATTGTCTCTATGTGCATCTTTGCAACTTTTTCAGGCTTAATATCATCTTTTATTTTGCTTATTTTTATACAACATGACATGACAAAAGATGATTAACAAATTTTAAATTAAAAATAAACTTTCACACAATCATCTTTTACTACATCATGTTGTATGTGTAGTATTGCTAGTTTGCACATACTAAGTTATCGAAAAAGATAATTAATTCAACTTCTTTTAATACTACAATGTTTATAGCTCAAGAAAACAAGTGAATTTGGTGTATCAAGCTTATTACGTTTCAGTTGAATGAGAGTTATTGATAAAACATATCTTTGATAATAAGTCTTTTTATAATTAGTTTTGTGCAAAACTTAGAGTAAGCAATTTTGGATTGACAGATTGATTATTTTTCATATGCCATATTTTAGACCCATTGGTTAGCTTCTATTACTTTAATCCAATTTTCTGCAACTTTAGTTAAAATTTGTATGAAATAAGCTCTTGGTCCTATCTAATGCTAGTTTTATGTTACTTCACTTCTTAATGGATTTTTTTTAGGCTCTACTATAATCTTTGCATCTCAAGAGAGAAAAAGATACAAGACATGTATGAGTTTTGTTATTGTGGGAACTTATGACTTGTAAGATATTGCAGAAATTGATGTTTGGTATCGATATCTGAGTATTTGAGAATGAACAATGAACTATGTTTATTTGTAACAGCAGCAACAGACAGTTTGGTAAGATTTATTTTTTCAAAGACCGGAAGGCTTCGAGAGGGATTACGAAAGCTCCGAAGAAAGTTAAAGTATCAAATGATAATGTTCTAAATGTTAAGGATCTTTCCCACTTAATGTGGTGGCAAGAGGTAAAATTCTAATTATTGTATCTTGCCAAATTGGTTCTGCTTCTTTTGTTAAAGAATTTGATTTTGAAATGTAGTTGCTTCAATAATATCTTATTGGTATATTTCAAAGGATGTTGTCTTGACTCTTGAGTGTAGTGAAAACGTGATCAAAATTGCTGATTGCTTTGTTGTGTTTCAGCTGATGACCTTTATGTGATGTAACGGCAATTATTGCATACACATTAATATGGTCTTTCCTTTACACTACCATTTCGTTTCCTTAACCAAACAGTGAATGAAATCAAATTTCAGTATTCTTCATTGCAGTCATTGACTTCTTCCTTACATTTATGATTCTGTTAAATTCTATGAGAATTAAACCAAACATGGGCTTACGTTTTTTTTTTTTTTTGTCTGTTATTGTAGAGGCTACAAACTTGCTAGAAACCTTCTACTCTTCATCTGGTTAAAAGGCTCAAATATTCCAATTTGCTCGGCTTGGATGTTAGCTTGAAAAATGGGAGGTTAGCTCTTATGATGTGTGAATTAACTATGAATATACCTCATGTTTCTTTTCTTCTTTGAGATAAATAATTTCACCTCCACGAACTTCTATGAAATATTTGTTGCTTTTGTGGAGGAGGTGAAAGACTTTTCATTTTGAACTGAAAAAGTATTAGCCATAATGCAGTCTTAATCTAGTCGTTAGGTTTGAATTCCATGCTAATTCTGTATTTTTTGGATCTCAAGCGCATTATAAAGTCACATTGGTCATTGGGCATGTTTTCAGGTCATTCTTTTGTTCTAATTATGTTGACTAAAAAGTGTATATGTATTTATATTGATGTTCTAGATTTATCCTGCCATTATATTTCTTGTGCTAGGTCTGCAGTTGCTTACATTTGTGATTTTCTAGTAGTGCTTGCTCCTACAAAGTGGTGAGTATTACTGTTTGGTCTGTAGATATTTCTATGTCGAAACCTTGGAGGCTTGGAAGAAGACTTTTCTCGCCGCTGACCAGAAGCTTTTCCAGAGCTATTTTCGCTGGGGAATTATTTACAAATTGCAGGCTGCTGCTTCCTCCTTTTCTTCTTGTTTTGGTTGCGTGTATATGCAGTTGCTTTTGTAAACCAAAAGTCTGGCATTGTTTTTGTGTTGCTGGTCATTTTGTATGGTCCTCTTTGAGGCTTGCTTGGTGGCTTTATGGAATGTAAATCCATGCCACCTTTTTTTATTTTCTTTGGCTTCGTTGCTTGGGCTTGTCCAAGGGACTTGACTTTGTAGGGGTTGGGACTTATTTTTTTATTCTTTATACAATTACCTTTTACCCAAAAAATATACAAGAAAGATTATGGAAATGGAGAAACAAAGAATATTGAGATGACAAAAAAATTTGTCACGCCTATATTATTTTGATAATAAAAATTTTGTCATGTAAAAGTATTTGTATTAAAAATTATTTGTCTTGTTATTAAATTTTTTACAAAATTATTTTTCTCAATATATAATTTTCGATAAATAATATTATCATATAAGCAAACATGTGACAAAATAAATGTTGTCACAATAAGGTTAATGACAAATGAATTTTGATCACTATTAAAATTATGAGAAGATAAATTAGTCATTATTCACAATTTTTGATAAAATCAATTTCGTCATCATTTATTATTTTCTCACTATAAAGCTTATCATTTGGTATTTAAATGTAAATCAATTATGACAAAATATTATTTATAGTGATAAAAATTGTCTTCTATTGTTACAAATAATTTATCACAATAAACTAGTTTAAAGTAACAAATTATTATTGTCACGATAAATAATTAGACTATGGTGACCAAACGCTCTTTCGTCACCATACACATAAGAGTATGAGCTTAATGTGACTAATCTGATGACCAATATAATTCGTCACATTAAAAAAATAGTCACAATTTTGATATTTATAGTGACAAATTATTTTGTTGTGAGAAGCCTAAATTCTTGTAGTGCTAAGATTTGGGCAGCTGTTGATTCTGTCTCGTGCAAGATCTCTTAAGCGATCTGAAATCGCTTAAGCGACCAAGAGTAAAAGCAATGAATCGCTTAAGCGATCTTATATATCGCTTAAGCGATTCTTCGCTTTTACTTTTGGTCGCTTTAGCGATTTCAGATCGCTTAAGCGATCTTGCACGAGGCAGAATCAACATCTCCCCATCGCTTAAGCGATTCTTTCGGAACGTATTTTGTTTATATTTGATTTGGTTTAATTTTTTATGTGATATTCTGTTTATATCGATTGTGTAGATTTTCTGAAGCATAAACATCAGAGAGTACGGGTTGGAGTATGTAAGCAATACGGTACCATACTTCCCTGTGTGGGTGACAGTAAGGTCAAGTTGGGATGTTTTAACGAGAATAATGGGGATTTTACGGACAATGAGGAATGGTGAAAGGAGATTCAAAGAGACTTGTTTCAGTCAATTTTGGGATATAGACACAAAATGGAAAAAGGCATTCTGGGGGTCGGGAGTACATTATATGTTGCTGCACTCAATAAAAAGCAAAAAAAAGTACGAAATGTGGTTCGTGGTGGATGGAAAGCCACTACGTTTCAGGATGATGGAATATGCATTGGTGACTGGCTTAAGTTGTGGGGAATTTCAAGGTGAGGTTGAGGCAAAAAGAATAAAGGGTAGTCCGGCAGCCAAAAGGTTGGCTAACAAGGTTTTGGCGGGGAACACGTCTATTAAGGCACATGAATTAGAGGTCCGGTTAATAGATGGTCAGTTTAACGATTCAGAGACGTTCAAACTATGCTTGGTATTGTTCACTCATTCAATCCTAATGGCTGGTGACTCAACAAAAGCCGTTGATATTGATTGGGTGATGTTTGTAAGCAACTTGAACTTCTTTAATGCTTATCCGTGGGGACAAGTATCATTTAAGAGAACCATAGAGTCCCTGCAAGCAAAAGACTTGGCGTTAAAGCACTCCCAATGGACGAAGAAGGGTAGAGCGGCCACGTACAATTTGTTTGGCTTCCCATGGGCAATGCAGGTAAATATTAATAGCTTTTTGTTATATTTTTTTTAATATATGTGTTTGAATTATGATATGGATTGTTTTTTTACAATGTAGACTTGGATGTATGAGGCCATCCCTGTCCTGGCTAAGGCAAAGGGGGGAGGGGGAAGGGGGGGGGGGATTAGGTCTTTTTCGGTTGTGCAACAGACATTCCCTAGGATGTTGCGGTGGCAGGACCAGAAGTGTACCCATTGGGATTATGAGCAAATAGAGATTGAAATTCAATCAGCTCGGGTAAGATTAAAGGATTAAGCTTTTGAATATGCACTTGCTTTAAACTGTCGCTTAAGCCTGATTGATTTTGTTTCTTATTGCAGGGGGTTGTCCGTCCCTTCCTCACCGCTACTGGGGGTGAAGTGCAACAGCACTATATCACATCTTTCCGAGCACTGGAGGATGAAATGGATGAAGGGATAGACTACCTGACGCGGGAGCTACAAGGGGTCACACATGTGAGGGCAGTTGCAGGGCCATTGCTTGAGAATGTGGTTGACGCCGAGGAGGATGAAGCCGCAATCAGCGGGAGGGAGGAAGAGGTTCGTATGCCTCAGCAAACCGGTACAACAAGTACCGCTTTGCTGAGGCGTCCGGGTCAGGAGAGTGAGGTGGTTGACCTCATAAACAGTTTGTTTGATAGTTTTACAACAGTTGTATATGGCAGGTTTGACAAGATGGAAGAGCAATTGAAAAGGGTGGAAGAGAAAGTGGATAAGGTGGGAGAGAAAGTTGTTAGGGTGGCAGAGGAAGTTGGTGGAGTATTGAAGGCGGTTGAAGTGCAACCTGGGCTGAAAAGAAAGACCGAAAGAGCAGGTTTGTGAAATTGCCTTACACCGTACTAACACGTGGAATTAAGAGGAAAACAAATAAACAAAATGAGGAAGAAGCCAAAATTGAGGAGGTTAAGGAGGTTGCTGGAGGAAGTAGGGCAGTTATAATGGAGGAGGTTGAGGCGGGAGGCGAAGAAAGCGAGGATGTAGAAATGGAGGAAGGGGGAGGAAGCGGACAAGCAAAAATGGAGTCCACAGTCGATTTGTATAGAACAATAGAGGAGGAAAAGAAAAAACTCTTCTATGCCTATTACAATGAATCTAGAAGTGATGCCCTTGTAAAGTGTAAGACTGGGAATTATTCTCGGGATTGGTTTAGAGAGATTTTGACGATGGGCAGGTGGCTTCACGACTCGGTGAGTTATTTTCGCTTAATTTTCCTTATTTTTGCTTATCTTTTCCATGAGGTATTGTATACTCATCATGTTGTTTTTATTTGATGCAGCACATCGATGAGGTATTAGCACTGATGAGGCTGCGACAAACCAACAATGGTGATCTACTATATCCTGATTGTGTCATCACTGATTTGGCCTTTGGCCAAACGCTGGTATCGACATATCACAATTGATTGAAAAAGGTCATTGGTACATCTGTAGCAAAAGGAGCCAAACGAAAACGATCGAGCATAGAAGACTTGGACTGCGTCCCTAATGATTTTAAGTTTAATGACAGGATGATGCAGTATGTAATTGGAGACAGGCCCAAATATGGCCACAGTTGGGCAAAGGTTAAGAGCGTCTACTACATCATCCTGGTCAAGGAAATGCACTGGATAACAATTGTCGCGCTCTTAGAGGAGAGGTTGCTGAAGATCCTTGACTGCAACCCAACAATTTGTCGAGACAAGCAGTTGGAGGCCGAGTTGGAGCCACTGTCCGTGTTGTTCCCGTGGCTGTTACGCGACAGCAGGATGTTTGACCACCTCGGTGATGAAGCATTGACAGGAAAGTGGCTAGTCAAGCGCGTTCCCGTCCCAACAAATGAATCAAGGTAAATTTTGTATAAAACTAACTTACATAATACAATTATTCTATAAGTTGATTCTAATGCTAATGTGTTTTTCCTATTGCAGTGCCGATTGTGGGGCATATGCCCTGAAATTTATTCAGTTTGAATAACCAACACCCTAATGGATGGATTGAATGACGAAACAATGACCATCTTTCGGGAGCGTTGGGCTATTGAGTGCTTCCATGGGAAAATGGATCCGTTTTGAGTTACCACAACCCAATCAAAAGGTTTGGAACTTGGACTTTGAATTTTGTAGTTTATGTGATGTTCATATTTATACTTGGGTTGTGGGCTGATGCTGCAGGTGTCATGCTTATACAGAGCTTTACCGAAATAGACGGACTCAGTGAACTTCTCAATCTTGCACTCCATAACTTGGGTTCGTGAAGACAGAAAATTTTGCAGGTTGCTGGCAAACAATGAGAGGGAACTTCTGAAACTGGCTTAGGCTGTCAGAGTAGGTTGCCGGCAAGGCATCTGCAATCAAGGCTGGTGGCCAGGAGGAGGCATCTGCAATCAAGGCTGTTGGCAAGGCATGGTACCAAACAATGATCTCAGACAGTGATTATACTAAATTTGAAAGCTTCTCAAAGTGGCGGCATCTGCAAGTAAGGCTGCTGGCAAGGCTTGGTACCAAACAATGATCTCTGACAGTGATTATACTAAATTTGAAAGCTTCTCAAAGTGGCGGCATCTGCAAGTAAGGCTGCTGGCAAGGCTTGGTACCAAACAATGATCTCTGACAGTGATTATACTGAATTTGAAAGCTTCTCAAAGTGGCAGCATCTGCAAGCAAGGCTGCTGGCAAGGCATGGTACCAAACAATGATCTCTGACAGTGATTATACTGAATTTGAAAGCTTCTCAAAGTGGCTTAGGATTTATTCTGTTTTGGCACTATTATGAATGATTTTAAGTTTAAACTTTCAATTACATTGATGCCTCTTACATTTTGATTTGTGATGGATTAGATTGATATAAATGACTTCATTTTGCTTCTTATTCTTTTCGGATTTGGGAGGAAAATGATTCTGCCTCGGAATGTATCACAATACAGTTATTTCAAAATTACCTCTATAAAGACAGATCATTACATAATTCAGGAGAAATGTAGGATTCTTCTCTTTTTCTCATGATCGATGACGCGATATATGAGCGACCACATATATCTCTTAAGCGACCAACATTTTTCCCCAAATGATCACTTAAGAGATCTTAAATCGCTTAAGCAACCAAGGTTGAAAAAGAAGAATCGCTTAAGAGATACAATGGATCGCTTAAGCGATTCTTCATCTGGGCAGATGCCTCGGAAGTGATCGCTTAAGCGATCGAAGATCGATTAAGCGACCAAGAGTAAAAGTGATTCATCGCTTAAGCGATCCTGTAGGATCGTTTAAGCAATCATAGATCTGGGCAGATTTGATTCTGTCTCGGTATATATCGCGTAAGCGACCAAGAATTAAAGCGATTTATCGCTTAAGCGATCATAGATCTGGGCAGATCTGATTTTGTCCAGTAAGAGATCGATTAAGCGACCAAGAATTAAAGCGATTTATCGCTTAAGCGATCCCAGTGGATCGTTTAAATAATCATAGATCTGGGCAGATTTGATTCTGCCCAGTAAGAGATCGCTTAAGCGATCTGAAATCACTTAAGCGACCAAGAGTAAAAGCGATCCCAGATCTGGGCAAATTTGATTCTACCTCGGAAGAGATCTTAAATCGCGTAAGCGACCAAGAGTCGCCGGGATGTGTGACAACGGCCTACAAACGTCCCGTAGGTGGTAATTCACCAATGTGGCTTTTTTCCACTAGATCGATGTTGGATCTCACCGGAAAAGGCCACATGTGGCCGTCATGGATGGCCAAAGGAAAGGCCACAATGACGGCCACATCTGGCCTTAAAATACCAGATCCACGACCAGATCTGCCGTAGATCTGGTCCTTTTGGGCAACATCCTTGATCGATGTGACCGGTTTGCGTCGTAATGCACTTTTCTGGCTGGATGTCGGCGTCAATATCGCCTTTTTCGATGATGAGATTTCGATAGGTGGGGGTGTATTTGTTAAATTTTAAAATTACTCCTGGGGCTATTTGATTATTAATAAACTTAAAGGGCCTAAAAGTAATTAAAAATATAAGCTAATATTTCTAAATAATTAAACAAACAAACATTTTGGAAATATGGATACGAATATTCAACCAAACGCACCCTTTATGTTATGAAGAAAGAAGGATAAGATATATTCACTATTTATGATATCGCTTAATCGTGCTTATGTTTGATATAGACGTAAACATTCTACACCAGAATAAGATATGTTCACTATTTATGATATCGCTCAACCCTAAAGCCATTTTATTGCTCAAAGTTTTAACATCTTTATGTTCCGAGGAAAGAAGAACAATGTTTATTCCGAGAACTTGCATGGTTACCTAGTTCTCTTCAACCCTATATAATTAATATAGACGACCACATTCTACACCATTTGTTTAGTGGAACATGACTGTTATTCTATTTTAATTAAACATATAATTCTTTTACATCTATATAAAACATATATGGTGTAGACTGTTTACGTCTATATTAAATAATTGCCAACAACTAACAATTTTATGTACGAAGTCATAACTGTGCAAAATCATTTGCACAAAAAATCTGTTTTAAGGTGCATGATCGCTAAAGCGATTCCACTCTTTTTCGCTTGGACGATTAAGTGATCGTACATCGCTTAATCAATCATGTGATGGGTAGATACAAAATCTGTTTTAAGGCGCATGATCGCTTAAGCGATTCCTCTCTATTTCGCTTGGTCGATTAAGCGATCGTACATCACTTAAGCGATCATGTAATGGGCAGATACAAAATATGTTTTAAGGTGCATGATCGCTTAAGCGATCCTTAATGATCGCTTAAGCGATTCCGCTCTTTTTCGCTTGGTCGATTAAGTGATCGTACATCGCTTAATCGATCCTGTGATGGGCAGATTCCTCTCTATTTCGCTTGGTCGATTAAGCGATCTTACATCGCTTAAGCGATCATGTGATGGGTAGATTAAATATCTGCCCAGGTGCATGATCGCTTAAGCGATCCGTGATATCGCTCGAGCGATTCCTCTCTGTTTCGCCTGGTCGATTAAGCGATCATGTGATGGGCAGATTCAGTATCTGCCCAGGTGCATGATCGCTTAAGCGATCCGTGATATCGCTTAAACGATTCCTCCCTTTTTTGCTTGGTCGATTAAGCGATCGTAAGCGATCATGTGATGGGCAAAATAATCTATTTTAAGGTGCATGATCGCTTAAGCGATGAGTGCTATCGCTTAAGCGATCCTGTATGAACAACCCTTTGTCGCTTAAGCGATATACTTAGTCGCTTAAGCGATCATGTGCAATACATACTTTTCCATCTTTTCTCCTGAATTTTGACAAACTAAAATTACCAACACATATTAATTCCGTACTTTCTCCTCAATTTGATAACCTAATTCTGAACTAAAATCACCAACAAATATTTACGCTATGTAAGAAGACTACTAAATATAAAGAATAATTTATTCAAGGTAACAATAAAATTTAAAACATCAATAATTAAAAACAATAACTCATCAACGGTTGGCCTTGGCAACTCCCTGAATTTCATCCTTCTTCGAACCTAATTTTATGGATCTGCATGTGATTGCTTCTAGCAACTGCTTCTTTTGTGGCTAGGTTGCTTGCAAATTGAGCACTTATTCATCTTCTGGGGAACCTCAAAGGCTGATGGAATACGCTTAACTCTTTTTCTCCCCTTTGCTGTCTTCTAGAATGGCGGATGGATGATAATATCAGCCAACTCTGGCGGTACTACCCACTGCTCTTATAGAGACACTGGATATATCGTTTCTGAATAAGCTAGCATGCAGTGATTTGCCATATAGAGAGGGGAGCAAACTTCCATGTAAATTCTTGAACCAAAATCTGCCTTCGGTTGGTGTTTCAGTGCTGCTAGTGCATGAGGACAAGGTAAACGTTGAATGTCAAGCACTTTACAGCTGCAAGTTTTTCTAACAATGTTAACTAAGGCATCCAAACCATAGCCGCGCACAGTGAACTCTTAAGCATTAAGAAGATAGGCAAATAGTGCATTTGACAGTTCCATACGTTCTCACAATAATTTTTCAGCTGACGAAACAAGGGTTGTAGCAAAATTATCTGACTCCGTACGATGCTCATGGAACCACCGCGACAATGTCCTCTAGATTGCATCAAAAAGTGCAACTATTGAAAACTCTCTTTCTATTAACAACTTCGAATTTATGGAGTCGGCTATATTCGTGGTCATGACATCAAACCTTCTTCCAGGAAAATAAGCTCTACTCTATCGCTCGAAACCAACATCACGCTCAAGATACTTAGCAACTTTATCATCCTTTATTCGGATTTGCTGGAAGTGCTCCTCGAACTCGTCAACCTGATAAGCTTTTGTTGCCATGTAGTATGTCTGAAGGAGGCCAGCACACTTAAACTTTTGTTTTATGTTCTCACCAAGATGCCTCATACAGAATCCGTGATGTGCTTGATGGTAAATAGTGGCAATCCCCTTCTTTATAGAGTTATACCTATCGGATATTATGCACAACTCGTCACTATCAGGCACTATCGTACGTAATTGCTGAAAAAACCAAGTCCACGACTCGTCATTCTCAGAGTCAACCACACACCATGCAACAGGATATGTGTGATTCTCGCCGTCCTATGCAGTGGCCACCAACAATGTACCTCCATACTTCCCCGTCAGAAAGCAACCATCAATAGCCAACACCTTTCTCATGTTTACAAAACCCCTTATAGCAGAACCGTAAGCAACAAAAAAATATTTAAACATCATATTCTTGTCCCACTTCAAAGCCGTCTTGGTACCTTGGTTTGTCAACTCAAGCATATAACGGTACGCTTCTAATACTACGTACCCGTGCTTCGGCGTGCCCCTCACAAAATCTTGTGCATGTTGTCTCCCTTTCCAGCATTTCCAGTAACTCACAGCACATCCCAACTCTGTGCGCACTAGTCTCTGAATGTCTTTAGGAGATGGCCCTTTCCCTTCAACGAACCGACTTTTGACAAATTGTCCAATAACATCAGCAGAGGCTTGTTGATGCTCACCTGAAATATGTCCTAAACCACATGTGTGCTCATGGGTATATGTGCTAAGAATAAATTTTTCGGACTCCGCCAACCTTCTACAATAAACCCGCCACTTGCACTTTCGGTCACGATATGTAACCGTCACTGCCAATGAATTTGACTTTTTGGTGATGAACTCAAAATGACCTCTCATGGCAACAAGTTTTAGATTCCTCACCACTTCCTCTTTGTTGTCAAATAAATACCCTATGCACAACTCTGATCCATCCGTAAAAACATGAGCTGATTCGCTACTACCTCCAATTGCCTTCTCTGAACCTGCATAAACGACCATAGTGTTCTCTTCCTCACAATCTACACCTTCTGCATAATCTGTATTTAAAGGAATCTCTACATCTGTGGGAACATGTATGGGGTCCTCCTCCTAAACATTTTCATTCTGCCCCCCATCACCAACCTCTTCTACAGTGTCTTCCTCACCACCTAATTCACCATCTACTCTTGATTTTTCAACTAACAAATCAATGGCCTCGTAGTTCAAATCAAAACCAGGCAAATCTCCGCCTACTTCCTCGTTATCCCCTTCCTTTGAACTAATTTTCGTCGGTTTTTCTACAAAAGAAACCCTTAAAATCGGTCTCAAACCATTATCGGCCACATCAATCATATATAACTTCACACTTTTATCTGACTTTAATATAGCAGGAGGTACCTTATAATGTTTAGGAACTCTGCTTAAAACATACTTCACAACTATATCACTACGCGAGCAACTCAAAATTACCTATTCTAATTATTTCATCAATCAACTCATCAAAACTAACCTCTGTGCTCACAACAATTGGTATAACTTCTTTGCTCTTCCCAATCCACTTCCAGCTACTTTCTTCCTCCACCCACTCACCAAAATATTCAACACCCAAAACAACTTGTCTCATGTGTAATAATAACCAACTACTACCTGTAATGCAAGAAAAAAAAATATTCTTAAATGCTGTACTAAGGGTTAAAATATTTTAAAAAGAATCTGGACAGTCACTTATATGGTCTGGTTATACTCGATCGCTTAAGCGATCAGGTTGATCGCTTAAGCAATCAAGTATAAATAACCATGATCGCTTAAGCGATCTTATGCCATTTACTGATTGCTTAAGCGATCTTATGCCATTTACTGATTGCTTAAGCGATCTGCTCCTACACCAGACTTTTAGCAGATCGCTTAAGCGATCTTATGCCACATACCTGATCGCTTAAGCGATCTATCTGCTGCATTACCAGATCTACCACATCGTTTAAGCGATATGCCAGATCGCTTAAGCGATCCATCATACCCAGAACACATTTTCAAAGTCATCTCTACCTACAATCGATCCATCATACCCAGAATACATACCCAGAATAAATTTTCAACATATTTCACTCCTTTCAACTTCCATTACATTGAACACAGCCCAACAACCTAAACAACTAAATCAAAATCATAACCCAAACCCAAACCCAATCCATGCTAAATCAAAACCATAACCCAGATCTTTGTAAATTGAAATATGAAATCGAAAGGGGATACACATACCTGGACGAAATTTCAGGAGGAGGAGAATCGGTGTTGGACAACATGTTAATGGCGGAGGAATGCGTTAACGCGGCGGGAGGAAGAAAAAAAAGGTTTTTGTGTTTCTTTGCAAGATTTTCGACTCTTTGGGGACATATGATAATTTTTAAAAGATTACACAATTATTCATTAATCATTATTAACCCCTAATCATATATAATTAAGCTTAATAAAAAATAAGGCTATTTAGTTAACATTTACAAACTACATAGCCTTTTAGTTAAATTTTAACTCCAAATGTCTTTTTAATAAACTGCCCCATGGATCATAACAAAGTTATTCCAGAGTTGTTTATTACTTTGTTAGGCTGAATTATGTTTTCCCACCATTCGTTAAATTCAAACATTAATTTTACTAGTAAAGGGGTATTCTTGTAAGTTGCACAATATGTACATCCGCCAAACTTAGAAGGGAAATTGTACATTCGCCAAATTTGGAAGGGAAAATGTCATTCAGCCTTGTTTATTAATGTACTAGATTTCAAGACAGGCCTAACTAAATTTTAGAATTTCAAGGTGTCATCAACAATTTGTCCTCTTTATCTCCTCTTAAACTGATTTTTTTATTTTTAGTTTTCCAGGGCAGACGCCAAATCATTCCCAGAAAGAACTTCACTCAAGGCCATCGTTCAGATTTCACTTGAAAATCAGTGTCAAACATTGGTTTTACAAAGCAAGCTTGATATGACAGATTACAGGTTTGAAGCATTATTAGAGGTTCTATATTTGGTTGAACTTAGATATAAGATTAAAATGTTCAGATTTCTTCATGATTTGATAAATTAAACAATACTGTTCAATGAGTGTTATTGTTATAAAAATTAGGCTTAAATGTAATGAATTGTGAGTGGAACTGACCTACACTCCTGTACTCAGGGCATGATTAACTTCTGATTCACTTCCCCTCCTGTACTTGCATTTCCAACAAATAATGAAGGGATGGTAGCATATATGGAGTGAGTCCTGTAATCAAGGATTTCAATTTAACCAAACTATTATTTCAATGGGTTACAAGACCAGAGAATTGCAGCATCAGATTATGGACAATTAGAAAAATCACAATAGCATAGATTCAAAATTTGTGTAGTACCATTAATTGTTCAGTACACTGAGTTACTTCCTCTTCTTCGGCTCCATTGCTTTCCCTTGCAGAAAAGGGTACGTTTGTGTGGCTGGAAAAGAGAACTACTCACATATGTAGAACGCACCACATAAAAAAGGAGACGCCATTGTTGCTTAGTGAACAAAAGGACTAGTATAGAAGCGATTACAGTAACAAGAATAGGAACCCACAGCACTCCATCTTTGAAAACAATGAAAATAGTTGCACAAAACACTACCATCATTGCTGCTATTGATAATAAAAGTGTTGCAAGTCCAGCAACCAGCTTTTTTGGTAACTGTGAGAGGAAATCTTCTTCTGCATACCGGGAAGTTAGAATGGATAAAAAGGTTAAGATGGAGCATGCGGAAGATACTAGCGAAACTGCATCTGATATAACAAAAATTTTGAAGGAAGTTTTTTGAATAAAATGAGGAGTCCCCGTCTCGTCTTTGGTGCCACCTGGGACAGTGAAAGCTGCTGCAAAAACCACAGTGGCAATAAGAGTTGCCACAATCATGCAATAGTTTGCAGTGTTCTCTCCCTTTATCTTTGATTCTCTCCTTAGTAAATAAAGCTCTTGGAGTTTTCCCTTCACTGTTTTTATCCTGGGCATCCAATGGATGCATAATTTTACTGACCTACAAATAATGCTGTAAAAGATCTTATCAGTTAGCGTAACGAATATTGCTTTCTAAACAAAGGAGAACCGTAATATTCATCTTAAACCACAGCAACTCTCGCTGCAGTTGCAGAGCAGCTCCTGATACAACATTGAGCCGATCTGGTGGTGCCAACATTCCAGCCAAATGCAAGATATTATTGTCTTTTTTCTCCTTGGAAGCAACTATCAAATCCTTAAAAGTACCAATCTCATGTATGAGTTTGAAGATGTCCCTATGACGATTCATAACAGCAAAATGAAATATACTATAATTATTTTCATCAACTTCCAGTATCAAATCAGGATATTCAGGTATAAGTATAATTAGAAGCTCAATGTTTCCTAGTTCTGCAGCAACAAATATCAGTTGTCGGGCAGTTTTAATAATATTTGAAATTGCAGTCTCATCTGACAATATGACTTGTTCCCAAAGGCGTTTGATTAGTTCAAGTGCTTTAGGAGGCAACTTGGTGTTGCTACCTGAAACTACAAATTTGATTAGCCAACATCAGCGTACATAAATCTTTAGGCCTGTTAACAATGACAGAAGTCATTGCAATTCATTCTAAATAAGTAAAAGAACATAGGAGATTTACTACCTAAACAATTCGCAACGAAAACATTTTCTAGGCAATACTTAACTACATATGTAATGATCAAGTTAAACTAGGAATTTGATTAACACTCCGAGTCACACAATAAAAATGTCCAACAATGTAACCTACAGTAACCACAACATTACCACTTCATTGTGCTATAAAAGAAATCACGTTATTGCATAAATGCCATATGGCCAAAATTTTGATTTGTGAAAAGTCCGGAACAAATTCTATATTGCAATAATCAAGATAAATTAGCAGTTTGAAAATATATCATAAAAATCCTTTAGCGTCAGAACACACTTGCAAGTTGCAAATGATTCTTTGGCAAAAGGTGCTGGTCAGTATAAGAATATATCGTGAAATTGTATCAAATTCAACTTGCTAAGAAAATATTTAGTAATAGCAGGTTTGCAAAAATGGTTTCTGAAACAAAAGGAAAAATTAAAACTGAAAGGTTAAAGTGCAAATTTTCATATCTGTTCGCGCTCCTAATCACAATTGTCATGTAAACATATATTTCAACTATAAAACAAAAAACAGTAACTTATATATTTAGGCATGCTGAATATGTCAAAGATTAAAGGAGACTAACACAAATTGACACATTGTTTCCAAAATCCTCGCTGAATTTAAGAGGCAATAGGCGTTCGAGCCAAGGCAAGCAATGCTGTCTCCTCATTTCCATCACAAGCGACGGCTAACTCTGGGTGTTTCTCTAGCAAATCCAGTGCAACATCTGAGTACACAACAACCATCATTAGAGATGATATAGTATCAATTCTAAATAGTGGAAGTATGCAGTTGCCATACATAATACTATATTAATTATGTTTCATAAAAGGAAAATTTTCAGATTTGTATTCACCAAGCCACTTGTGCTATGAAAGGGTTCTTTCATTAGTTTTGTCAAATCATATGCCTCTTGATGAGAATTCACAGTGTTCCTTAAAAGAATAATAGGACATTTGTTAAAAAATATATTAATCTGACCACCATACATGGAATTTCAATCTTATACCAAAGGTTTCAATCTTACATTGTAAAATTCAATTTAAAAGATATCAAGTATACTACAATTAGCCAAAATATAAAGAATACCTTTTACCTACCATACAAACCATTGCTTATTAGAGTGATAAGCAATTCAATGCGGTCGTTGTCATATAATGACTCGTCATCAGTGGCTTCATAAAGAAACTGTACCATCTCTTTATGGCCAAACAAAGCGGCCATGTAAAGTGGTAACATCTCATTTCTACCGCGGATCATTGCTAAGTTTCTATTCCTTTCCAGGACATCAGCTAAGTTTGTACTCTCCTCTATCATGTTGGGAAGTTCCACCTTCTGGGACTCAACAGAGAGACAATAAGCTGTTTTTCCAACTCCTTTCTTTGTAGTTAGATCCTCTTTTTTCATCTTATTCATCATCACTTGGGCAAGTTCCACATTTCCAGACACAGCAGCAAGACAAAAAGCTGTATTGCCTGAATAATTTGTAGTAGCTAAATCCTCTTTATTTATATTATCCACCAACTTTTTCAAAAAATCAGTTTGCTCTGCTGCAGCTGCAATATGGAGAGCAGTGTCCCCTTCCTTTGATATCCTCACTCTTATATCATTTTTATGTTTTTTGTAAATACCCTCAGCCATGCTCCAATCACCACTTAGTGCAGCTTGAAACAATTTTAAGTGTCTAATTCTTGTTTGCTTGTCTGTCAAGTGGCAGCATTTATAACAAGTTTTATCAATAAAATTGTTGATTCTTTAAAATATGCATATAAAAATACACATATAGGCACCAATATCAATCTATATTAAATAGTAGCTAATATCATGCCTTTGGAAAACAGTTTCTTGCCAAGTTGCCAAAGTGATTGGTAATGAAGCTAAAAGATTTTCCCCACGGTAAACAATCCATCTGAACAGAAACAATAGCACAGGTATAACACATTGTAAAATCTAAGCATACCAGCCAATTGACCATAAGGTGAAGCAATGATAATTTCAACTTCTTCATTTGAACCATTTCCGGATGCAAAGGTATCCCTCATGATTTCAATAGTCGGCATTGTGTGTAAACCTACAATAACTTTATATTGTTAGATAAGTTGAATTTGATAGATTCTCTTTCATTACAAAATAATACTTCCATCAAATTTTTGAATAGTGATTGATTTATCACATTTTAGTTAACATTACCATATAAAATGAATGATCAGATAATATCATAAGAGAAACAAGAGTGTTGCATTAGTTATCATATCCATAGTATAAAGAATCGTAAAGTAAGAAGAAGACATTAGATGCTTTCATCAAATAATGCAGAATCTTAGAATTTCAGGATGTCATTACTATTTTGATGTTCATATAACTTAAGTTATATTACTGTAGTTCTACCACAACTACAGAGTACATAACAATGTATAGTTGTAAACTGTGGTGCTTTACATGTTTGAGGTATTACAATGACCTCCCCTATCGTTTGGGGAAAGTGTCTAATAGATCCAAAAGCTTTTTAATGTAGAAAGAGCTCCCTTCAAGGTCATTAATCAATGAAAAATTGTCATCTTAAATCATCTAATAGCCCTCAATTTTTTCTTTACATTGTTAATAATTAATAAAAGGCCTTGAAAAGAGGTCTCCTTACAATTTAACAACTTTAGGTCCAGCTAAACATTCCTCAAACCTCAGGGAGGTCATTGCGAGTTACCTTAGTCTAAACTTTACCTTCTCCCCACTACACGATATTTCAATCTAGATGGTAAAAAGTTTCTGACCTTCATAAACGACCTTTTTTATGAACTGCACATTTCGCACAGGCAAAATTTAAGTGTAAATTGGTGAGTTATACAAAAGTTGGACAAATATTAGCATAAATTTAAGGATTACAAGGAAATTCTACGAAAAACAAAAAAAAAAAAAAAAAAAAAGAAGAATGTTTTGATACTTTTTTGCCCTCTTGGTAAGATTGATAAGTATCCAAAGCTATTGACGATGGCAGTCTTAAAACAACCAAAAATTGAAACTTGACAAAATAAAACAAAAATATACATTAAAAAGAAGAACTGGTTTCAAAAAGCTTACCTTTTTTTGGCTTAAGATGCAATCCCCAGCGAAATGGGAAAATGAAGAGCAAAGAGAGAATAACGAGGCTGAAAGCTGAGAAAGAGGGAAGTAAAGTAGTGGCAGAGAGAAGAACAATGCCACACCATCACCAACTCAAACAGAAGTCTCAGCAGCTCTACTCTGTAGCAGCTTTCTCTCTCTCTCTCTCTCTCTCTCTCTCTCTCTCACCCAAGACCAAGAACTACACAGTAGCCATTCACACAAAGAAAAGGAACACCCTTTACTGATAAACCCTCTGTTTTCAGTGTATTACAACTGTACTGAAACTTGCCCAAAAAATATACATCTCTGCAGATCTACATTTGAGCTTTCATCCTCTGCGCCCATGACCAACTCCGTCAACTTCTCCACCGCTCTTCGCACACCTTCTTCTTCGAGCTTCAGTCCCCGTCACGGTGAGGAAACACTGTTCTGCTTTTGGGTTAAAACTTGAATTTTGCTATTCAATTCAGTTATCAAAATGGAGGATACCTTTTTCTGAGGGAAATGTTTAGTAAAGTTCATGGTTTTATTATTATTAAAATTAATTGGAATAAAAAGGTTTTAGTTTTAAGAAAAATTGTTATATTTAACAGAGCATGAGCAAGTAGTGGCGGAAAGAAATATACTGAGGGATCAACTGGCTCGGAGAAATGAGGAAATTAAGAAGCTTAAAGCAGTTATTGATTCTGCATTGAAGGATTTGAGCAATGTAGTTACTCGTTTAAAGGAAGTTTCTCCTTCTAATGAAGAAGAAGATGGAAGAAAAATAGCTCAGCAGCCGATATCCCCTGAAGTGAAATCAGCCAACAAATGTGAACCACAAAAAGTTGAGCCAAAAACAGCTGAAGTAAGAGCAACAGGAAAACGCAGAAATGATATATGGGGACGGTCAAGTGGTGATGATTCGTTGCCACCTTCGAAAAAGTCTCATCTCAGCCGGAGCACAGGTCGGTCCTTTCCTAGTTTTAGATTTTCTGCTTGGGGGTTCTCTATGTGGTTTGAAGTCTTTTTGCTATAGAGGATTTTCTAATTGTACTTTTACTTAGTTTAAAGCAATAATGTTGGCTAATATACCTCGCATCAGTTACTCATCGTGGACTCATTGAACAATAAAATCTAAAAAGCAGGTTCATTCGTAAAGGTAAAACATAAAATAAAATAAACTCACAACATCCATATCTAATTAGAATATAAAACCTAAAAAAAAAAATATAATTTAACCCTAAAATAAATTAAATTAAAATAAACAATACACATACCTAAAACTAATAAAACAAAAAACATAACTAATTATTATACATTAAATAATAAAAGCTTTAATAATTTCGATCTTCAAGAGAGCAAACAGCATAAAAAAGAGAATGAAAGAATAAGAGTGTAAAGAATTTTAGAATAAAATCATAAAAAGTAACGTGGTGAAAAAAGTGAGAGTTTTAAATTTTTAATATAATGTAGACTTGAAATCTATACATTAATAACATGTTTTTTATAGGCTTAGATATATATATAACAGTTCTCATTTGTTTTAAATTTCAAAGTAGCTTCATATATATAACAATTTTTCATGGGTCTATATATTATTAATTTTTGGGCGAACGACTTGTACATACCCAAAATTTACTGTAATGACAAGTTGGTACCCAAAAGGTTTTGAAACGACAAATAGGTACCTTCCGTCATATTCTGTTAGTAATTTTTGTTTATTAATAGTGAAAGACTAAAATGCCCTTCAAAGTTTCAATTTTTGTTTTTTATAAATTTAAAAATTTCTAAAAAACCCCCTAGGTTTGCTAATTTAATAAACACCCCCATATATAAAAAGTTTGTTAAATGACAAAAATACCCCCACCACCCCAATGCCAGATTCCGGCCACCATCGCCGGAATCTGGCCGAAAAACTGCATTACGACAAAGATCCCCATCGGATTTGTGTCGTAAAGTGCCGATGTGGCCTTTTCAGGCCAGATCCGCCACGGATCTGGCCGGAAAAGGCCAGATCTGGCCGTCGAAGCAGCAGCCAGATCTGGCCTTTTCCGGCCAGATCGACGCGTTACGGCACAGATCCGACGGGTCTGTGTCGTAACGCAACTTTCCGGTCAGATTCTGACGGTGGTGGCCGGAATCTGGCACTTGCCGGTGGGGGGTGTTTTTGTTATTTTATAAAACTTTTATATATTGGGGTATTTAGTGAAATTTGTAAACTTAGGGGGTTTTTTGAAATTTTTAAATTTATAAAAAACTAAAATTCAAACTTTTAAGGGTATTTTAGTCTTTTTACTATTAATAAACAGAAATCACTAACAGAACATGACGGAAAGTACCTATTTGTCATTTCAAAATCTTTTGGGTACCAACTTGTCATTACGATAAATCTTGGGTATGTATAAGTCGTTATCCCTTAATTTTTTTTAAATCTGAGGATAGGCCTAGGACTGGATCCGCCGCTGATGATGTTGTTGATTAATGATAAAATAAGTGTTGTTACATGAATTGAATTATAAGTTAATTAATATTAAAACATAGTATGAAATAATTAATAAATGCTAATGAGTTGCCACCTCTGATGTTGAACTCTTAGCAAATTGTAGAGTTTATGTTACAAACAAGGGTTCCTCGTGATCCTTAGAAATTATTGAGATTTGAGTAGCAATAAAAAGATAATGTAAAAGTGAAACTCAGTGTGATTCAATTTAAAAGGTACGAATTGTGACGGTTGACTTGTCAAATGCCAGGTGCTTTACCATATATTGTCAGTTGTCACATGGCACTCAACAATTAATAATTAATAAAATATTAAATATTCGATGTATAGCACGATGGTACGAACTTTTGACTTGTTTGCAAATGACAATTAAATAAGTAATCACATGGAGTTTATGTCTTGTTTAATTTATGATAAAGGCCGAACGACATGCACTCACCCATAGTTTGTTATAAGGACAATATGATACCAAAAGATTTAAAAATGCCAATTATCTACCTTTCGTTCAAATCTATTAGTAAAGTTTGTTTAAAAAAGGATAATATGATAATTTTATATCCAACAAAAAAATAACATTCTACATCGTCCAATCTCTCTCTTTAATATTAATTTTATAAAAATCTTTCTTCTCAATTTTAATTATTTTATTTTTATAATTAATTTTAATTAAAATCTTGTCTTCATCTTCTTCATCTCTCGCCAGAACCACAGGACAACAACCAGCAAAAACGACCAAAGCCCCAAAAAAACCTCACTCAAATCACCAAAAGATTCAATGCAAAAAATCCCAAAGAATCACTCTCAAACACTCAAAGGAACCAAAACACGCAAGGCATAGAAGGTTTGGGGCAAAACCTCAAACAAGTAGTGTGCCAAAACTTGGAAAATCAATCATCAATGCCAAAACCGATCAGAAATCCCCAAAAATCAAACAAAAACAGAAAAAAAAAAAAAAAAAAAAAACACTCCCAATTAATCCCCAACCATCAATTTCCCATCAAAAACACCGAAAAACACCAATCAATCTCAATTCAACAAACAACAAAAACCCTAAGAATTCAATAGGTGGTGAAATGTGAGCAAACGATGACGGGGAAAATGGGGGTTTTGGAGAGGGCACACCGAAAAGACGATTGGTGGGGAGAGGAAAAGTTTTCAGTGATGGGGCTTCCGGAAAATGGGTGGGGAAGTGCGACAGCTTTGCAAAAGACCCCCTTTTTTTGCCCTTTTATGAGAGACGTGAAGATGGGAAGAGAGAGGAGAGAGAGGCTTTCGATTTGGCCATATTCCGGTGCCGGGTTCTTGCCTAGTGACTCGAGGAAAAAGAGGGAGAAGAAGGGGAAGAAAGAGAAGGGAGATAATAAGATAAAGAGAAAGAGAAAGAGAAAGGGGAGAAGAAGACAAAGGATCAGAGATTTGGGCAGATTTTTTTAATATTTTATTAATGCAATCTTTTTAACTTTTTTTTTAATGCACAAACCGTAAAACAAAAAAGTCAAAATTACCCCCACAAAAATGATAGAATGATGATAATACCATTTTAGTTAACAGATTTACTAACAGATTTGGACGGAAAGTGGGTATTTATTATTTCAAAACTTTTTGGGTACTAATTTGTCTTTAAAGCAAACTCTGGGTAGGTGTAAGTCGGTCCCCCTTTATGGTAATTCACAGTTTAAATTTATTGATATAAGTAATGCATGTGATATATATACTAATCTTTGATTAATAACAGATGAGTTGTCTTATAATACCACACAAGATGAGTCACAAATTATTAGGACTTATCTTATACAAAATGAATTATATAATTAATTAATATACTGAACATCACCAATTGCATAATCACAAAATTTTATGGTTGACATTATACATTTATAAATACAAATTTGAATTTATGAATGGTCATTGATGCCATGTGCTTATTTCATGGCAATTTTCTTGTTTTATCTCAATAGGTTCATTTAAACATATGCGAAATAAGTTGATTGAGTTCATTTGTGCTTGGGGGAATGATCATTCATCATCAACACATTACCAATCATTAAGGACATAAAGTAAAATACATAAAAGGTTTTTATATGGTTCTGCAAATTGCCTACATCCATGGGATTGTTCAAACGAAGTAAATCCATTATAGCATACATTCAAAATTCATTACAATGTCGAAGTTAAGCAAAACAAATGTAAAACATTCCCTGTTTTATAACACTCTAACTCCACCCTTTGATTCAATGTTTTGTCACAACTTGCTTGAATCCAAAAAACCTCTTAAGTAGCTTGAGCTCCACTCAAGCTTCAAATGCCAAAGACAACCTTTAGCTCCACAATTTGAAATCCCTAGAAGCTTTAATCAATGGAACCATGTTCCAACCACACTCAAACAACAAAGTTAAGATAAGCATTTTGAGCATCAAAAAAATAAAATGAACCTAACCTAAAACAAATAAACTCTCTAAGAATTTCAGAGAACAACCAAAGAAATATTAATGCTCAAACGTAAATGCAAGGATGAAGAAGATAATATAGAATCCTTGCTCAACGATCCACTAAACATCCAGCCGCCTTACACATGTTTGGCTATTTTAGAAAAGTTTTCAACAACTTGTTAGGACCACTTCTAAAAAGACAAAACAAATTTCCAAGACCACATCTGAAATACTTGACACTTGTATTTGGACCACTCACCCATATTTCATAACTGGAGAAAATCCTAACAACCAATGAAAACTCAACATTTGTACTAAAGGTCTGACTGGATAACTGATTACACATCTGACTGTAATGTGTTCACATATTTTGTGAGAAAATAAGATTAAGAAAATGTGCACACATTTATGTAGAATGTTATGACGTATAAACTACGGACACAAATTGTGCTTAATTAAATAAATGTGCAAACATCATATGGTTGTCAATATTATTAACTCATATTCACGGAGGCTCATGTCAGAGAGTTATATGTTACCCTAACGATCTTTTCAATCCATCTATTAAAAATTAAAACCTCAGGGTGATCAGTATTATCAACTCATATTTATAATTACAGTTTTAAATTTTGAATCAACATTATCCTGTTCTTCGGTCACAGAACAAAGATAGCAGACCATGAAATTCTCTGTGGCCTAACATAAGAGGTTGCTTCCACTTTGCCTCGAGTCGGTGGCAACTTTTTGTTCTTGTTAACCTTTTTGATCCCAAATGCTGTAGAAAAACAGGGAGTTATGTTCCGCTTCATACTTCATCTTATTAACCTTTTCTAAGTTTGAAGCAACACCTTTATGTATTAAAGGTAATATAATACTTAAACTTCACACCTTTATTTTGTGAAGTTTAATCAAGATTGTAAAAGAAACAAAACTGTAGGGATTGAATGCAGATAAGAAAAACAAAAGAAGATTATTTATTTTCAATTGACCGAGAACATCTTTTGTATTACAAAGACATCAATCCAAAGTGAACCCTGATCTCAACCGTTGGTTCATACAACAAGAAACACAAATTGAGTGTGAGCTATTCGTAGGATCTGCTATGCTTTCTGCACTAGTGATTAACAGGGCTCTTTCACCAGGAAGATGACAGGTCGTTTAACGGGAAAGATTTGAACTAACGCTTCCAGTAACAGAGTTAGAAAACTAAAGCTCTTAATTACAACTTAGACATTAACATCTGTTTCTTTTACCAACGGTAGCTTAATAACTTTGAACCTGTATCAGAAAGTTTGTATGAAAAATTTGTAAATGTAGTCTTATTCAAAAAACAACTTCCATCAGTCTTGATGTTTCAGTCATTCCTTTAACTACGAAGCCTGTGCCTCTTCCGGAATGAAGTTTGAATGCAGCTAGCACACCGTCCTCAATATATTCACTGAAATATCAATATAACTGCCACTTTTAGTTATAGAATTAAAAATTTAATCATAATTTTCTTTTATTATTATTTTAAGGAAAGCCAAATAAAGGTAACACCGTACTGCCATTCATCATAAGATCAATAATCAATCTAGTTAGTAAGACATGGTTCTAATAAGACAGAATATATTACATTATGTAAAATAAGTAAATAATGTCACCTGTTTTCATTGACGTAATGTAACACTTCTCCACCGACAGTCCAAGTTTTACCCACGTTCATTAGCGTTGAGAAAACAACCATTACCGTTAAAAGAACAGGCACCCATAGCCACCCATCTTTGAAGACAATGAACATAGTTGCAGAAAACACTACCATCATTGCTTCTACAGAGTATAGAAGTAAGTTTACGCCAAGAGCCAAATCATTAGTTATCCGCCGCAAGTGGAAATCTGCTTCTTCACATCGGGAAGAGATAACCGATACGAACATCGTTATGGAGGAAGAGGACAATAGTAATGCTATAGTATCTGATATTGCAAAAACTATGAAGGAAGCTCTTCGCAAAAAAATTGGAGTCCCTATATTCTCGTTGGTGCCACCTGGTACAGTGAAAAGTGCAGCGAAAACCACAGTGGTAATAATTGTTGAAGCCATGATGCAGGCAGTTGCATTGTCCTTGGTCCATTTTTCAGCTTTTTCCCTTAACTCTTTGTGTTGTTCAGTAAATAAAGCTCTAGGAGTTTTCTCTTCATTATTTTTAGCTTCAGCTACCACTGGATGTAAAATTCTCTTCACTCCCTGCAATACTTACGAAACATCTATCAATCAAAGGAAATAAATATTATTTTTCAAACCAAAGAGGGGAGTAAATTAATATTCACCTCGAACCACCACATCTCCCTTTCCATTTTATAAGGTAATGCCGGCGATTCAATATCGGGTGTATCTACTGGTGGCAACTTTGCAGCCAAATGCAAGATATTGTTCCCTTCTTTATCTGTGTCTCGAACTACCAAATCCTTAAATGGACCGATGTGATACATGGCATTGAAAATGTTACGGCGACGATACATAACAGCAACATGAAGTATGGTGTAATTATTTTCGTCAACTTCAAACATTAGGTCAGGATATCTGGAGAAAATTATGTCTAGAAACCGAAGGTTTCCTTGTTTTGCAGCCTCGAATATTAGAGACCTAGGTTTTCTAATAATTTCCAGAATCTGGCAGTCATCCAAAACCAAAAGCATAACTTGTTTCCAAAGACATTCGACTAGTTCAAAAGCTGAATCGGGAATCTCTTGACCAGTATCTGAAACAAGAAGTTTAGTTTAGCCAAAGCCAACATTAGTTTCAGAAAGTTGAGGATGAGGAAAATACCAGAGAGGAACTTGATTTATCTTCTTAACGAGACACTGAAAATGCTCATAGACAATAATTAACTTTTGTTAACTGAAATTTAATTCTATATTTTAAGTTACACATGAGAATTTTCATCTGTATTTTCACTATTTTTATACCTGACTGTTAAAAAATAATTAAAAACCTTGTCAAAGCTAAGGTATTAAAAAAAATAATAAAAAAAAATTCCGAACAGATACCCACAATGCACTTGTCTTTTCGCCTCATAAACCCGATGCCTCCAGCCCAGTCTTTTCGTCCTGCTTTGCCTTTTCTCATTCATCTGTTGCTCCCTCTCATTCATTTGATCCCTCAAGCTCAGCTTATTCCTCTCCTTCACCCGCTGCATCCCAAGCATTGACTGACATCTCTTTGTCACGTCTCTTTTTACTTCATTATCTGTTTTAAAACAAAATGAAATTAAACAACTTTTCTCTTACTTACAATTATATATATTAATATTATGATTAAAAAAAAAAAAAAAAACTACGGCAATATGATAGTTATAATGATTAGAGAGAACTCACACAAGTAGATGGCTGATTTCTTGCAAACTTCAATGGAGTTGAGGTCTAAAACACGCGTCAATACAGGTAATCGTGCCAAGCGATGCAATGCCGTCTCCTCATTTTTATCACGTGCAAGAGCTATCTGTGGGTGCCTCTCCACCAAATGCAATGCAGCATCTAGGAGAACAGTGATCACCATTATAAATTATATAGACTCAAGTTTACACATGTTAGATTCAGATATTTGCTAGCCCGAATATAAATATTAAAACTTTTACTTACCATACCAGCTGCGGTTTATGAGGCTGATAAGCAATTCGATGCGATCATTATCATGATCTAATATCACATCTGCAGTGGCTTCATAAAGGTATTCTACCATCTCTTTGTCTCCAATTAGAGCTGCCTTGTGAAGCGGTAAAATATCATTGTCTCCTCTAATCTTTACTATGTCTTCATTCTTCTTCATCATAGCCCTGACAATTTCAACCCTCTCGGACGCAACTGCAAGAAAAAAAGCCGTATTGCCAGCATTATTTTTTACGGCTAAATCCTCTTTATTCATTTTTTCAAGCAGCTTTTTCACAAAACCAGTGTGCCCTGCTGCAGCTGAAATATGGAGAGCGGTGCCCCCATCCTTTGATAGCTTAACTGGTATATCAATACCCTCTTCCTTGTAAATTTTTTCAGCAGTGTTCCAATCACCTTCCAATGCAGCCCTATATAATTTGAAGTGCCTACTTCTCCTTTCAATTTCTGTCAAGTTGAAAAAAGAACAAGTTTATGAATAAAATTTTGCTACACATAATAAAAGGGATGCTATAGCCTATAATCAATCAATATAATAAAAAAGACTTTACCTTTTGAGAATGAGATAGAATTTTGCAGCAGCAGCACTGTTTCTTCTTCTATGGTGGAAGAGTCCACCGGTACGTTCACATTAAACTCTGATGATTAAAATTAAAAAAAGATAATTAAGTACAGTTAACAAGGTTACATGTAGGGTTTCGATATATAAAAAGTTCTTTCTGTTAACTTTGTCATATTTGTAATTCCTCTTGACAAATTTATTGAATAGACCATTATAACCTATTAAAACAATTTTTTTCTTTTTTAATTAAGTTAAAAAAAATGCATTTATGGATAGATTATTAGCCATAAATATATGTTTTTTTTCTGGAATTACAAAGGAAATAATAAATGGAATAAGTGACACCAATATATCTAGGTGAAGATATCAAGGACGTCCTACAAAATAAATAAGATGGTCACATGGTCTGTTATCTAAGTTTTAATGAATGTTGCATTGTACTGTGTAAATATATCTTCTGTGCTAATATGAATATTTTATCTTTATTTCCTTAAAGAACAAAGAGTCTTAAAGTGACATATCAATTTCCCCCCAAAATTGAAAAATTAAAAAAATTGGATATTCTTTGCCTTTGATTTATATGAATTTGATATTAAAAAAAAAAAAAAAAATGTGTTTACTATTGAAAGATTCAATTTCACACGTGATCACCTTAAAATGAGAAAGTCTTGGGTACATTTTATTGTAATTCAAAAATCTAATGATTAAATATATATATTTTACTTGGATTGATGTGATATATAATCATCGGCTAAATATTGTAGTGTAACATTATGTATATAAGGCTTTCTTATAATATAGAGTGAATCAAGAATAGAAAGATGAATTTGTGAAATTAACCTTCAATCAAAATTTAATATCTATTTTTAACCCTCGAACTTCATAAGCAATTCATAATTACATAAAAACAAGAGAGATTAATGGAAACAAAAAATTAACGCGAACTTAGGAAATGTAGATCACATCTACCCGTAGAAACCAAAATGGTATTCAAAAAATGCATCTTACCTGAAAAAAAAAAAAAAAAAAAAAAAGGCACAAAACAAGTGCAGCATTCATTGCAATGTCAAATCGTACCATCCATTTTTTTATTAGGTGCAGCAATCACAATCTCAACTTTTTCTTCAGTCGAGGTGCATCCTGATGCAGCAGCGTAATCCGTCATGATTTATTTTCTCGTTTATTCGTGGTAAATCTGCAATGAACTTTATAAGTATTATACAAGGAATTTTGCAGCATAATATGAACCTTATGTTCTAATTGGATTCAAATTGGTAATGAATATTAATTAAAATAACAATCATTCATCTCAAGTACTTCAAGATCTTATATATAATAAATTCAATATCTAATCTTATAATTGTAGATGCAGCAAACTTGAAGAACAAAATAATGAGTTTAAGTTAAGACTCTACAAATGAAAGAAGAAGAAGAAGATTAGAATAACAATCATTCATATCATGTACTTCAAGATCTTATATATAATAAATTCAGTATATAATCTTATATATGCAGATGTAGCAAGCTGAAAGAACAAAAATAATGAGTTTAAGTTAAGACTCTACAAATCAAAGAAGAAGAAGAAGAAGAAGAAGAAGTGGGTTGAACTATTGTTGTGAGGATGATTGCACTTACTTGCCTCTTTTGTCACCTTGGATACAATATGGAGCTAGCTAAATTTATAAAAGAAAAAAATGGCCTGAAGTGAAGAGTAAGAGAAGAATATATGGCTCAAATGGCTTGAAGTGAAGAGTAAGGGAAGAATATATGGCTCAAATGGCCTGAAGTGAAGAGTAAGGGAAGAATATATGGCTCAAATGGCCTGAAGTGAAGAGTAAGAGAAGAATGTATGCGTAAATGGCCTGAAGTGAAGAGTAAGAGAAGAATATGTGGCTAAATTGGCCGGAAGTGAAGAGTAAGAGAAGAATATATGGCTCAAATGGCTGGAAGTGAAGAGTAAGAGAAGTATATGTGGTTCAAGGCCTCATAAAGGAAGTCATGAAGTCAAGCAGCGTCATAAATAACATATTCTCTGTCAAAGAAAAGGAGATGCTGAATGATGACAATATTTCCTAAGAAGGATGCCGGGATTTTTGCAATCTGTGTCTTCCTAATAAAGAAATATTAGGTCTAATTAAATTCCCATGTGGGATATATCAAAGTTGTTCCAAGTTCTTTACCAAATTACTCATCAAATTCTTTCAAGTTTGGTTATTCTTATATTCCCTTCCTAGGTAGCCCTTTCCCAAGTTGCCTCTTCCATAACATGGGCTCGTTGGCCCACTCTAGATGACTTCACTCTAGGTGGCCTACTCTCCCAGGTCGCCCCTTCTATAACATGGGCTCGTTGGCCCACTCTAGACAGCCGTAACATGGGCTCGGATGGGGTTTGGCTCTGATACCATTTGATAGGAACCTACTCTCAAATTAATTCCCTTCTCAGCCCCTTCCAAACATCGTTGGCCATAGCCTAATGTCCCAAGTTGCCCCTTCCGAAGCATCGGTGAGGTTTGGCTCTGATACCATTTGATAGAAACCCACTCCCAAATTGATAAAAATTGGGCTAGATAGTGGGACTTTGATGAGAACTGGGTTGGGCAGTGGTCTTTTTGTGAACTTGAGTAGAACTCTCCTTAGAAAACCGATTTGCCAATGAATGGTGCCCAAGCCCTTATAAACCACATGCCCATACTTTTTCCATCTCAATGTGAGATCCTAACAATATATAGGTGTCAAACATTGGTTTCAATGAAGCAAACTTAATATGAAGTTTATAAGTTGGTTACATGATCAGAGGTTTTACGTTGGAGTGAATGAGCAATTAAAGCAGAAGTTGGGATTTGTTTATCATGATTTGATAAATTAAATGAATCTTTGTTCATTACTCAGCATTTCCAATACATAATGAAAAGATTGTTTTGCAATGAGCTACTACAAGTGATGATTTGAACTAGAAAAAAAAATACTAAACTCATACAAATGACTAATCATATCAGAAAGAAGGGGGAATTGGAGCAGAGGAAACAGGGTGATAGGAACACTAGCAATAGTGGCTATTGGAATAGCTATTCATGCAAAGTCATCACTTAGAACAATGAAAAGAGTGGCTCCAAATGCTGCCATCATGGTTGCTATAGAGATGAAGAAAGCTGCAAGCCCTATTGTCAACCTGTTTGGTAATGAATGCAAGAAATCTTCTTCTGCACAGCGCAAGGTGAGAATGGAGAGGAACATCAATATTGAAGTGGCAGTGCAAAATAGTGCCAATGCATCCGATATGGCGAAAACCAAAAATGACCCGTGATGTAGAAAAACAGGCTTCCCTGTAAGATTATTATTGCCACCTAGTACAATGAAGGCTGCAGCAAACATCACGGTTGCAATAAGTGTTGCGACAACCATACATGAAGATGCAGTGTCTTTCATCCACTTTTCCCCTTCGCGAAAAAGTCTTCTATGCTCCTTCGAAAACAAAATATGAGGTGTCTTACCCTCAGAATTTTTGGTTTCTCTATAAAATGGTTGAACAACTTTTTTGACTTCCTGCCATGTCAAAAAGACAGTTCATCAACATTCAAATCCAGAAAGAAAATGGTTAATTGAGTTCATGTTTTGCTTCATTTACACGTTATTTCCGAACAAAACTAATTATTGTGAAGTGCAAGTTTTATAGTTGAAAAGTAATTATTAACCTTGAACCAATGCAACTCTCGTCTAAGTTGCATAGCTGCACCAGAATCAATTTTGAGTCTATCTTGAGGGGGCAAGCTTTCCAACAAAATGCAACATGTTATTTTCATCTTCATAAGCTGCTATCAAATCTTTATGAGCGCCAATCATGAATCAGATTAAAAATGTTTTCTTGACGATGCAACACTGCAATGTGAAATTTGCTTCGACTGTGATCATCTACTTTCCAAATAAGGTCAGGATACATCCGAATCAGCGCTTTTATGAATTCAACATTCCCTAACTCTGCAGCGGTAAACGACAGCCTTGAAGGTTTCCGAAGTAGTTCTCCAATTTTATAGTCATCTAGCAACAACACTTGCTCCCACAGTTGCTTCACCAATTCTAAAGCTTGAAGATGCATCAACTTTACATAAGTATTAATTGGAGGAAATTGAATGAAATTTGCAACAACATACCAGTCTGTACTGCTCGTGTGTTTGGTTCCGTAGAAACAGAAGGCATTTGATTGCTTGAATCATGAAGGGTCAAATTGATGGACCTAAAACGACATGGTCATCAAATCCTTTAGCTTCCAGAAAGTCTACTGGGCTTTTTACAGCTTGATGATGTGGTTGAAGATGAGAGTGTTGAATATCGGAGGCAAAATTGAAAGAAGATTCATAATGGCCATGATCAAATGTTGCTGGCCCAAAAGCATCTTTCAGGCTCAAGTCATCGTCAGAAAATATGGCTAAGCTTGTATCATCTTCCCCAGAAGACTTGCAAGTGGAATTTGCAACAGATTTGATCTCAGGGAAACGAGATTGAATTGAAAGTCCCCTCCCATATTGTGATGAAGGAAGGTTGTTCAATATCATTATCTTCAATGAAAATTACTGCCTGAGAACAAGCAAAATCAGTAGTATAACAAAAAGAACAACAAAAGAATGTGGTGCTTTATTAGGAGTTAGGACATCACTGTTTCTAGTTTTGAGCAGCTCAATCAGATAAAAGAGTTTAAACCTCCAAGCAACTACAACCAAGAACAAGATGAATTATAAATCAAAACATGTAGTGCCGTAAAATGATTGGAATGTCAAAAGCAAAAGTTGAAACAAAGAGTAAAGTTAGTTTCTTTTGTTTGAAAACTAATGGTTGCGATCTTCTTCCACCAACTTCACTAACGCTGCCTCGTTTTCTTGTGGCTCTTAGTTATTAAAATCTTTAGGAACTGACTTGACCCAGGGATGCAATTGGATTGATCAACGCCTTCACACTAAACTTTATTCATATAATAGAAAAAACTGACACAGCTGCCTTCTGAGAAAGTTCAAAGCGGGATATTAAGAGATGGGACCGCTTGGCTATTTGTTCTAGTTCTGCCATTTGCATTGACTGGAAAAGTCTCTTACGGGGATATTTCTATGGTCCAACCCGTTGTAGGTATGTAATTCATTGACAATTGAAGTACATAAGATCTAGCTATTTGCATGTACCTCGCTTCCTTTTATTGCATACTTTATTCTATTAAATCTAATGTTGAATGATGAAGCACAAAACGGTGTCGCTAGACATTACTTAAACGATGCCGTCTCATAATAAAGCTCCAAGATTGATCATGATCGTTGATTGCTTACTAAATCTAATAGCCAAGGTTCTTCAACAGTGTAAGTATAAAAGAATACCCTTCAGTCGAATTACACAACCTTTACACACTGTTTTTGCGATTGAGTTCTTCTTTGTTAGGGTTTCTAATTTCTTGTTTCTCATAGACTTGTAATGTGGTGCGATTGTTGTAATCGTGTTAGACGGTTGTCTTTCCTTCAAGTTGTAAGGATCTAAGTTAGTATTCTCATACAAGAAAGATTACAAGTTGTAAGGAATTTGATTAACACTCCAAGTCACACAATAAAAATGTCCAACAATGTAACCTACCGTAACCACAACATTACCACTTCATTATGCTATAAAAGAAATCACATTATTGCATAAATGCCATATGGCCAAAATTTTGATTTGTGAAAAGTCCGGAACAAATTCTATATTGCAATAATCAAGATAAATGAGCAGTTTGAAAATATATCATAAAAATCCTTTAGCGTCAGAACACACTGCAAATGATTCTTTGGCAAAAGGTGCTAGTAAGTATAAGAATATATTATGAAATTATATCAAATTCAACTTGCTAAGAAATTATTTAGTAATAGCAGGTTTGCAAAAATGGTTTCTGAAACAAAAGGAAAAATTAAAACTGAAAGGTTAAAGTGCAAATTTTCATATCTGTTCGCGCTCCTAATCACAATTGTCATGTAAACATATATTTCAACTATAAAACAAAAAACAGTAACTTATATATTTAGGCATGCTGAATATGTCAAAGGTTAAAGGAGACTAACACAAATTGACACATTGTTTCCAAAATCCTTGCTGAATTTGAGAGGCAATAGGCGTTCCAGCCAAGGCAAGCAATGCTGTCTCCTCATTTCCATCACAAGCGACGGCTAACTCTGGGTGTTTCTCTAGCAAATCCAGTGCAACATCTGAGAACACAACAACCATCATTAGAGATGATATAGTATCAATTCTAAATAGTGGAAGTATGCAGTTGCTATACATAATACTATATTAATTATGTTTCATAAAAGGAAAATTTTCAGATTTGTATTCACCAAGCCACTTGTGTTATGAAAGGGTTCTTTCATTAGTTTTGTCAAATCATATGTCTCTTGATGGGAATTCACAGTGTTCCTTAAAAGAATAATGGGAGATTTGTTAAAAAATATACAAGGTAGGATATATTAATCTGACCACCATACATGGAATTTCAATCCTATACCAAAGGTTTCAATCTTACATTGTAAAATTCAATTTAAAAGATATCAAGTGTACTACAATTAGCCAAAATATAAAGAATACCTTTTACATAACATACAAACCGTTGCTTATTAGAGTGATAAGCAATTCAATGCGGTCATTGTCATATAATGACTTGTCATCAGTGGCTTCATAAAGGAACTATACCATTTCTTTATGGCCAAACAAAGCGGCCATGTAAAGTGGTAACATCTCATTTCTACCGCGGATCATTGCTAAGTTTCTACTCCTTTCCAGGACATAAGCTAAGTTTGTACTCTCCTCTATCATGTTGGGAAGTTCCACCTTCTGGGACTCAACAGAGAGACAATAAGCTGTTTTTCCAGCTCCTTTCTTTGTAGTTAAATCCTCTTTTTTCATCTTATTCATCATCACTTGAGCAAGTTCCACATTTCCAGACACAGCAGCAAGACAAAAAGCTGTATTGCCTGCATTATTTGTAGTAGCTAAATCCTCTTTATTTATATTATCCACCAGGTTTTTCAAAAAATCAGTTTGCTCTGCTGCAGCTGCAATATGGAGAGCAGTGTCCCCTTCCTTTGATATCCTCGCTCTTATATCATTTTTATGTTTCTTGTAAATACCCTCAGCCATGCTCCAATCACCACTTAGTGCAGCTTGATACAATTTTAAGTGTCTAATTCTTGTTTGCTTGTCTGTCAAGTGGAAGCATTTATAACAAGTTTTATCATAAATCTGTGATTCTTTAAAATAGGCATATAAAAAAACACTATAGGCACCAATATCAATTCATATTCAATAGTAGCTAATATCATGCCTTTGGAAAACAGTTTCTTGCCAAGTTGCCAAAGTGATTGGTAATGAAGCTAAAAGATTTTCCCCAGGGTAAACAATCCATCTGAAGAGAAACAATAGCATAGGTATAACACATTGTAAAATCTAAGCATACCAGCCAATTGACCATAAGGTGAAGAATGACAATTTCAACTTCTTCATTTGAACCATTTCCGGATGCAAAGGTATCCTCATGATTTCAATAGTCGGCATTTTTTGTAAACCTATAATGAACTTTATATTGTTAGATAAGTTGAATTGGATAGATTTCTCTTTTATTACAAAATAATACTTCCATCAAATTTTTAAATAGTAATTGATTTATCAAACATTTAGTTAACATTACCATATATAATGAACGATGTAGATAATATCATAAGAGAAACAAGAGTGTTGCATTAGTTATCATATCCATAGTATAAAAGAATCGTAAAGCAGAAGAAGACATTAGATGCATTTCATCAAATAATGATAATCTTAGAATTTCAGGATGTCATACTATTTTGATGTTTTAGTATAACTTACAGTTATATTACTGTAGTTCTACACAACTACAGAGTACTTAACAATGTAAACCGGTGCTTTACATGTTTGAGGTATTGACAATGACCTCCCTGATCGTTGGGGAAAGGTCTAATAGATCCAAAAGCATTTTAATGTAGAAAGACCTCCCTTCAAGTTCATTAATTAATGAAAAATTGTCATCTTAAATCATCTTAATAGCCCTCAAATTTTTCTTTACATTGTAATAATTAATAAAAAGCCTTGAAAGGAGGCTCCTTACAATTTAACAACTTTATGTTCCAGCTAAATATTCCTCAAACCTCAGGGAGGGATGGCAAATTACCTTAGTCTAAACTTTACTTCTCCCCACTGCACGATATTTCGATCTAGATGATAAAAAGTTTCTGACCTTCATAAACTGCACATTTTGCACAGGCAAAATTTAAGTGTAAATTACTGGGGTATACAAAAAGTTGGACAAATATTGCATAAATTTAAGGATTCAAGGAAAATTCTACAGAAAATGAAAAAAAAAAAAAAAAAAATTGTTTGAAACTTTTTGCCCTTGGTAAGACTGACGAGTATCCAAAGCTATTGACAATGGCAGTCCTAAAACAACCAAAATGGAACTTGACAAAATAAAACAAAAATATACATTAAAAAGAAGAACTGGTTTCAAAAAGCTTACCTTTTTTACGGCTTAAGATGCAATCCCCCGCTCGAAATGGGAAAATGAAGAAAGAAAAGCTTCAAGTGAAGAGCAAAGAGGAGAATAACAAGGCTTAAAGCTGAGAAAGACGGAAGTAAAGTAGTGGCAGAGAGAAGAACAATCACCACTCAAACAGAAGTCTCAGCAGCTCTACTTTGTAGCAGCTCTCTCTCTCTCTCTCTCTCACCCAAGACCAAGAACTACACAGTAGCCATTCACAGAGAGAAAAGGAACACCCTTTACTGATAAACCCTCTGTTTTCAGTATATTACATCTGTACCACTGAAACTTGCCCAAAAATCTATATTTTTTTTACAATAAAATATTCATGTAACTTTTGAGTCCGATGCTATACTTGTTTCTTCCACCGCACAAATATGGAAACATTCTGATCGACTCATTAATTTTGACTCTCCAAATCGCACTACGCATGATCACAACAACATCTCTGCAGATCTACATATGAGCTTTCATCCTGTTCGCCCAGACCAACGCCGTAAACTTCTCCACCGCTCTTCGCACACCTTCTTCTTCGACCCCTGCTCTCGGCATATCGCGGCGTTCAAGCGCCAAAATCTCGACCCACTCGCCGATGTCGTTCACTGAGTCCGACACTGACTTCGAGCTTCAGTCCCCTTACGTTGAGGAAACGCTGTTCTGCTTTTGGATTAAAACTTGAATTTTGCTATTCAATTCAGTTATCAAAATGGAGGATACCTTTTTCTGAGGGAATGTTTATAAAGTTAATGGTTTTATTATTATTATTAATTGGAATAAAAAGGTTTTAGTTTTAAGTACAATTGTTATATTTAACAGAGCATGAGCAAGTAGTGCGGAAAGAAATAGACCGAGGATCAACTGGCTCGGAGAAATGAGGAAATTAAGAAGCTTAAAGCAGTTATTGATTCTGCATTGAAGGATTTGAGCAATGTAGTTACTCGTTTAAAGGAAGTTTCTCCTTGTAATGAAGAAGAAGATGGAAGAAAAATATCTCAGCAGCCGATATCCCCTGAAGTGAAATCAGCTAACAAATGTGAACCACAAAAAGTTGAGCCAAAAACACCTGAACTAAGAGCAACAGGAAAACGCAGAAACGATATATGGGGACGGTAAAGTGGTGATGATTCGTTGCCACCTTCGAAAAAGTCCGCCGGAGCACAGGTCGTTCCTTTCCTTAGTTTTAGATTTTCTCAAGTGCTTGGGGGTTCTCTATGGAGTTTGAAGTCTTTTTGCTATAGAGGATTTTCTCATTGTACTTTTACTTAGTTTAAAGCAATAATGTTGGCTAATGTACCTCGCATCAGTTACTTATCGTCGACTCGTTGAATTCACACCAAACACAAAATAAAATTATAAAATTCATGTCTTTTTTTTCTCAAATTAAAATATAAAATTAAAAAAAAAAATTTAATCATAAAATAAACTAAATTAAAATAAGCAATACATATATCTAAAACTAATAAAACATAGAAAATAACTAATTGTTGCATCTTGAAAAGTAAAAGTTTTAATAATTTCAGTCTTAAAAAGATCAAATAGCATGAGAAAAAGAGCTAAAGATGAGAGTAAAGAGTTATTGACTTGTTTGCAAATGACAATTAAATAAGTAATCACATGGAGTTTATGTCTTGTTTAAATACGTAGTAAACAATTTATGGTAATTCACAATTTAAATTTATTGATATAAGTAATGCATGTGACATGTATACTAATTTTTGATTAATAACAGATGAGCTGTCTTATAATACCACACAAGATGAGTCACAAATTATTAGGACTTATCTCATACAAAATGAATCATATAATTAATCACAAAATTTTATGGTTGACATTATACATTTATAAATACAAATTTGAATTTATGAATGGTGATTGATGCCATTTGCTTATTTCATGGCAACTTTCTTGTTCTCTCTCAATATATGTTGAAAGTTTAAGACTACCTAAGTTCATTTAAAACTACCTAAGTTCATTTAAACATATGCGAAATAAGTTGATTGAGTTCATTTGTGCTTATGGGAATGATCATTCATCATCAACACATTACCAATCATTAAGGACATAAAGTAAAGCACATAAGAGGTTTTTACATGGTTCGGCAAATTGCCTACATCCATGGGATTGTTCAAACGAAGCAAATCCATTATAACAAACATTCAAAATTCATTACAAAGTCAAAGTTAAGCAAAACAAATGTAAAACACTCCCTGTTTCATAACACTCTAACTCCACCCTTTGGTTGATCCAATGTTTTGTCACAGCTTGCTTGAATCCAAGAAACCTCTTGAATAGCTCAAGCTCCACTCAAGCTTCAAAAGCCAAAGACAACCTTCAACTCCACAACTTGAAATCCTTAGAAGCTTTCATCAATGTAACCATGTTCCAACAACACTCAAACAACAGAGTTAAGATAAGTATTTTGAGCATTAAAAAAAAAAAAATGAACCTAACCTAAAATGAATAAACTCTCTGAAGAATTTCGGAGAACAACCAAAGGAATATTAATGTTTAACCGTAAATGCAAAGATGAAGAAGATAATATAGAATCCTTGCTCAACGATCCCCTAAACATCCAGCTGACAAAGTCTTATTTTAGGAAAGTTTTCCATCTAGCTGACAAAGCCTTACACATGTTTGGCCATTTTAAGAAAGTTTTCAATAATTTGTTAGGACCACTTCTAAAAAGGCAAAACAAATTTCCATGACCACATTTGAAATGCTTGACACTTGTATTTGGACATAACAACATCTGTACTAAAGGTCTGACTGGACAACTAATTACACATCTGATTGTAATGTATTCACATGTTTTGTGAGAAGATAAGATTAAGAAAATGTGCACACATTTATGCAGAATGTTATGGCGCGTAAACCATGGACACAAATTATGCTTAATCAAATAAATGTGCAAACATCGTATGGTTGTCAATATTATTAACTCATATTAATGGAGGCTGACATTAGGGAGTTATATGTTACCCTAACGATCTTTTCAATCCATCTATTAAAAATTAAAACCTCACGGTGCTCAATATTATCAACTCATATTTATAATTACAGTTTTAGATTTTGAATCAATATTATCCTGTTCTTTGGTCATAGAACAAAGGTAGCGGACCATTAAATTCTCTGTGGCCTAACATAAGGGGTTGCTTCCACTTTGCCTTGAGTCGGTGGCAACTTTTTGCTCTTGTTAACCATTTTGATCCTAGATGCTGCAGCAAAACGGGGAGTTGTGTTCCACTATCTTATTAACCTTTTCTAAGTTTGAAGCAACACCTTTATGTATTAAGGTAATATAATACTTAAACTTCACACCTTTATTCTGTGAAGTTTAATCAAGATTGTAAAAGAAACAAAACTCCTGGGATTGAATACAGATAAGAAAAACAGGAGAAGATTATTTATTTTCACTTGACTGAGAACATCTTTTATATTACAAAGACAGCAATCCAAGTGAACCTTGATCTCAACCGTTGGTTCATACAGCAAGAAACACAAGTTGACTGTGAGCTATTCGTAGGATCTATTGTGCTTTCTGCACTAGTGAATTAGCAGGGCCCTTTCACCAAGAAGATGACAGGTTATTTAACGGGAAATATTTGAACTAACGCTTCCAGTAATAGAGTTAGAAAACCAAAGCTCTGAATTACAACTTAGACGTTAACGCCTGTTTCTTTTACCAACGGTAGCTTAATAACTTTGAACCTGTATGAGAAAGTTTGTATGAAAAATTTGTAAATGTAGTCTTATTCAAAAAACAGCTTCATCACTCTTGAAGTTCCATTCATTCCTTTAACTACGGAGCCTATGTTTAATACCCCTTTTTTTTTTAATGGAATTTTATTAAATCTTATTTTGTGATTCTGGGGAGTAAAGTGTAAGAATTTGAAAGTTTTGGGGAGAAAAGGCGAAACAAGTGGGGGCTAAATTAAAATTTTCTAGATATTTTGATGCAGTCACCATTCAATGAAAACAAAAACGGAGAAGAAGAAGAAGAAGGAAAAGAGAGGAAAAGAGAGAGGGAAAAGGAGAGAAAGAAAAGAGAGGAAAGAGAGAAAGAAGAAGAAGAGAATGAGAGAAAAAAGAAAAGAAAGAAGGGAGAGAAAGATGAAACCGAGAATAGAGAGAGAAGAGAAGAGGGCGGCGGAGGGGGCTAGAAAAGTGGCCACCGGCAAGCTAAACTCCGATGATTGGAGAGTGAAGGAAGATCAAGGATATGGGAGGTGAGTAAAGCATGATATTTCTCTTTTCGGTGATTTATGATTCAATTGGTTTAAAGAACTCTATTTGGATTGTTTTGTCTATGATTTGATATAAATTCATGAAAACAAAACTGAAATGTGGAGATTGATTGCAATACTTTAGGTGGGTAGAGCATATATGTTGTTCCAACTCAGTTTGTTATAGATGTGATTTTGGGTATGGAAGTTTACACTGTGAAGCCTGACCATTTGGACTTTCGAAAAATTTATCTAAACTCTGGTTTTTCCGTTGGAGCTCAAATCCGAATATGTTGTTTTAGACTTCTTGAGGAGTGTTTGAAAAATTATTTCACTCACAAATTCGAATTATTGGATTTTTTATAGATTTTTGAATTCTGCCCTGAAAATTTTGGAATTTTCGTTTTCTGCAGAACATGTATTTTTGGAAAATGATTTGATGCAACTATTCTTATCCAAATTGAGTGATTTTAAATTTTGGTGAATCCTATATGGATCTAGTTTAATTCTGCAGAGTTTCATGAGGTTTAGATTAACGGCTGAATTGTTATGAATTGTTATGCAATCAACCAAGATACAACCAGAAACAAGCAAAAAAATAGAAACCACAAACAATCAACGCTGGATCTTTACCGTGGTTCACTTGCCCGATTTGAGCAAGCTACATCCACGTTGAACTCTGGAAAGGGAGTTCGCTACACTATGATTATAGAACAACCAATTACAGTCACGATTACAAAGAATGACACCCAAGACCCTAGATCAAACAACTCTGATTCAAACCCGTAATCTGCCCTAGGAATCCTCTAACCTGGAAATCCCTATAACAAGAACACAGTAGTTCTTCCCTTGATTGATTTAACCCAAACCACTCAAGAAACCCACAGATTACACTGAAATCATACCCAAAAGAAAGAACCCTAATCTCACAAAAGAAAACGAAATATGGCTCTCAACTTTTATGTTTTGATCTACTGTTACAATAAGAAACCCTAATCCTTTTATAGTGTTGACTGGAGGCTTGATCTTAGCCGTTGGTTTTTCCTCTGAATCAGCGGTCAGGATCATCTTGGAGCTATCTCACAACGACATCGTTCCATTAATACTCAGTACGACGCCGTTTTAGCATTCACTCACAACATGAATTTTAAAAGTCAGTAACCTCAATTCTGGAAACAGTTGACAGATTTGAATGAGTTGAAAGAAAATTGTGTTTTAAATAGTTATTGATTCTAGAATGACTCGAGAAAATTATGGGAACAATTTATGTGTCTCTAGAATGCCCAATTAAAATTATGGCTTAAATTTATGAATGAAATTTTTATGAAAAATTCGAGAGCGATTGATATTCGGTTAAGAGACAGTTTTGTTAAAGAAGAAGTTATGTTAATCTTTTAGTGTGTGAAGTGTCCAATGATTTTAATATCGAGGTGTTACCTTATGCGGACTTATGTATAGAGGATTTTATTTCATCATATGTTTCATAGTTGTGTTTATTTTCCGCTGTAAAGTTTATGTTTCTTCATCATATATTTATTTGATGTTTTAGATTGTAAAAGATATAGAAAAATCTGATACCATACGTTCATTTTGTAAAAGAAAATTCAATTATATTTATTTATTTGCGAATGACGGTATATTTATTTGTGAGAAACAAAAAGTAGTGTTTATAAATGTTTTAGCTAGAAGAGTTTTATAATGTTTTAATTCATAAACAGGTTTTCATCGTTTTCCCACATGGCATGTCTCAGTCACTCGAGTCTCATAAGTGCGCCCGGAGCCTATGGGATAGGGAGGGTCGGGATGGGTAGTGTCACTGGGCCTCTTCTGGAATGAAGTTTGAATGCAGCTAGCACACTGTCCTCAGCATATTCACTGAAATATCAAACTGCCACTTCTAGTTATAGAATTGAAAATTCAATCATAATAAGATCAATAATCAATCTAGTTAGTAAGAAATGGTTCTAATAAGACAGAATATATTACATTATGTAAAATAAATAAATAATGTCACCTGTTTTCATTGACGGCATGTAACACTTCTCCATTGATAGTCAAAGTTTTACCCACGTACATTAACGTTGTGAAAACAACCATTACCGCTAAAAGAACAGGCACCCATAGCCACCCATCTTTGAAGACAATGAACATAGTTGTAGAAAACACTACCATCATTGCTTCTACGGAGTATAGAAGTGAGAACATGGCACGAGCGAAATCACCACCTATCCGCCAAAAGAAATCTGCTTCTTCACATCGGGAAGAGATAACCGATAAGAACATCGTTATGGAGTAAGAGGACAATAGTAATGTAATAACTACTTTCTACTCAAATACTCATATGAAATACATATAAAGTAATATAAAGAAATTGGGCCCAAATTTTCTTTTTTATTAAATATACATATACATTCTTTACAAACATATACATTTTTACCCAAAATTATACTATGTACAAAAGTCATTAAAAACATGGTAGACAGTGTAACCGCTTCCCCTCGAGCGCCGATGTCCATTCGACCGTGTCCTCACCTAGATCCTGCAAAACATAGGAAAAACAACGGGGTGAGCACTAAAATAATGCTCAGTAAGTAAATCCTCTACTCATCTATCCCCATAGCTCTCTTTCTCTAATACTTTCCTTACAACTCCTCATTCAGTTTCTCTCTTTGGTACCTCTCTCTCTATTTCTCTTGGTACCTCTCTCTCTATTTCTCTTTCTTAGAACTCTTTTCTATTAACTCTCTTTAGTAAGTCACAACCCCATCTTACTGGGGGCACAGCCGGGACTCGCTCCCACTCTATGTGACCTCTACTCATTCTAGCCGATCGGACTCAGTTATGCATGGATTCGGAACCCTTGGCCATGTGAGTGTATAATCTCTCTCTCGGGTACTCGGGTATAGCCCTCATCAGCATGTACTCTCACGGGAACACCACTTCTCTTTCTCATACTCTTGCCGCTCTCTCTCAATGCGGCGTACATGCGGGAATACTATACCCATTACTCACGGGTTCCCCATCGCACAACCTACTCTATTCTCTCTTTCTCTTAGCTCTTAAAGTAGCTTATACTCAATTTCTCTACTATGTCTCAAGCTACTTCTTAAGTGCATAAACAATGTGTATGGATAGCTCATGCTCACTAATGCACTAATGAAATGCCAAATACAAGATTGCCTCAAAACAGCTATTCTGCATATGTCACACTAAAAAGGCCATAACTTGAGTTATACACCTCGGATTGCTACAGTTTTGGTCTCGTTTTAAAGCTTAGAGACAGGACTATAACTTTGATGTTTTAGTCTCAGTCCAGTTCAATCCGTAAGATGCCCAAAAATCACTTAGAAAGTCACAGTAATGACAGGGCAGATTTCACCTAGGCATTTCCTCAAACAACTCATGTGCATAACAAAGCTCTACTTATCTATAACTCTACTCTTCTCTTTAACAATCCAAAATGGAAGGAAAAATCCCTCATACAATCATAATTCCTGCCAAAGAAAGCACTCCCAAAAATATTCATACACTACTCCTCCAACTTCAACTCAATTTCACTCTCTCACCACACATTAAAAACACTTCCAATAATTTAATCATACCCAACAATTAGGACTAAGCACACATCTCATCTCAATTTTCAGTAGGTATAACATATACATGCATAGTTAAAATAAATATCTACTCAAAAGCTTATTCAAAACTCAACTTGGTTGGATTTACTTACCTTGTGAAAAAGTGGCTTCTCTAGCACTTTTCCTTTCCTTTGTTGTCTTGTCTTCTCTCTACAACTCAAAACAACAACAAGAACAACCAAATAAGACTTCACTATAACTATAAGAAAACTCACATCTAAAGCATGAATCCTTACCTTAGGATGCTTTAGATGAAATCTCTACCAAAAATTACTCAAAAGCTCTCTTAAACCCCTTAGAAAACTTGGAAGATTGGAGGAGAAATTGGGAGAAAAATAGGCAATGGAAGAGGCGGTGGAATGGATAGACTAAAGGGTTTCTCTACACTTAACCTTTTTTAGCTCATATTATAAGCATCATTTCCCATTTTGCCCTTGTCCTTCCTTGAAAATTCCATCTATATCCTTTGATTCTTTACAAATACAATCCCATCCAAACACAATCTCTACTAAATTTCCTTACATTTTACTCCCCACTTTTCCTACTAATTAGGGGTAGAATGGTCATTGTGCCCCAAAAGAAGAATTCTCCAGAAAACTCAAGAAACTTTTTATTAGGCTCGTTGCTGCGGCGAAGAACTTTATGTCGCTCTAGCAAAAAAAGGCAGAACCTACTCGTGAGTGCAGCTCCTCCTCGCCGCGGCGAAGCTTCTTCTTCGCCCCGGCGAAGATTGGATTCCCAAACTTCAACAAAACTCAACCAAAACCAAGGCAAACATACCGATTCAATTAAAGGCTAACCACAACAACATACAAACTCAATTGAAGCTGAACAGTGAATCCTTTAAGTAATACAGACAATCTTAAGTACGTACCTCAAGTCGGGTGTTACAAGTAATGCTATAGTATCTGATATTGCAAAAACTATGAAGGAAGCTCTTCGCAAAAAATTTGGAGTCCCTATATTTTCCTTGGTACCACCTGGTACAGTGAAAAGTGCAGCAAAGACCACGGTGGCAATAATTGCTAACACCATGATGCAGGCATTTGCAGTCTTCTTGGTCCATTTATCAGCTTTTTCCCTTAACTCTTTGTACTGTTCAGTAAATAAAGCTCTAGGAGTTTTCCTTTCATTATTTTTAGCTTCAGCTACCACTGGATGTAAAATTCTCTTCACTCCCTACAATACTTAGGAAACATCTATCAGTCAAGAGAAATAAATATGATTTTTTCGAACCAAAGAGGGGAGTAAATTAATATTCACCTCGAACCACCATATCTCCCTTTCCAATAGACAAGTTACTACAGGCGATTCAATATCAGGTGTATCTACTGGTGGCAACTTTGCAGCCAAATGCAAGATATTGTTCCCTTCTTTATCTGTGTTTCAAACTAACAAATCCTTAAATGGACCAATGTGATACATGGCGTTGAAAATGTTATGGCGACGATACCTAACAGCAACATGAAGTATGGTGTAATTATTTTCATCAACTTCAAACATTAGGTCAGGATATCTGGAGAAAATTATGTCTAGAAACCGATGGTTTCCTTATTTTGCAGCCTCGAATATTAGGGACCAAGGTTTTCTAATAATTTCCAAAATCTGGGAGTCATCCAAAACCAAAAGCATAACTTGTTTCCAAAGACATTCGACTAGTTCAAAAGCTGAATCGGGAATCTCTTGACCAGTATCTGAAACAAAAAGTTTAGTTTAACCAAAGCCAACATTAGTTTCAGAAAGTTGAGGATGAGGAAAATACTAGAGAGGAACTTGATTTATCTTCTTAACGAAACACTGAAAATGCTCATCATAGACAATAATTAACTTTTATTAACTGAAATTTAATTCTATATTTTAATTTACACGAGAATTTTCATTTGTATTTAATATTGGGGTGATTCTATTATTGCACCCATAAATATTAAATACCTCCATCTTCACTATTTTTATACCTAACTGTTAAAAAATAATTAAAAACCTCATCAAAGCTAAGGTATTTAAAAAAATAAAAAATAAAATAAATTGAAGCAAATACCCACAATGCACTTGACTTTGTGCCTCATAAGCTCGATACCTCCAGCCCAGCCTTTTCCTCCTCCTTTGCTTTTTCTCATTAATATGTTGCTCCTTCTCATTCATTTGATCCCCTAAGCTCAGCTTATTCCTCTCCTTCACTCGCTGCATCCTAAGCATGGACTGACATCTCTTTATCACGTCTCTTTTTACATCATTATCTGTTTTAAAACAAAATGAAATTAAACACATTTTCTCTTACTTACAATTATATATATTAATATTATGATTAAAAAAAAAAAAAAAACCAATTAAGGCAATCTGAAATTTATAATGATTAGAGAGAACTAACACAGGTAGATGGCTGATTTCTTGCAAATTTTAATGGCGTTGAAGTCTAAAATACGCGTCAACACAGGTAATCGTGCCAAGCGATGCAATGCTGTCTCCTCATTTTTATCACGTGCAAGAGCTATCTATGGGTGCCTCTCCACCAAATGTAATGCAACATCTAGGAGAACAGTGATCACCATTATAAATTATATAGACTCAAGTTTACACTTTGGATTCAGATATTTGCTAGCCCGGATATAAATATAAATACAAACCATGGTTTATCAGTTATAATTAATACTACTTACCATACCAGCCGCGGTTTATGAGGCTGATAAGCAATTCGATGAGATCATTATCATGATCTAATATCACATCAGCAGTGGCTTCATAAAGGTATTCTACCGTCTCTTTGTCTCCAATTAGAGCTGCCTTATGAAGCGGTAAAATATCATTGGCCCCTCTAATCTTTACTCTGTCTTCATTCTTCTTCATCATAGCCTTGAAAATTTCAACCCTCTCGGACGCAACTGCAAGAAAAAAAGCCGTATTGCCAGCATTATTTTTTACGGCTAAATCCTCTTTATTCATTTTTTCAAGCAGCTTTTTCACAAAACCAGTGTGCCCTGCTGCAGCTAAAATATGGAGAGCGGTGCTCCATCCTTTGATAGCTTAACTGGTATATCAATATCCTCTTCCTTGTAAATTCTTTCAGCAGTGTTCCAATCACCTTCCAATGCAGCCCTGTACAATTTGAAGTGCCTACTTCTCCTTTCAATTTCTGTCAAGTTGAAAAAAGAACATGTTTATGAATAAATTTTTTGCTACACATAATGAAAGGGATGCTATAGCCTATAATCAATATAATAGAAAAGACTTTACCTTTTCAGAATGAGATAGAATTTTGCAGCAGCAGCACTGTTTCTTCTTCTATCGTGGAAGAGCCCACTGATACATTCACATTAAACTCTGATTATTAAAATTAAGAGAAGATAATGAAGTACGGTTAACAAAGGTTACAGGTAGGTTTTTGATATATAAAAAGTTTATTATGTTAACTTTGTAATTCCTCCTCATAAATTTGAATAGGCCATTATAACCTATTAAAAGAAAACTTTTTTTTTTTTAAATTATGTTTAAAAAAACATTTATGGATAGATTTTTAGCCATAAATAAATAAATGAATATATATATATATATAGGAAATAATAAATGCAATAAATGACATCAATATATGCTGGTGAACATATCAGGACGTTCTATAAAATAAATAAAATATATAAGTTTTAATGCATGTACTATAGAGTTGTATCTTGTGTGCTAATACGAATCTTCTATCTTTATTTTGTTTGAGTCTCACACTAACTAGGTATACTCAAGTTTACTAGTTTATAAGAGGTGATAATTCTCCCATTCAACAAGACCTTATTAGGTGAGGAGTCAAGTATACCTCAAATTCTATCATGGTATTCTTATTGGGTGAGGAGTCAGACCCACCTCAAATTCTATCATGGTATCAGAGCTAGACCCAATCAAGCTGAGTGTTTGACCAACGGGGAGAAGTTAGAGTTAGCAACTACCTGCATTAATAAGCATAACCTAATATATGAGCTTGACCTTGAGGGAGAGTGTTAGAATCCCACACTAACTAGGCACGCTCAAGCCTACTGGTTTATAAGAGAGGGTAATCCTCCCATTCAATAAAGCCTTATTAAGTGAAGAGTCAGATCTATCTCAAATTCTATTGTATTTCCTTAAAGAACAAAGAGCCTTAAAGTGACATATCAATTTTCCCCCAAAATTGAAAAAAAAAAAAAAAAAAAAAAAAAAGAAGGATATTCTTTGCCTTTGATTTATATGAATTTGATAATGACAAAAAAAATAAAAAATAAAAAATAAAAGTGTTTTACGATTGAGAGATTCAATTTCACACATGATTGTCTTAAGATGAGAAAGTCTTCGGTACATTTTGTTGTAATAAAAAAATCTAATGATTAAACAAATATATATATTTTACTTGGATTGATGTGATATATAAACATCGGCTAATTGTATTATACCATTATGTATATATATAATGCTTTCTTATAATATAGAGTGAATCAAGAATAGAAAGAGGGATTTGTGAAATTAACCATAATAAAATTTAGTATCTATTTTTAACCCTAGAACTTCATAAGCACTTCATAATTACATTAAATCAAGAGAGATTAATGGAAAAAAAATTAACGCGAACTTAGACACTAAATGATATTCAGAAAATGCATCTCAAAAAAACAGATGCAACAGTCATTGTAATGTCAAATCGTACCATCCATTTGTTTATTAGGTGGAGCAATCACAATCTCAACATTTTCTTCAGTTGAGGTGCTTCCTGAAGCAGCAACATAATCCTCCATGATTTATTTTCTCGTTTATTCGTGGTAAATCTACAATTAACTTTATAAGTGTTAGACAATGAATATTGCAGCATAATATCAACTTTATGTTCTAATTGGATTCAAATTGGGAATGAATATTAATTAGAATAATGGTCATTCATCTCAAGTACTTCAAGATCTTATATATATGTAGGATAATAAGAAAAATCTTAGCTACTATAATAAATATATATGCACATGCAGCAAACTGAAAGAACAAAAATAATGAGTCTAACTTAAGACTCTACAAATCAAAGAAGAAGAAGAAGAAGTGGGTTGAAAGACTTGCCTCTTTTGGCACCTTGGATACAATCTGCAGCTAGCTAAATTTATATTAAAAAAAAGGGCCTAAAGTGAAGAGTAAGAGAAGAATATAGGGCTCAAATGGCCTGAAGTGAAGAGTAAGAGAAGAATAGAGGGCTCAAATGGCCTGAAGTGAAGAGTAAGAGAAGAATATATTGCTCAAGGCCTCGTAAAGGAATTCATGAAGTCGAGCGGAGTCATAAATAACCTATTCTCTTTCAAAGTGAAGGAGATGCTAAATGATGAGAACATTTCCTAAAAAGAATTCCGGGATTTCTGCAATTTGTCTCTTCCTAAAGCAGAAATATTATGTCTAATTAAATTCCCATGCGGGATACATAAAGTGTTTGAGTGATTGAGCAATAGGATAAAATGTTGGGATTTGTTAATCATGATTTGATAAATTAAATGAATCTTGTTCATTACTCAGCATTTCCAATACATAATGAAAAGATTATTTTGCAATGAGCTAATACAAGTGATGATTTGAATTAGAAAAATTACTAAAATTATACAAATGACTAATCATATCAGAAAAAAGGGGGAATTGGAGCAGAGGAAACAGGGTGACAGGAACACAAGCAATAGTGGCTATTGGAATAGCTATCCACGAAAAGTCATCACTTAGAACAATGAAAAGAGTGGCTCCAAACGCTGCCATCATGGTTGCTATAGAGATGAAGAGAGTTGCAAGCCCTATTATCAGCCTGTTTGGTAATGAATGCAGAAAATCTTCTTCTGCATAGCGCGAGGTGAGAATGGAGAGAAACATCAATATTGAAGTGGTAGAGCAAAATAGTGCCAATGCATCCGATATGGCGAAAACCAAAAATGACCTGTGATGTAGAAAAACAGGCGTGCCTGTAACATTGTTATTTCCACCTGGTACAGTGAAGGCTGCAGCAAACATCACGGTTGCAATAAGTGTTGCAACAACCATACATGAAGATGCAGTGTCTTTCATCCACTTTTCCCCTTCACGAACGAGTCTTCTATGCTCCTCTGAAAACAAAATATGAGGTGTCCTCCCCTCGAAATTTTTGGTTTCTCTATAAGACGATTGAACAACTTTTTCAACTTCCTGCCATATCAAAAACACAGTTAATCAAGATTCCAACCCAAAAAGAAAATGGTCAATTGGGTTCAGGTTTTGCTTCATTTACATGTCATTTCCCAACAAAACTAAATACAGTGAAGTGCGAGCTTTACAGTTGAAAAGTAATTATTAACCTTGAACCAATGCAACTCTCGTCTAAGTTGCAGAGCTGCACCAGTATCAATTTTGATTCTGTTTGGGGGGGCAAGCTTTCCAGCCAAATGCAACATGTTATTGTTATTTTCATCTTCATAAGCAGCTATCAAATCTTTATGAGCGCCAATCTCATGAATCAGATTAAAAATGTTTTCTTGACGATGCAACACTACAATGTGAAATATGCTTCGACTGTGATCATCTACTTTCCAAATAAGGTCAGGATACTTCCGAATCAGCACTTTTATGAATTCAACATTTCCCAACTCTGCAGCTGTAAACAACAGTCTTGAAGGTTTCCGAAGTAGTTCTCCAATTTTATAGTCATCTAGCAACAACACTTGCTCCCACAGTTGCTTCACCAATTCTAGAGCTTGAAGATGCTTCAACTTTTTGTCAAGGATTGCCCTGAAACGTGGAACTGAATGTGCAGGACACAGTCACCTCTTTGTCCAAAATCTTTTAATTTTTAGAAGGAATAAATAAGCAGATAATGATTAATGCGCAAGAGTAATGGCCAGTAATGGAGTTACTAACAAGAGTTAATGCACCGCTGCCAAATTCCAAGCCGACTTCCACTTACAAACGCTGAATGCTTCCGTGCCAATACATGAAGAGCCGTCTCTCTTCTTCCATCTCGAGCAACAGCTAACTCAGGATGATGCTTAATTAAGTCCAATGCCACATCTGTCAAATTAACACAGCACAATCATCAATTTGCTTCTCTAGAAATTATAAATTAAGTTGCAACATGAAAATAGCAAAGGTAAGAGGTGGGTACCATAGAGGTCTGCATTGATGACAGCAACAAGAAGCTCAACACGATCTTCTTCTTTTAGATACTCTTCCTCGGTCACAGAATAAAGATACCAGACCATTTCTCTGTGGCCCAACAAAGCAGCCATACACAACGGTGTTGCTCCCTTACTGCCTCGAATTGATGGCAACCTTCTGTTCTTATTAACCATCACTTCTGCAATCTTTTTGATTCCGGATATGGCAGCGAAACAGAGGGCTGTGTTCCCAACCTTGTTCGGCAGTGCCAGGTCTTCAGCTTTCATAATGTTCACAAGCTCTTGGACAAATATTGTATGTCTAGCTCCAGCAGTAATGTGAAGAGCTGTTTCCTGGTTTCGTGTGATGCTAGCGCATACTGCTTGTGGATTCAAAATAAAAAACTCCCTTGCAAACTCCCAATCGCCTTTAAGCGCCGCATTATGCAGAGGAACAAAAGCAGTAAAGTAATTCCTTTGTACATCACCTGCAAAAAAGAAAAGAAAAAATTAGCAAGACCAGTCTAGATTGGAGAGCCATGCTGGAATATTTTTGTTTCTCTATCATATAATTTACATAAGTATTAATTGGAGGAAATTGAATGAAATTTGCAACAGCATACCGGTCTCTACTGCTCGTGCGTTTGGTTCCGCAGAAATGGAGGGCATTTGATTGCTTGAATCATGAAAGGGCCAAATTGATGGATCTAAAACGACATGGTCATCAAATCCTTAGCTTCCAGAAAGTCTACTGGGCTTTTTACAGCTTGATGACGTGGTTGAAGATGAGAGTGTTGAATATCAGAGGCAAAATTAAAGGAAGTTTCATAATGGCAATTATAAATGTTGCTGGCCCAAAAGCATCTTTCAGGCTCAAGTCATCATCAGAAAATATGCCTAAGCTTGCATCATCTTCCCCAGAAGATTTGCAAGAGGAATTTGCAACAGATTTGATCTCAGGGAAACAAGATTGAATTGAAATTCCCCTCCCATATTGTGATGAAGGAAGGTTGTTCAATATCATGATCTTCAATGAAAAGTACTGGCTGGGAACAAGAAAAATCAGTAGTATAACAATAAGAACAACAGAAGAATGTAGTGCTTTATTAGGACATTACCGTTTCTGGTTCTGAGCAGCTCAATCAGATAAAAGACTTTGAACCTCCATGCAGCTACCAGTCAACCAAGAACATGTAGTGCCGTAAAATGATTGGAGAAGTTTGGAATGTCAAAGGCAAAAGTTGAAACAAACTTCTTGTGTTGGAAAACTGATGGTTGCGATCTTCTTCCACCAACTTCATTAACGCTGCCTCGTTTTCTTTTAGCTCTTAGTTATTAAAATCTTAACGAACTGACTTGACCCACGTATGCAATTGGATTGATCAACGCTTTCACACTAAACTTTATACGTATAATTGAAAAAACTGACACCGCTGCTTTCTGAAAAAGTTCAAAGCGTGATATTAAGAGATGAGACCGCTTGGCTCTTGGTTCTTGTTCTGCCGTTCGCATTGACTGGAAAAGTCTCATACGGGGATCTTTCCATGGTCCAACCTGTTGTAGGTATGTAATTCAATGACAATTCCTTGGAATATTTTTACCTTCTCAAATCTCAACCTTTAACTCTGAGAGTATCAGATTCCATATAACAATAGAAAGTAAACTTGTGCAATTTTCTGGTCTAATCAGAACAATGTAGTAATGGAAAGTTAATTTTCTTTGGCACTTGACTTTTCTTACATTCAAAATCTAAGGATTACAATGCTAAGTAAATGCCATAATATCTTTCAAAATACGGTTAGAATTTGAAGCAAGGGCTGCTCGGCCCCTTTTATATAAATCACATAGTTGTCATTTAGATAAACAAGTATCTTAAAAGCATACATTTAGATTTCTATCCTAATTGTTAAGTACATTAATTTTCTTCATTGTCACTCAAAAGACCCTTCTTCATGTAAGGACTTTAAGACAAAACTGGTAGTCAGAAATTTCTGCATGAACTTGTAGACTGGCAGAGAAGCCATTATGGTGACAAGAGCGGGAACACAGAGCATCCCGTCTTTGAAGATGATGAACATAGTTGCAGAAAATACTACCATTATTGCTGCCACTGATAAGGCAAGTGTGTCTGATCCCACAGCCATATTATGAGGCAATAGTAAAAGGAAATCTTCTTCCACATATCGGCAATGGAAAACTGATAAGAAACTTAGAATGGAGAAAAAGAATAAAACTAGCGCTATAGCATCTGATACGGCAAAAATTATGAAGGAAGCTTTTCGAACAAAATTAGGAGTTCCAGTCTCTTCTTTGGTGGAACCTGCTACTGTGAAAGCTGCTGCAAAAACTACAGTGGCAATAATTGTTGCCGCCATCAAGCATAAATTTACAGTGTCCTTAATCCATCTCTCAGCTTCGTCCTTTAACTCTTTGTGCTGTTCATTAAATATAGCTCGAGCAGTTTTTCCTTCTTTATTTGTAGCTTCAGCATCCAATGGATGTAAAATTTTCTCCACGGCCTACAGAAGTTAGTTATGGAACATTTATTAATCAAGGACAAGAAATATATTGTTTTACAAAACGAAAGATTGAATTAAATATTCACCTTGAACCACAACAGCTCCCCTCGCAGTTTGGCAAGAACTCCAGCTGATTTGATATTGGGACTATCAGATGGTGGCAACCTTGCAGCCAAATGCAAGATATTGTTCCCTTCATTATCTTTGCTCTGAAGAACCAAATCCTTCAATGAGTTTATCTCATATATGATTTTGAAGATGAGTTGGTGACAATACAGAACAGCAAAATGAAATATGCTGTAGTTATTTTCATCAATTTCGAATATCAGATCAGGATAAGCATCCAGGATTAACCTTAGAAACTTAATGTTTCTTCGTTTTGCTGCCTCAAATATCAGTGGCCAAGGTTTTCGAATAATATCTAAAATGTCAGAGTCACCCAAAAACATTACAAGGCACCGGACTAGATCAAAAGCCGAGTCGGGAGTCTCTTCACCAGTCACTGAAACAGAAAGTTTGGTTAAGCCAACATTAATTTGCAGAAAAATCAGTAACTTTGCTGAATACATAATATAATTAAGTAAATAAAAACCCCTCATCCAAAAAAAATAAAAAAAATAAAACAAGAGTACTCGCGAGTGAGGTCCCTCATCCAAGACCTCCAAGTCAGACTTCTCCTCCACTCTTTCTCTCTCTTCTTAAACTGAACCCTCCAGCCCAGCTTATTATTGCTCCTCTGTTTCTCCCTTTCCTTAACCCACAGCCTCCCCCATGCTGAATAAAGTGTCTCTATCATGTCACTTGTATTTTCAATAACTGCTTTGACAACAAGAAAGCACATTGTTTCTTACATACAATTGCTTTTGATTGTGAAAACGGATAATTTAGTGTCAAAATGAGAAAGCATTGTTTGGTGTTTTAGAGTATGTGGTGGTGAGTTACAAAGTTTAATAGCTCATAGATGTCAGATGGAAAAACAAATTTCGTGATAGAAACCACAATAGGAAGTCAGAATAAATCAAGGCATGCTGAAGGCATTAAAGATAAAAAAGAACTAACATATGTTGAATAATCTCTTCAAAACTCCAGCCACTGGTCGATCAAGAAAACGCATCAATACAGGCATGCGAGCCAAGGCATGCAATGCTGTCTCCTCATTTTTATCTCGTGCAGTGGCCAACTCTGGGTGCCTCCTTACCAAATTGAATGCAACATCTACGAAGAAAAACAATCATCATGAATAATATCAACTAGATCCAACCCATCTTTAAAAAACCTATTTTTTTTTAAAGGAAACACCTAGAATACCAAGAAAATATAATGTCAGTTATTTATGCCATTTATTATCTTTCTCTGATGTCATTTATCTTTATGGTACATTGATAGTGATTAAGTTGAATATCTATGTGTAATCTCGTAGTATTATATATTCCCTCTTTATATAGATAAGGATTTTTTTATTAATTAGATCTATCAAATCATTTGACGGTTGGTAAGAAAATCATAATCTTCTCAGCCAAAAGATGTTGAGAATGACTTAGTTTAGCCAAAAAATAAAAGATAGGACTTACCATACAACCTACGGTTTATCAGACTGACAAGGAATTCGATGAGATCATTATCATGATCCTAATATTGTATCCAGTGGCTTGATAAAGGTATTCTACCATCTCTTCGTTTCCCATAAGAGCTGCCTTGTGAAGTGGTAACATATCATCCTTGCCTCGAATCATCACTAAGTCTCCATGTTTCTCCATTATGGCCTCAGCAATGTCAACCTCTCCGGAGGCAGCAGCAAGAAAAAAAGCTGTGTTGCCAACATTATTTTTGATAGTTAAATCCTCCATTTGGATCTGTTCAAGCAGCTTTTTCACAAAACCAGTGTGCCTTGCTGCAGCTGCAATATGGAGAGCGGTGTCTCTTTCCTTTGATAGCTTAGCTGCTATATAATCTTTATCTTCCTCGTAAATTCTTTCAGCTGTATTCCAATCACCTTTAAGTGCAGCCCGGTACAATTTAAAGTGCCTAATTCTTCTTTCATTATCTGTAAAGTTGAAACAAACAAATTTATGCATAAAATTTTTGTTATACATATATGTGCTTCTCCACATGTATCAGTGTATTTAATTTAGGTATAACCGTGTAAGCTAGAAAGATTATATTAAATTAAATCTAGTGACATTTATTTACTTGAGAAAAAGAGGCCTATATCCTATAATCATATATAATAAAAGACTTTACCTTCTGAGGATGATGTATAATTTATTACCAGCACAGGTTCTTCTTCTCTATTTGAAGATCCAATTTGTTTTTGGTTAACATTCCCACATAGTACCATTGAGATTGAAGACTCCTTCGAGACATCCACATTAAACTCTAATGATTCAAAATAAAAGAAAAATAGTAATGTTAGCAAAATTTAAAGAATTGGTTACATGAAGGATTGTAAAAGGGTATGTATTCAGAAAAGGAAGATATTAGCATTCATTCCAATGTCAAAACGTACCAGCCAGTTTCTTATTAGGTGGAGCAATCACAATCTCAACTTTTCTTCAGTTGAGGTACTTCCTGGTGTAGCATTATCCTTCATGAGTCCTGATTAATGGTAAATCTACAAAAAAAACCTTATAATTTATCACATATCTTGACGTGTCATTTATTTACAGTGGAATGTGTCACTTTAAGAAATATATGGGTTCCTTTGTACTTTTATGAAATTTCAAGGGAAACATAGTTTCCCAAATTAAGGATGTAGTACGAATGGAATTAAGTTGTTAAGGACCACAGTACCCTTATCCACTTGATTCCAGGAGGGCTTTCTACATCAATTCCAGGAAAGATGAGGAAAAAAAATAAAAAATTGATTTCATAATGATTTGAAGATTTAGCTTAATTTGGATTCAATTTGTGAATGAATATTATAGAATAACACTATCATTTATCTTAAGTAATGAGTTTAACTTAACACTCCACAAATCAAAGAAAAAGAATACTGTTCAATGAGTGATATTATTAGAGGTTCTATATTTGGTTGAACTAAGATATAAGATTAAAATGTTTCAGATTTCTTCATGATTTGATAAATTAAACAATATTGTTATTAAAATTAGGCTTAAATGTAATGAATTGCAAGTGAAACTAACCTACACTCCTGTACTCAGAGCATGATTAACTTCTCATTTACTTCCCCTCTTGTACTTGCATTTCCAACAAATGATGAAGGGATGGTAGCAAATATGGAGTGAGTCCTGTAATCAAGGATTTCAATTTAATCAAACTATTATTTCAATGGACTACAAGACCAGAGAGTTGCAGCATTAGATTATGGACAAATAGAAAAATCACAATAGCGTAGATTCAAAATTTGTGTAGGTTCAGTACACTGAGTTACTTCCTCTTCTTTGGCTCCATTGCTTTCCCTTGGCAGAAAAGGGTACGTTTGCGTGGCTGGAAAAGAGAGCTACTTACATATGTAGAACGCACCACATCAAAAAGGAGACGCCATTGTTGCTTAGTGAACAAAAGGACTGGTATAGAAGCGATTACAGTAACAAGAATAGGAACCCACAGCACTCCATCTTTGAAAACAATAAAAATAGTTGCACAAAACACTACCATCATTGCTGCTATTGATAATAAAAGTGTTGCAAGTCCAGCAACCAGCTTTTTTGGTAACTGTGAGAGGAAATCTTCTTCTGCATACCGGGAAGTTAGAATGGATAAAAAGGTTAAGATGGAGCATGCAGAAGATACTAGCGAAACTGCATCTGATAAAACAAAAATTTTGAAGGAAGTTTTTTGAACAAAATGAGGAGTCCCTGTCTCGTCTTTGGTGCCACCTGGGACAGTGAAAGCTGCTGCAAAAACCAGAGTGGCAATAAGAGTTGCCACAATCATGCAATAGTTTGCAGTGTCCTTCACCCATTTCTCTCCCTTTTCCTTTAATCCTCCATGCTCCTTAGTAAACAAGGCTCTAGGAGTTTTCCCTTCACTGTTTTTATCCTGGGCATCCAATGGATGCATAATTTTACTGACCTCCTACAAATAATGTTGTAAAAGATCTTATCAGTCAGCATAACGAATATTGATTTCTAAACAAAGAACCGTAATATTCACCTTAAACCACTGCAACTCTCGCTGCAGTTGCAGAGCAGCTCCTGATACAACATTGAGCCGATCTGGTGGTACCAACATTCCAGCCAAATGCAAGATATTATTGTCTTTTTTATCCTTGGAAGCAACTATCAAATCCTTAAAAGTACCTATCTCATGTATGAGTTTGAAGATGTCCCTATGACGATTGATAACAGCAAAATGAAATATGCTATAATTATTTTCATCAACTTCCAGTATCAAATCAGGATATTCACGTATTAGTATAGTTAGAAACTGAATGTTTCCTAGTTCTGCAGCAACAAATTTCAGTTGTCAGGCAGTTTTAATAATATTTGAAATTGCAGTCTCATCTGACAATATGATTTGTTCCCAAAGGCGTTGGATTAGTTCAAGTGCTTTTGAAGGCAACTTGGTGTTGGTACCTGAAACTACAAATTTGATTAGCCAACATCAGCATACAGAAATCTTTAGGCCGGTTAACAATGATAGAAGTCATTGCAATTCATTCTAAATAAGTAAAAGAACATAGGAGATTTGCTACCTAAACAATTCGCAAGGAAAACATTTCCTAGGCAATACTTAACTATATATGTAATGATCAAGTTAAACTAGGAATTTGATTAACACTCCGAGTCACACAATAAAAATGTCCAACAATGTAACCTACCGTTACCACAACATTACCACTTCATTATGCTATAAAAGAAATCACATTATTGCATAAATGCCATATGGCCAAAATTTGATTTGTGAAAAGTCCTAAACAAATTCTATATTGCAATAATCAAGATAAATTAGCAGTTTGAAAATATATCATGATGGGACCCCAGCAAACTCAATCAAAATACACACAGCACACCCAACAATAAAAGAACAAACACGATAAAAAAAAATGTATATTGATTCAAAAGTAAAACAAGTCCTGGTGAGTTACCATCAGACCCAACCAAAAGCGAAAACAAAGAAAGGATAGTCCTAGCAATTCGAGGAGCTAGAGGCCTCCATTGACAACTTTTGAGAAAATGATCTACCTATTCCTGATTCTAACTGTCTTAATATACTAGTGACCTTTTCCCATATTCCCTCCACACACAATCCTGCCACGTGCATTTCCTCTAACTGTATCCCACTAGCATAACAAACCTTTAGCAACAACCTCACACCCTCCTGCCCTTTGTGCCCCTTGTATTGATAAACCTTAGTAATAGGGGGCCTATCATATCATAAAAATCCTTTAGCGTCAGAACACAGTTGCAAATGATTCTTTGGCAAAAGGTGCTGGTAAGTATAAGAATATATTGTGAAATTATATCAAATTCAACTTGTTAAGAAAATATTTAGTAATAGCAGGTTTGCAAAAATGGTTTCTGAAACAAAAGTAAAAATTAAAACCGAAAGGTTAAAGTGCAAATTTTCATATCTGTTCGCGCTCCTAATCACAATTGTCATGTGAACATATATTTCAACTATAAAACCAAAAACAGTAACTTATATATTAAGGCATGCTGAATATGTCAAAGATTAAAGGAGACTTAACACAAATTTACACATTGTTTCCAAAATCCTTGCTGAATTTGAGAGGCAATAGGCGTTCGAGCCAAGGCAAGCAATGCTGTCTCCTCATTTCCATCACAAGCGACGGCTAACTCTGGGTGTTTCTCTAGCAAATCCAGTGCAACATCTGAGAAAACAACAACCATCATTAGAGATGATATAGTATCAATTCTAAATAGTGGAAGTATGCAGTTGCTATACATAATACTATATTAATTATGTTTCATAAAAGAAAAATTTTCAGATTTCTATTCACCAAGCCACTTGTGTTATGAAAGGGTTCTTTCATTAGTTTTGTCAAATCATATGTCTCTTGATGGGAATTCACAGTGTTCCTTAAAAGAATAATGGGACATTTATCAAAAAATATACAAGGGAGGATATATTAATCTGACCACCATACATGGAATTTCATATACCAAAGGTTTCAATCTTACATTGTAAAATTCAATTTTAAAGATATCAAGCGTACTACAATTAGCCAAAATATAAAGAATACGTTTTACATACCATACAAACCTTTGCTTATTAGAGTGATAAGCAATTCAATGCGGTCGTTGTCATATAATGACTTGTCATCAGTGGCTTCATAAAGGAACTGTACCATCTCTTTATGGCCAAACAATGCGGCCATGTAAAGCGGTAACATCTCATTTCTACCTCGGATCATTGCTAAGTTTCTACTCCTTTCCAGGACATCAGCTAAGTTTGTACTCTCCTCTATCATGTTGGGAAGTTCCACCTTCTGGGACTCAACAGAGAGACAATAAGCTGTTTTTCCAGCTCCTTTCTTTGTAGTTAAATCCTCTTTTTTCATCTTATTCATCATCACTTGAGCAAGTTCCACATTTCCAGACACAGCAGCAAGACAAAAAGCTGTATTGCCTGCATTATTTGTAGTAGCTAAATCCTCTTTATTTATATTATCCACCAGGTTTTTCAAAAAATCAGTTTGCTCTGCTGCAGCTGCAATATGGAGAGCAGTGTCCCCTTCCTTTGATATCCTCGCTCTTATATCATTTTTATGTTTCTTGTAAATACCCTCAGCCATGCTCCAATCACCACTTAGTGCAGCTTGATACAATTTTAAGTGTCTAATTCTTGTTTGCTTGTCTGTCAAGTGGAAGCATTTATAACAAGTTTTATCAATAAATCTGTTGATTCTTTAAAATAGGCATATAAAAATACACATTTAGGCACCAATATCAATCTATATTCAATAGTAGCTAATATCATGCCTTTGGAAAACAGTTTCTTGCCAAGTTGCCAAAGTGATTGGTAATGAAGCTAAAAGATTTTCCCCAGGGTAAACAATCCATCTGAAGAGAAACAATAGCATAGGTATAACACATTGTAAAATCTAAGCATACCAGCCAATTGACCATAAGGTGAAGCAATGACAATTTCAACTTCTTCATTTGAACCATTTCCGGATGCAAAGGTATCCCTCATGATTTCAATAGTCGGCATTTTTTGTAAACCTACAATGAACTTTATATTGTTAGATAAGTTGAATTGGATAGATTTCTCTTTTATTACAAAATAATACTTCCATCAAATTTTTAAATAGTAATTGATTTATCAACATTTTAGTTAACATTACCATATAAAATGAATGATGTAGATAATATCATAAGAGAAACAAGAGTGTTGCATTAGTTATCATATCCATAGTATAAAAGAATCGTAAAGCAAGAAGAAGACATTAGATGCATTTCATCAAATAATGCATAATCTTAGAATTTCAGGATGTCATTACTATTTTGATGTTTTAGTATAACTTACAGTTATATTACTGTAGTTCTACCACAACTACAGAGTACATAACAATGTAAACTGTGGTGCTTTACATGTTTGAGGTATTGACAATGACCTCCCCTATCGTTTGGGAAAAGTGTCTAATAGATCCAAAAGCTTTTTAATGTAGAAAGACCTCCCTTCAAGTTCATTAATTAATGAAAAATTGTCATCTTAAATCATCTTAATAGCCCTCAAATTTTTCTTTACATTGTTAATAATTAATAAAAGGCCTTGAAAGGAGGTCTCCTTACAATATAACAACTTTATGGTCCAGCTAAACATTCCTCAAACCTCAGGGAGGTCATTGCAAATTACCTTAGTCACTACACGATATTTCGATCTAGATGATAAAAAGTTTCTGACCTTCATAAACAGACTTTTTTATGAACTGCACATTTTGCACAGGCAAAATTTAAGTGTAAATTACTGGGTATACAAAAAGCTGGACAAATATTAGCATAAATTTAAGGATTACAAGGAAAATTCTACAGAAAATGAAAAAAAAAAAATTGTTTGAAACTTTTTTGCCCTCTTGGTAAGACTGACGAGTATCCAAAGCTATTGACAATGGCAGTCCTAAAACAACCAAAAATGGAAACTTGACAAAATAAAACAAAAATATACATTAAAAAGAAGAACTGGTTTCAAAAAGATTACCTTTTTTACGGCTTAAAATGCAATCCCCCGCTCGAAATGGGAAAACGAAGAAAGAAAAGCTTCAAGTGAAGAGCAAAGAGGAGAATAACGAGGCTGAAAGCTGAGAAAGAGGGAAGTAAAGTAGTGGCAGAGAGAAGAACAATCACCAACTCAAACAGAAGTCTCAGCAGCTCTCTCTCTCGAACACAAGACCAAGAAGTACAGAGTAGCCATCCACACAAAGAAAAGGAACACCCTTTATTGATAAACCCTCTGTTTACAGTATATTACAACGGTGCCACTGAAACTTGCCCAAAAAATATATATATATTTTTTTACAATAAAATATTCATGTAACTTTTGAGTCCGATGCTATACTTGTCTTCTTCACTTGCAATACTCAACATTCTTCTTCCACCGCACAAACATGGAAACATTCTGACCGACTCATTAATCTTTTGACTCTCCAAATCGCACTACGCATGATCACAACAACATCTCTGCAGATCTAGAATTGAGCTTTCATCCTCTGCGCCCATGACCAATGCCGTCAACTTCTCCACCGCTCTTCGCACACCTTCTTCTTCGACCCCTGCTCTCGGCATATCGACGGCGTTCAAGCGCCAAAATCTCAGACCCACTCGCCGATGTCGTTCACTGAGTCCGACACTTACTTCGATCTTCAGTCCCCTTCACGTTGAGGAAACTCTGTTCTGCTTTTGGATTTAAAACTTGAATTTTGCTATTCAATTCAGTTATCAAAATGGAGGATACCTTTTTCTGAGGAAATGTTTACTAAAGTTCATGGTTTTATTATTATTATTAATTGGAATAAAAAGTTTTAGTTTTAAGAAAAATTGTTATATCTAACAGAGCGAGCAAGTAGTAGCGGAAAGAAGTATACTGAGGGATCAACTGGCTCGGAGAAATGAGGAATTAAGAAGCTAAAGCAGTTATTGATTCTGCATTGAAGGATTTGAGCAATGTAGTTACTCGTTTAAAGGAAGTTTCTCCTTCTAACGAAGAAGAAGATGGAAGAAAATATCTCAGCAGCCGATATCCCCTGAAGTGAAATCAGCTGACAAATGTGAACAACAAAAAGTTGAGCCAAAAACACCTGAAGCAAGAGCAACAACGAAAACGCAGAAACGATATATGGGGACGATCAAGTGGAGATGACTCGTTGCCACCTTCGAAAAAGTCTCATCTCAGCCGGAGCACAGGTCGGTCCTTTCCTAGTTCTAGATTTTTTCAAGTGTTTGGGGGTTCTCTATGGAGTTTGAAGTCTTTTCGCTATAGAGGATTTTCTCATTGTACTTAGTTTAAAGCAATAATGTTGGCTAATATACCTCGCATCAGTTACTTATCGTCGACTCATTGAATTCACACCAACACAAAATATATTTATAAAATTTATGTCTTTTTTTTCTCAAATGAAATATAAAATTGAAAAAAAAATTTAACCATAAAATAAACTAAATTGAATAAGCAATACATATATCTAAAACTAATAAAACATAGAAAATAACTAATTGTTGCATCTGAAAAGTAAAAATTTAATAATTTCAGTCTTTAAAAGAGCAATAGCATGGAAAAAGAGCCAAAGATGAGAGTAAAGAGTTATTGACTTGTTTGCAAATGACAATTAATAAGTAATCACAGGGTTTATGTCTTGTTTAAATACATGTAAACAATTTATGGTAATTCACAGTTTAAATTTATTGATATAAGTAATGCATGTGACATGTATACTAATTTTTATAAACAGATGAGCTGTCTTATAACCACACAAATGGTCACAATTATTAGGACTTATCTTATACAAAATGAATCATATAATTAATTAATATATTGAACATCACCAATTGCATAATCACAAAATTTTATGGTTGACATTATACATTTATAATACAAATTTGAATTTATGAATGGTGATTGATGCCATTTGCTTATTTCATGGCAACTTTCTTGTTCTCTCTCAATATATGTTGAAAGTTTAAGACTACCTAAGTTCATTTAAACATATGCAAAATAAATTGATTAAGTTCATTTGTGCTTGTGGAATGATCATTCATCAACACATTACCAATCATTAAGGACATAAAGTAAATCACATAGAGGTTTACATGGTTCGGCAAATTGCCTACATCCATAACTTCTTGAATAGCTCGAGCTCTACTCAAGCTTCAAATGCCAAAGACACCTTCAGCTCCACAACTTGAAATCCCTAGAAGCTTTCATCAATGGAACCATGTTCCGACAACACTCAAACAACAAAGTTAAGATAAGTATTTTGAGGATCAAAAAATAAAGAACCTAACTTAAAATGAATAAACTCTTTAAGAATTTCAGAGAACAACCAAAGGATATTAATGTTCAAACATGAATGCAAGGATGAAGAAGATATATAGAATCCTTGCTCAACGATCACAAACATCCAATGACAAAGCCTTAACATGTTTGGCTATTTTAGGAAAGTTTTTAACAACTTGTTAGGACCAATTCTGAAAAGACAAAATAAATTCCCAGGACAACATTTGAAATACTTGACACTTGTATTTGGACCACTCACTCATATTTAATAACTGGAGAAAATCCTAACAACCAATGAAAACTCAATATTTGTACTAAAGGTCTGACTGGATAACTGATTACACATCTGTTGTAATGTGTTCACATGTTTTGTGAAAAGATAAGATTAAGAAAATGTGCACACATTATGCAGAATGTTATGACGTGTAAACTACGGACACAAATTGTGCTTAATCAAACAAATGTGCAAACAATCATATGGTTGTCAATATTATTAACTCATATTGACAGAGGCTCGCGTTAGGGAGTTATATGTACCCTAACAATCTTTTCAATCCATCTATTAAAAATTAAAACCTCAGGGTGCTCAAAATTATCAACTAATATTATAATTATAGTTTTAGATTTTGAATCAACATTATCTTGTTCTTCGGTCACATAACAAAGATAGCGGACCATAAATTCTCTGTGGCCTAACATAAGGGTTGCTTCCACTTTGCCTCGAGTCGGTGGCAACTTTTTGTTCTTGTTACCTTTTGATCCCAGATGCTGCAGCAAATGGGGAGTTGTGTCCGCTTCATACTTCATCTTATAACCTTTTCAAGTTCGAAGCAACACCTTTATGTATTAAAGATAATACAATACTTAAACTTTGCAACTTTATTCTGTGAAGTTTAATCAAGATTGTAAAGAAACAAAACTCTAGGGATTGAATACAGATAGAAAACAAGAGAAGATTATTTATTTTCAATTGACTAAGAACATATTTTATATTACAAAGACAGCAATCCAAGTGAACCTGATCTCAACCGTTGGTTCATACAACAAGAAACACAAGTTGAGTGTGAGCTATTCGTAGATCTGCTGCACTTTCTGCACTAGTGATTAACATGGCTCTTTCACCAGGAAGATGGTATTGAGAGTGATTCAAAGTCTTTAAGGGCAAATAAGTCTTTTGCTAGAGTTGAAATAGTCCAAGTGTTTAGTTTCTATTAATTAGGTGACGTGATGAAAGAAGTAAGGTGCAAGTAATTTTTTAGTAGTGCTTTAGTAAATTAGGAGTCATGGAGTCATGGCTACGTGTGTAGCCTGTAAGCCTATAAAGGCATGTCTTTCTCATTTCTCTTTGTATTGATTCTACAGTTCAATTCCTCTTTAAAAAATATTATTATTTCTGCTCTTGTTTCCATTCACTACTCGTGTCCGTCTTCATCTAATCCAATATTGTGGTATCAGAGCAAGGCTCGGTCTTGACTGGGTGAACAAAAAAAAAAAAAAAAAAGTGAGAAAGAGTGAAACACGTGACAGATCTAGATGGCAGCAAACGGGCTTTCAACCTCCACACAGCCAGTCATACCCATCTTCAACGGTGAGAAATATGAGTTTTGGAGCATCAAAATGAGAACCTTGTTCAAGTCTCAAGAGTTATGGGACGTGGTTGAGCATGGCATTATTGACGAAGTACTTTCAGATGAAGAGAAAAAATTGAACGCAAGAAGGGACTCCAAAGCCTTGTTCTTCATTCAACAAGCGATACATGAGTCAATTTTTTCAAGATTGCAGCAGTAGAAACGGCAACAGAGGCTTGAAAGATCTTAAGAAGGAATATCAGGATCTACAAAGGTAATTACGGTAAAATTGCAAACATATCGTCGTCATTTTGAAAATTTGCTTATGCAAAACAATGAATCTATGCAAGATTATTTGTCCGTGTGTCTACCCTTGTTAATAAAATGAAGTCGTATGGTGAAAAAATCACTGATGAAATTGTAGTTGAAAATCTTGAGGAGTCTCACTCTAGAATTTGAACATGTGGTTGCTGCAATTAGGAGTCTCATGATTTATCTGATTTCTCTTTTGATGAATTAATGAGTTCTTTGCAAGCTCATGAAGAAAGGCTGAATAGATCGCATGACAAAAATGAGGAAAAAGCATTTCAAGTGAAGGTGGAGTCATCTCAGAAGGGCAAGGCAGAAAATTTCTTTAAGAAGAAATAAGGCAGAGGCGATAATTATGGTGGTTTTCATGGTAGAGGACGTGGCAGAGGCGAGGAAGAGGACAATTGGTGAATACAGGCAGAAAAAGAGTTCAATTTGGTGCCACTATTGCACAAACTTGGCCACAAAGAAGCTGATTGTTAGGCTAAGCAAAAGAATGCCAATAATCAAGCAAATTTCGCAGAGAAGGCAGATGAAGACAATAAGGTTTTCATGGCCCATTTTTGTAATAACGTAGTCTTTGATGATGTTTGGTTCTTGGACAATGTATGTTCTAATAAATGATGAGAGCAAGATCATTGTTCAGGAACTTGATGACTCACAAAAGTCAGAAGTGAAGTTAGGAGAACAAACAGATTCAAGTTGAAGGAAAAGGTAATTTCCATCACTAGTCATGTAAAGTCAACTATTGCCTAATGTATTATTTGTTCCTAGTTTGACTCATAACTTGCTAAGTATTGGGCAACTAATGATTAGTAGATATTGCATTGTGTTTGATGATGGGTCATGTGTTATAAGGATAAAAAATCAGGCCAGATTATTGCTACTGTTAAAATGGCTAGTAATAAAATGTTTCCACTTGAAGTTTCAACTGTTGAAGATTCTTGCTTTGATAGCCAAAGGATGTAGTAGGCTAAATTGTGGCATTTGCGTTATAAATGGGTTGAAATTGTTGAGTAAAAAGAAATTGTTTTGGGTTGCCTAGAATTGCTAATCTTGACTTTTGTGAAGGTTGTGTCTATGGAAAGCAAAATAGAAAGAGTTTTCCTGTAGGAAAATCTTGGAGAGCTTCCAGTTGTCTTGAGTTATTGCATGGACTTATGTGGGCCTATGAGTATTGAGTCTTTTGGTGGGAGTCAATATTTTTTTGTTGCACAGATGATTTTAGTCGCATGAGTTAGGTTTTTTTCTTGAAATTCCAGTCTGAAGCTTTTGATAATTTCAAGAAATTCAAAGCAATTGTTGAGAAGCAAAGCAAGTGTTTCATTCAGACACTTCGTACAGACAGAGGAGGTGAATTTCTTTCAACTGAATTTAATGTTTTTTGTGAGGAAATGGAATTCATAGGGAACTTACTGCACCAGACACACCGGAGCAAAACGGTGTTGCTGAAAGGAAGAACCGAACAGTGGTTGAAATGGCCAGAGTATGTTGAAAGCAAAAAATCTTCCGGATAATTTTGGGGAGAAGCAGTTGCACCGTGTGTACATTCTCAATATTTCTCCTACAAAAGTTGTCTTGAACCAAACCCCTATGAAGCTTGGAAAGGTAGAACGCCGCAGGTAAGCCACTTAAAAGTTTTTGGTTGTAGCTTATGCGTTGTAAAATCGCAGTCTCAAAAACTTGTAAAAAATCCGAAAATGCATTTTTATTGGATATAGCCCACAATCCAAAGCATATAGACTGTATAACCCTGTCAGTGGCAATGATTATTAGTAAGGATGTGGTGTTTAATGAAGATGCAAGTTGGGCTTGGAATGAAGATAAAAGGAGCAGATTCAAGTTGCAGAAGATTCTGATGATCCACAAATAATGGGTTCAACACCAACAAATTTGATTCATCCTCTGACTTTTCTAATGAAACTACTCCAAGAAAAACCAAATCCTTGAGGGAGATTATGAAACCTGCACATTTGCTCTATTTACTTCAGATCCCATGTTTTTGAGGAAGCTGTGAAAAAGCGAATGGTGTAATGCAATGGAAGAAGAGCTGCTGGCAATTCAAAAAATCAGACTTGGATTTGGTGAATTTGCCTGAAGAAAAAAATGTCATTGGGCTCAAATGGTGTATCAAACCAATACCATGCAGATGGAAGTATACAAAAGCACAAGGCTCGCTGTGCGAAGGGATATTCCCAACAGCAAGGAATTGATTTTGAAGAAACGTTCTCTCTTCTTGCACGCTTTGAAACGGTGAGAACTTTTTAGCCTTGGCTGCTCAACTTAATTGCCTATCTATCAATTTGATGTAAGTCTACTTTTTTGAATGGTGAATTGGAAGAGAAGTTTATGTCTCACACACCTAAAGGTTTTTAAGTTAGTGGCAATGAAAATAAGTCTACACGTTGAAAAAGACACTTTACGGTTTGAAGCAAGCTCCACGGGCATGGTATGCAAAAATTGACTCCTATTTCAAAGAAAATGGATTTGAAAGGAGTGACAATGAGCCAACTCTTATTTGAAGAAGGAAGGTAAAATGACTTTGGTGGTGTGTCTTTATGTTGATGATATAATATATATGGGATCATGCGAGTCTATTGTTGCTGAATTTAAATCTTGCATGATGAAGAAATTTGAGATGTCAGATTTGGGTCTATTGCTTATTTCTTGGTCTTGAGGTGAAACAAAATGTAGATGGAATTTTTATTTCACAAAGGAAAATAGAGGATCTTTTAAAGAGATTAATATGATGAATTGCAAAGTGGCAGCCACACCAATGAATGTGAATAAAAGTTGAATCTTGATGTGGCACTAAAATGGCTAATGCAAATTTTTTTAGAAGTCTTGTTGGTGGTTTGAATTATTTGTGTCATACAAGGCCAGATATTAGCTTCTCTGTTGGTGTAATGTCTAGATTTATGCACAATCCAACCAAGCTTCATCTTGGCGCTGCTAAAAGAATATTGAGATATGTTGCAAGGACTGTTGAATTCGGAATTTGCTACTCAAAGTATCAGATTTCAATTAATTGGTTATACTGACAGTTGTAACGCCCACTTGAGGTACGTAGTTATTGTTCTTCTTTTGCTTATTTGAGTTGGTTTCTTGGTAATATTGTTGGTTGACCTTTGATTGAGTGTTATGTTGAATACTTGCCCTGAAATGGTTGAAATAGAAGAAGTTCGTATTTCATGCTTCACGGGGCGAAGAATCTTCGCCGCGGCGAGAGGTGTTGAAGCCACAGCGAAGCTGCCGGACAGTTTCGCCGCGGCGACAGAAGTTTCCTCGCCGCGGCGACGGGCCGACCAAAATGTTTGTTAAGTTTTAGATATTTTCTTCCCTAAGGGCAATTTGACCATTCTACCCCTAATTAGCAGGAAAGTGGGAGTAAAATGTAAGGAATTTTCATAGAGAATATGTTGCTAAAGGGGTGGTTTGTAATGAATCAAGGATTAGATAGAATTCCTAAAAGGAGTAAGGGCAAAATGGGAAGCTTGTGTATAAATTTCATTAAAAGGAATTATATACATTGCAAACCCTTCATTTCTTCTCCATCGCCACTCCTCTCTTGCTTCCTCTCAAATTCTCTTTTTTGATCAAGGAGTTTTAAAGGGCTTTTGGAGTGATTTGGGGTAGAAAATCAACCTAAGGCATCCTAAGGTAAAGATTCTTGCTTTGGTTGTGAAGCTTTGTGAGTTTTTGTATATTTGAATATTGAGGGTTTTTGTTCTTTTGTTTAAGAGTGAGAAAAAGTCAAGCAAACCAAGTGAAAGGAAGAGTTAGTGAAACCTCTCCATAAAAGGTAAGTAACCCCAACCCAGTTGAGATTGGAAATTTTCTTGGTTAGGGTTTTGATAGCACTTATGTATGTATGTTATATACATGTTCTATGCCATGTTATTGAGGCTTAAATAGAGATTTCTAGTGCTTTGTGGTGGTTTATACATTGCAAATATAAGAAGTGACATGTGGGTTGGAAAGGAAGTTTGAGATTGAATTAAGGATATTGAGGAATCCTTTTTGGAAGTGTCTTTCTTTGGCAAGAATTGTGGCTATGTGAGGGGGTTTCTCCCCATTTTGGATGGTTAGAGAAAGATTTAGAATTATTGTTATAGTAGAGTTTTATTGTGCACTTGAGTTGTTTGATGAAATGCCTAATAGAGGTTTGAATATGAGTAGTGAATCTTAATTCTTGCAACATTGCATGTTGCATTTCATAAGTGCATTAGTGGAGATGACCATCCATAGGCATTAATTGTGCATTGAGAAGTGACCTAAGAAAGAGTAAGAAACTTGTGTATGCACTTGCTCTATGAGTAGAGAACTTTGTGGATACAACTACTCTAAGGTTGAGAGAATGAGAAGTGCTAGAATAGAGTGAATGAGAAGAGTATTAGAAATGGGTGGATGCTTGTGATCATCACGACAGTTATGGGAATCGGGTTGATGCTTTGTGATCACCACCCGAATAGCCATTAGAAAAGGGTTGATGCTTTGTGATCATCACCCGATTTATTAGAGATGGGTTGATGCTTTGTGATCATCACCCGACAGTGATTAGGAACGGGTTAATGCTTGGTGATCGTTACCCGAAAGTTATGAGGAAGGGTAGGTGCTATGTGGTCTCCACCTGACAGTTACGAAAATCGGGTAGGTGCTTCGTGATCCCCACTCGGTAGTCACTAAGAACAGGTTGGTACTGTGTGAATTCCACTTGATAGTCATGAAGAGTGAGATGGTGCTGTTGTGAACGCCATCCGGCCGTACCTCGGTAGATGAGGCCATGACGTTTAGTAGGAAACAAGAAAGTGTGAGGAAAGATTAAGAGTAATACTAAGGGATAGACAGTTAGAGGGTTTTACTTACTGAGCATTATTTTGTGCTCACCCCGTTATTTTCTTTTGTGGATACAGGATCTAGGTGATTGTAGTCAGAGGGCATCGGCAAGCGAGGAGCAATAGCTACACTGTTTCCCCTGTTTTGTCTTTTAAAATGGCATTTTTGTAAATGACTTTTTTGTGTATAAAAGACGTATGACTTATAATAAAAGAAGTTTTTGGGCCCATTTTCTATTGTTATTATGCATGCATTGTATTAGTTTACAGTAGTTGTTACAACAGTGATTGAGTAGGTTGTTTAGATGACAAAAAAAGTACTTTAGGTCATTTATTCAGCCTTGGTTTGGAGCAATTTCTGGAGGTCAAAAAGCAAGAAGTGTAGCATTATCAACTTCAAAGGCAGAGTACATTGCAACAACTTCATCAGCTTGTCAAGCAATATGGTTAAGAAGATTTCTTGCTGATTTTCATCAAGAGCAAGCTGGTGCAACAGAAATTTTTGTGACAAAAGAGCAACTATTGCAATGACAAAAAATCCAGCCTTCCATAGCAGAACCAACATATTGACCTCCGTTATCACTTCATTCAAAGTCTGGTAACAAATGGAATGATTTCATTAAAGGCTTGTGATACAAATGAACAGTTGCATACGTTCTGACCAGTCTCTCTCGCAGGCAAGCATCACTACTTCAGATTGCGCATGGGTGTTTGCAGATTTGAATCAAAGGGGAGTATTGAAGAGTGATTCAAAGTCTTTAAGGGCAAATAAGTCTTTTGATAGAGTTGAAATAGTCAAGTGTTTAGTTGCTATTAATTACGTGACGTGAGAAAGAAGTAAGGTGCAAGTAATTTTTTATGTAGTGTTTTAGTAAATTAGGAGTCATGGAGCCATGGCTACGTGTGTAGCCTGTAAGCCTATAAAAGGCAATGTCTTTTCTCATTTATCTTTGTATTGATTCGCAGTTCAATTCCTCTTACACAATATTATTATTTCTGCTCTTGTTTCCATTCACTACTTCGTGTCCATCTTCATCTAATCCAATAGATGGCAGGTCGTTTAACGGGAAAGATTGGACTAACGCTTCCAGTAAGAGAGTTAGAAAACTAAAGCACTGAATTACAGCTTAGACGTTAACATCTATTTCTTTTACCAATAGCAGCTTAATAACTTTGAACCTATATGAGAAGTTTGTATTTAACTACGAAACCAATGCCTCTTCCAGAATTAAGTTGGAATGCAGCACCCCGTCCACACATATTCTCTGAAATATCAATATAAACTACCACTTTTAGTTATGAATTAAAAATTCATCATAATATTCTTTTATTATTATTTTAAGGAAAGTCAAATAAAGGTAACGCGGTACTACCATTCATCATAAGATCAATAATCAATCTAGTTAGTAAGACATGGTTCTAATAAGACAGAATATATTAGATTATGTAATAAGTAAATAAGTCACCGTTTTCATTGACGAAATAAAACATTCTCCACCGGCAGTCCAAGATACCCACGCACATTAACATTGTGAAAATAGCCATTACTGTTAAAAGAATAGGCACCCATAGCCACCCATCTTTGAAGACAATGAACATAGTTGTAGAAAACGCTAACATCATTGTTCAATGGAGTATTGAAGTAAGTTTTATCCCAAGCCAAATCACCAGGTACCCGCCATAGAAATTGCTCTTCACATGGGGAGAGATAACAGCTAGGAGCATTAGTAGGGACAAATAGGACAATAGAATGCTAAAGTATCTAATATTGCAAAAACTACGAAGGAAGCTCTTCGAACAAAATGTGGAGTCCCTGTGTTTTCATTGGTGCCACCTGGTACAGTGAAAAGTGCAGCGAAAACCATGGTGGCCATAAGTGTTGACCGTGATGATGCATTAGCAATTCCTTGCCTTCTCAGTTTTTTGTTTTTTTTCCTAACTCGTGTAGTAAAAGCTCTAGGGTTTTCCCTTCATTATTTTTAGCTTCAGCTACCACTGGATGTAAATTTCTCTTGACCTTCTGTAATACTTACGAAACATCTATCAATCAAGGGAAATAAATTAATTTTTTCAAACAAGAGGGGAGTAAATTAATATTCACCTGAACCACCACATCTCCCTTTCCATTTTAAAATGTAAGTAGGGCGATTCAATATCAGGTGTATCTACTGGTGGCAAATGCAAGATATTGTTCCCTTCTTTATTTGTGTCTTGAACACCACCAATGTTAAATGACTGATGTGTACATGGCGTTGAAAATGTTACCGCGATGATACATAACATCAACTGAAGTATGGTGGATTATTTTCGTAACTTCAAACATTAGGTCAGGATATCTGGGTAAATTATTTTTAGAAACCAAGGTTTCTTTTTTGCAGCCTCGAATATTAGAGACCAAGGTTTTCTAATAATTTCCAAATCTGGGAGTCATCCAAACCAAAAGCATAACTTGTTTCCAAAGACATTCGACTAGTTCAAAAGCTGAATCGGGAATCTCTTGACCATTATCTGAAATAAGAAGTTTAGTTTAGCAAAGCCACATTAGTTTCAGAAAGCTGAGGATGAGGAAAATACCAGAGAGAACTTGATTTATCTTCTTAACGAGACATTGAAAATGCTCATAGACAATAATTAACTTTTGTAACTGAAATTTAATTCTATATTTTAAGTTACACAGAGAATTTTCATTTGTATTTAATATTGGGGTGATTCTAGTAGTGCACCTAAATATAAATACCTCCATTTCACTATTTTAACCGAACTGTTAAAAATAATTAAAAACCTCGTCAAAGCTAAGGTATTAAAAAAAAAATTAATAATTCAAACAAATACCCACAAACTCGATACCACCAGCCCAGCCTTTTCTCCTGCTTTGCTTTTTCTCATCATGTTGCTCCTCTCATTCATTTGATCCCTCAAGCTCAGCTTAGTCCCTCCTTCACCTACTGCATCCCAAGCATCTGACATACTCTTTATCACGTCTCTTTTTACTTCATTATCTGTTTAAAACAAAATGAAATTAAACACCTTTCTCTTACTTATAATATATATTAATATCATGATTAATAATAAATAATAATAATTAAGGCAATCTGAAAGTTATAATGATTAGAGATAACTAACACAGGTAGATGGCTGATTTCTTGCAAATTTTAATGGCGTTGAAGTCTAAAATACCCGTCATACGGTAATCGTGCCAAGCGATGCAATGTGTCTCCTCATTTTTATCACGTGCAAGAGCTATCGTGGGTGCCTCTCCACCAAATGCATGCAACATCTAGGAGAACAGTGATCACCATTATAAATTATATAGACTTAGTTACGCATGTTGGATTCACATATTGCTAGTCCGAATATAAATATAAATACAAACCATGTTTATCAGTTATAATTATACTACACCATACACAGTCGTGGTTTTTGAGGCTGATAAGCAATTCGACGTGATCATTATCATGATCTAATATCTCATCTGCAATGACTCATAAGGTATTCTACCATCTCTTTGTGTCCAATTAGAGCTGCCTGTGGAGCAGTAAAATATCATTGTCTCTCTAATCTTTACTAGTCTTCATTCTTCTTATCATAGCCTTGACAATTTCAACCTTCTCGGACGTAGCTGCAAGAAAAAAGCCGTATTGCCAGCATTATTTTTTATGACTAAATTCTTTATTATATTTTCAAGTAGCTTTTCCACAAAACTAGTGCGCCTTTTGCAGCGAAATATGGAAAGCGGTGTCCCCATCCTTTGATAGCTTAACTTGTATCAATATTATCTTCCTTGTAAATTCTTTCAGCCTGTTCCAATCACCTGCCAATGCAGCCTAGTACAATTTGAAGTGCCTACTTCTCCTTTCAGTTTCTGTCAAGTTGAAAGAAGAACAAGTTTATGGATAGATTTTGGCTACACTAATAAAAGGGATGCTATAGCATAATACAATATAATAAAAAGACTTTACCTTTTGAGAATGAGATGAATTTTGCAACAGCGCATGTTTCTTCTTCTATTGTGGAAGAGTCCACCACTCAAGTTCTAGTTAAAGAGGAGATAATCTTCCATTCAACAAGACCTATTGGGTAAGGAGTCAAGCACATCTCAAATTCCATCATGGTATTCTTATTGGGTGAGGAGTTAGACCCACCTCAAATTTTATCATGGTATTAGAGCTAGACCAATCAAGCTGAGTGCTTGACCGAGGTGAAAAGTTAGAGTTAGCAACTATCCATCAATAAGCATAACCTACAATGGCTTGACCTTGAGGGAGAGTGTTAGAGTCTCACACTAACTAGGCACGTTTAAGCCTACTGGTTTATAAGAGAGGGTAATCCTCATTCAACAAAGTTTATTAAGGGAAGAGTCATCACCTCAAATTCTATCGTATTTCCTTAGTTAAAGAACAAAGAGCCTTAAAGTGACATATCAATTTCTCCCCAAATGGAAAAAAAAAAAAAAAAAAAAGGATATCTTTGCCTTTGATTTATATGAATTTGATAAAAAAAAAAAAAAAAATTGTTTTACGATTGAGAGATGCAATTTCACACATGATCGTCTTAAGATGAGAAAGTCTTCGGTACATTTTGTTGTAATAAAAAAATCTAATGATAAACAAGTATATATTTTACTTGGATTGATGTGATATATAAACTCGGCTAATTGTAATACCATTATTTATATATAATGCTTCTTATAATACAAGTGAATCAAGAATAGGAAGAAGAATTTGTGAAATTAACCATCAATAAAAATTTAATATCTACTTTAACCCTGGAACTTCATAAGCACTTCATAATTACATTAAATCAAGAGAGATTAATGGAAAAAAAATTAACGTGAACTTAGACACTAAATGATATTCAGAAATGCATCTCAAAAAATAGATGCAACATTCATTGCAATGTCAAATCGTACCATCATTTGTTTATTAGGGGAGCAATCACAATTTCAACATTTTCTTCAGTTGAGGTGCTTCCTGAAGTAGCAACGTAATCCTCCATGATTTATTTTCTCGTTTATTATGGTAAATCTACAATGAACTTTATAAGTATTAGACAATGATATTGCAGCTAATATGAACTTTATGTTCTAATTGGATTCAAATTGGGAAGAATATTAGTTAGAATAGGTCATTCATCTCAAGTACTTCAAGATTAATATATGTAGGATAATAAGAAAGTCTAAGCTACTATAATAAATATATATGCACATGCAGCAAACTGAAAGAACAAAATAATGAGTCTAACTTAAGACTCTACAAATCAAAGAAGAAGAGAAGAAGTGGGTTGAAAGACTTGCCTCTTTTGGCACTTGGATACAATCTGCAGCTAGCTAATTTATATTAAAAAAAGGGCCTGAAGTGAAGAGTAAGAGAAGAATATAGGGCTCAAATGGCCTGAAGTGAAGAGTAAGAAGAATATATTGCTCAAGGCCTCGCAAAGGAATTCATGAAGTCGAGCGGAGTCTAAATAACCTTTCTCTTTCAAGTGAAGGAGATGCTAATGATGGAACATTTCCTAAAAGAATTCCGAGATTTCTGCAATTTGTCCTTCCTAAAGCAGAATATATGTCTAATTAAATTCCCATGCGGGATACATAAAGTGTTTGAGTGATTGAGCATAGGATAAAATGTTAGGATTCTTATCATGATTTGTAAATTAAATGAATCTTGTTCATTACTCAGCATTTCCAATACATAATGAAAAGATTGTTTTGCAATGAGCTAATACAGTGATGATTTGAATTAGAAAAATTACTAAAATTATACAAATGACTAATCATATCAGAAAGAAGGGGAATGGAGCAGAGGAAACAGGTGGACAGGAACACAAGCAATAGTGGCTATGGAATAGCTATCCACGAGAATTCATCACTTAGAACAATGAAAAGAGTGGCTCAAACGCTGCATCATGGTTGCTATAGAGATGAAGAGAGTTGCAAGCCTATTATCAGCCTGTTTGGTAATGAATGCAGAAAATCTTCTTCTGCATACCGCGAGGTGAGAATGGAGAGAAAACATCATATGAAGTGGCAGAGCAAATAGTGCCAATGCATCCGATATGGCGAAAACCAAAATGACCCATGATGTGAAAAATAGGCTTGCCTGTAGATTGTTATTGCCACCTGGTACAGTGAAGGCTGCAGCAAACATCACGGTTGCAATAAGTGTTGCAACAACCATACATGAAGATGCAGTGTCTTTCATCCACTTTTCCCCTTCGCGAACGAGTCTTCTATGCTCCTCTGAAAACAAAAATTGAGGTGTCCTCCCCTCGAATTTTTGGTTTCTCTATAAGACGGTTGAACAACTTTTTCAACTTCCTGCCATATCAAAAGCACAGTAATCAAGATTCCAACCCAAAAAGAAAATGGTCAATTGGGTTCAGGTTTTGCTTCATTTACATGTTATTTCCCAACAAACTAATTACAGTGAAGTGCGCGAGTTTTACAGTTGAAAAGTAATTATTAACCTTGAACCAATGCAACTCTCGTCTAAGTTGCAGAGCAGCACCAGAATCAATTTGAGTCTGTCTGGGGGCAAGCTTTCCAGCCAAATGCACATGTTATTGTTATTTCATCTTCATAAGCAGCTATCAAATCTTTATGAGCGCCATCTCATGAATCAGATTAAAAATGTTTTTAACGATGCAACACTGCAATGTGAAATAGCTTCGACTGTGATCATCTACTTTCCAAATAAGGTCAGGATACTTCCGAATCAGCACTTTTATGAATCAACATTTCCCAACTCTGCAGCTGTAAAACAGTCTTGAAGGTTTCCGAAGTAGTTCTCCAATTTTATAGTCATCTAGCAACAACACTGCTCCCACAGTTGCTTCACCAATTAGAGCTTGAAGATGCTTCAACTTTTTGTCAAGGATTGCCCTGAAACGTGGAACTGAATGTGCAGGATACAGTCACCTCTTTGTCCAAAATCTTTTAATTTTTAGAAGGAATAAATAAGCAAATAATGATTAATGCGCAAGAGTAATGGCCAGTAATGGAGTTACTAACAAGAGTAAATGCACCGCTGCAAATTCCAAGCCGACTTCCACTTACAAACGCTGAATGCTTCCGTGCCAATACATGAGAGCCGTCTCTCTTCTTCCATCTCGGCAACAGCTAACTCAGGATGATGCTTAATTAAGTCCAATGCCACATCTGTCAAATTAACACAACACAATCATCAATTTGCTCCTCTAGAAGTTATAAAGTTGCAACATGAAAATAGCGAAGGTAAGAGGTGGGTACCATAGTGTCGCATTGATGACAGCAACAAGAAGCTCAACACGATCTTCTTCTTTTAGATACTCTTCCTCGGTCAGAATAAAGATACCAGACCATTTCTCTGTGGCCCAACAAAGCAGCATACACACCGGTGTTGCTCCCTTACTGCCTCGAATTGATGGCAACCTTCGTTCTTATTACCATCACTTCTGCAATCTTTTTGATTCCGGATATGGCAGCGAAACAGAGGGCTGTGTTCCCAACCTTTTCGGCAGTGCGGTCTTCAGGTCTCATGATGTTCACAAGCTCTTGGACAATATTGTATGTCTAGCTCCAGCAGCAATGTGAGAGCTGTTTCCTGGTTTCGTGTGATGCTAGCACATACTGCTTGTGGATTCAAGATAAAAAACTCCCTTGCAAACTCCCAAGGCCTTTAAGCGCCCCATTATGCAGAGGAACAAAAGCAGTAAAGAATTCCTTTGTACATCACCTGCAAAAGAAAAAAAAAATTAGCAAGACTATGAGAGCATGCTGAGTATTTTATTTCTCTATCATATAATTTACATAAGTATTAATGGAGGAAATTGAATGAATTTGCAACAGCATACCAGTCCTGCTGCTCGTGTGTTTGGTTCGCAGAATAAAAGGCATTTGATTGCTTGAATCATGAAAGGGCCAAATTGATGGATCTAAAACGACATGGTCTCAAATCCTTTAGCTTCCAGAAAGTCTACTGGGCTTTTTACAGCTTGATGATGTGGTTGAAGATGAGAGTGTTGAAGGAAGAGGAATTTGCAACAGATTTGCAAGAGGATTTGCAACAGATTTGATCTCAGGGAAACAAGATTGAATTGAAATTCCCCTTCCATATGTGATGAAGGAAGGTTGTTCAATATCATTATCTTCAATGAAAAGTACGGTGAGAAAAGAAAAATCAGTAGTATAACATAAGAACAACAGAAGAATGCAGTGCTTTATTAGGACATTACCGTTTCTGGTTCTGAGCAGCTCAATCAGATAAAAGACTTTGAACTCCAGGTTCTAAGCAGCTCAATCAGATAAAAGCTTTGAACCTCCATGCAGCTACCAGTCAACCAAGAACATTTAGTGCCGTAAAATGATTGGAGAAGTTTGGAATGTCAAAGGCAAAAGTTGAAACAAACTTCTTGTGTTGGATAACTGATGGTGCGATCTTCGTCCACCAACTTCATTAACGCTGCCTCGTTTTCTTTCAGCTCTTAGTTATTAAAATCTTAACGAATTGACTTGACCCACGTATGCAGTTGGATTGATCAACGCTTTCACACAAACTTTATAATTGAAAAAAACTGACATCGCTACTTTCTGAGAAAGTTCAAAGCGTGATATTAAGAGATGGGACCGCTTGGCTCTTGGTTCTTGTTCTGCCGTTCGCATTGATGGAAAAGTCTCATACGGGATCTTTCCATGGTCCAACCCGTTGTAGGTATGTAATTCAATGACAATTCCTCGAATATTTTACCTTCTCAAATCTCAACCTTTAACTCTGAGAGTACGATTCCATAACAATAGAAAGTAAACTTGTACAATTTTGTGGTCTAATCAGAACAATGTAGTAATGGAAAGTTAATTTTCTTTAGCACTTAACTTTTCTTACATTCAAAATCTAAGGATTACAATGCTACGTAAATGCCATACTGTCTTTCAAAATACGGTTAGAATTTGAAGCAGGCTGCAGAGGGTTAACCTTATTGAAGCAAAGGCTGCTCGGCCCTTTATATAACCACATAGCTGTCATTTAGATAAACAAGTATCTTAAAAGCATACATTTAGATTTCTATCCTAATTGTTAAGTACATTAAGTTTCTTCATTGTCACTCAAAAGACCCTTCTTCATGTAAGGACTTGAAGAGAAAACGGTAGTCAGAAATTCTGCATGAACTTGTAGACTGGCAGAGAGCCATTATGGTGACAAGAGTGGGAACACATAGCATCCCGTCTTGAAGATGATGAACAAGTGCAGAAAATACTACCATCATTGCTGCCACTGATAAGGCAAGTGTGTCTAAGCCCACAGCCATATTATGAGGCAATAGTAAAAGGAAATTGCTTCCACATATCGGCAATGGAAATGATAAGAAAACTTAGAATGGAGAAAGAGGATAAAACTAACGCTATGCATCTGACATGGCAAAAATTATGAAGGAAGCTTTTGAACAAAATTAGGAGTTCCAGTCTCTTCTTGTGCCACCTGGTATTGTGAAAGCTGCCGCAAAAACTACAGTGGCAAAATTGTTGCCGCCATCAAGCATGAATTTACAGTGTCCTTAATCCATCTCTCAGCTTCATCCTTTAACTCTTTGTGCTGTTCATTAATATAGCTTAGCAGTTTTTTCCTTCTTTATTTGTAGCTTCAGCATCCAATGGATGTAAATTTTCTCCACGGCCTACAGAAGTTAGTATGGAACATTATTAATCAAGGACAAGAAATATATTGTTTTACAAAACGAAAGATTGAAGTAATATCACCTTGAACCACAACAAGCCCTCGCAGTTTGGCAAGAACTCCAGCTGATTTGATATTGGGACTACCAGATGGTGGCAACCTTGCAGCCAATGCAAGATATGTTTCCCTTCATTATCTTTGCTCTGAAGAACCAAATCCTTCAATGAGCCTATCTCATATATGATTTTGAAGATGAGTTGGTGACGATACAGAACAGCAAAATGAAATATGCTGTAGTTATTTTCATCAATTTCAAATATCAGATCAGGATAAGCATCAGGATTAACCTTAGAAACTTAATGTTTCCTCGTTTTGCTGCCTCAACTATCAGTGGCCGAGGTTTTCTAAATATCTAAAATGTCAGAGTCACCCAAAAACATTACAGGCACCCGACTAGATCAAAGGAGTCGGGAGTCTCTTCACCGGCCACTGAAACAGAAAGTTTGGTTAAGCCAACATTAATTTGCAGAAAAATCAGTAACTTTGAATACATAATATAATTAAGTAAATAAAAATCAACCAAAAAAAAAAAAAAAAAAAAAAATCAAACAAGAGTACACGAGTGAGGTCCCTCATCCAAGACCTCCAAGTCAGACTTCTCCTCCACTCTTTCTTTCTCTTCTTCAACTGAACCCTCCAGCCAGTTTATTATTCCTCCTCTGTTTCTCCCTTTCCTTCACCACAGCCCCCCCATGCTGAATAAAGTGTCTCTACCATGTCACTTGTTTTCAATAACTGCTTTGACAACAAGAAAGCACATTGTTTCTTACATACATTGCTTTTGATTGTGACAACGGATAGTTTAGTGTCAAAATGAGAAAGCATTGTTTAGTGTTTTAGAGTAGTATGTTGTGGTGAGTTACAAAGTTAATAGCTCATAGATGTCAGATGGAAAAACAAATTTCGTGATAGAAACCACAATAGGAAGTCAGAATAAATCAAGGCATGCTGAAGGCATAAGAAAAAAGAACTAACATATGTAAATAATCTCTTCAAACTCCAGCCACTGGTCGATCAAGAAAACGCATCAATACAGGCATGCGAGCCAAGGCATGCAATGCTGTCTCCTCATTTTTATCTCGTGCAGTGGCCAACTCTGGGTGCCTCCTTACCAAATTGAATGCAACACCTACGAAGAAAAACAATCAAAATCATGAATAATATCAACTAGATCCAACCCATCTTTAAAAAACCTATCTTTACATCAAGATAAATTATAAAGGAAAACACCTAGAATACCAAGAAAATATAATGTCAGTTATTTATGCCATTTATTATCTTTCTCTGATGTCATTTATCTTTATGGTATATTGATGGTGATTAAGTTGAATATCTATGTGTAATCTCGTAGTATTATATATTCCCTCTTTATATAGATAAGGATTTTTTATTAATTAGGTCTATCAAATCATTTGTCCATTCATAAGAAAATCATAATCTTCTCAGCAAAAGATGTTAAGAATGACTTAGTTTAGCCCAAAATAAAGAGAGGACTTACCATACAATCTACGGTTTATCAGACTGACAAGCAATTCAATGAGATCATTATCATGATCTAACAATTTGGATCAGTGGCCGATAAAGTATTCTACCATCTCTTCGTTTCCCATAAGAGCTGCCTTGTGAGTGGTAACATATCTTCGCCTCGAATCATCAATAAGTCTCCATGTTTCTCCATCATGGCCTCAGCAATATCAACCTGTCCGGAGGCAGCAGCAAGGAAAAAAGCTGTGTTCCCAACATTATTTTTGATAGTTAAATCCTATTTGCATCTGTTCAAGCAGTTTTTCACAAAATCAGTGTGCCTTGCTGCAGCTGCAATATGGAGAGCAGGTCTCCTTCCTTTGATAGCTTAGCTGCTATATAATCTTTATCTTCCTCGAAATTTTTCAGCTGTATTCCAATCACCTTAAGTGCAGCCCGGTACAATTTAAAGTGCCTAATTCTTCTTTCATTATCTGTAAAGTTGAAACAAACAATTTATGCATAAAATTTTTGTTATACATACATGTGCTTCTCCACATGTATCAGTGTATTTAATTTAGGTTAACCGTGTAAGCTAAAAGATATATTAAATTAAATCTAGTGACATTTATTTACTTGAGAAAAAGAGGCCTATATCCGATAATCATATATAATAAAAGACTTTACCTTCTGAGGATGATGTAGAATTTATTACCAGCACAGGTTCTTCTTCTCTAGTTGAAGATCCAATTTGTTTTTGGTTACATTCCCACATAGTACCATCGAGATTGAAGACTCCCTCGAGACATCCACATTAAGCTCTGATGATTCAAAATAAAAGAAAAATAGTACTGTTAGCAAAATTTAAAGAATTGGTTACATGAAGGATTTTGATAGTTTATTTTGTTATCTTTGACTGTCACATTGGAATACACAAAAGGAATCCATATGAAATTATACAAACTTAGGAAGCATATATGACATTTGCCCTTAAAAATTAAATTTGAAAGGGAATTCAGAAAAGGAAGATATTAGCATTCATTCCAATGTCAAAACGTACCAGCCAGTTTCTTATAAGGTGGAGCAATCACAATCTCAACTTTTTCTTCAGTTGAGGTACTTCCTGGTGTAGCATATCCTTCAGAGTCCTGATTAGTGATAAATCTGCAAAGAACCTTATGATGTTAGTATTAGAAAATGAATGTGTGGGATAATATGAACACTACTTATTATTATTATTTTGTTTTGGGATGATACTATTTATTATATTCTAGAAGTACTAGTTTACAAACTTGAATACGAACATATATTCCTTCAACCTTTACAATTTAAGCCATTTAAATGTCACCAATAAAGCATATGGATGAACATTTTAATTAATGCTCTACATTTTAAGTGATCCACTGATTCCAGGAGGGCTTTTCTAGATCAATTCCAGGAAAGATGAGGAAAAAAAAAAATGATTTCATATATAGAATAATTATTTGAAGATTTGACTTAATTTGGATTCAATTTGTGAACGAATATTATAGAATAACACAATCATTTATCTTAGTAATGAGTTTAACTTAACATTCCACAATCGAAGAAGAAGAAGAAGAAACTGGGCCGAAAGAGTTACCTCGGTACCAGCAGGATGGAATCAGTAAAGTAAGAAAGGAAGAGCTCAAGTGAGTGGACCACATTCAATGACTTTCCTGCAGTTATTGTTTCCCAAATGATATAAATATTATTCCTTAATTGACATGTGGGACATAATAAAGTTATTCCAGAGTTGTTTATCATGCTGAATAACATCTGCCACCCATAAACTTTGAAAAAACATTTCCACCCATCGTTAAATTGGATGTTGGTTAAAACTTTTAGGGTCTGCTTGGGAGTTTCATGATAGCGGTTATGAGGGTAAACCACTGTAACGGTTTTGAGGGTAAACCATCGTAGGGTTTTAAAGGGTTTTTAGTAGCGGTTTTAAAACCCCCAACCTATGCTTGGGAGTTTATTTTCTAGCGGTTCTACAATTTTTTAAATGATAAATATACATATATGCTCATAAAAATACTATCAACTCTAATTAATACTTGGAGTTTGTTTTTCAATTATAAGGTAAGAGTTTTTTATTTGTTTTCTACTTATTAGTATTTTATAACTTCAAATATGATAAAGTCTTTTTATCATTTTTTGTCATCTTTGCAGCATTTTGAATGATTGAAAAATTGTGACTCTACTTCTCCAAGAATGATCTAGAATGAGATTTTAAATATATAATAATATTATATATATATAATATATATTATATATATATATAGCTAAAATTGTTTTATATTTAATATGGTTGAAGACGTATATAATATGGTTAATTTTTTTTTGTTTTTTTTTTGGATGTAATTGGGATAGTTTTATAGTGGATAGGGTATTTTTGGAATAAATTTTAAACCAACCAAAACACCCAGATTTGGGGTGTTTTATAAACCCCTAAAAAATACACTACACTGGTTCTGGAGGGTTTTTAAGCCAGTCAAACCAATGCATAAAAAATCTGGCAAGTAATGGTTTAAAAACACCTTCAAACCAGTTTAATTAAAAACCCCTTAAAACCAGTGGAAGAAAAACTCTCAAGCAGACCCTAACGGCAAAAGAGCATTCTTGTCAAGTTCGTATGATATTATATGGGGTTGATATACTATACCCCTAAATTACAAACACATAACAATCACCTTCACTTTCACCTTCACCAACTTGAAAATTAGTCATTTAAACCCTATCTTCAATTTTATAATTACAAGAAATTTTAAAATTGTGTAAATTATTTTTAAAAATTATATGATATTGTCAATTAAATATTATAAAACTACAAACAATATTTCATTAAAATTGTAATATTTTATGAAATATATAAAAATTAATTTCCAAAATAAAAATAAAAATTGTAAATAGAAGAAATTCGAAAAATTAAAAAAAATCGAAAAATTAAACAAACTATGTAATTTGAAAAAAATATAAAAAACTGAAAAAAAAAAAAAATAGTGTGTGATTCCCATTTATTTGCACCTTGCTGGGTGCAATTCCAATTGATTGGCACGATCAGTGTGATTTTATTGGAATTGCAACAGGCTTGGTGCGATTCGGCTTGGAGTTGCACCTAGCCAAGTGCGATTTGACCTAAATCGCATTCGACCAGGTTTGATTTACTGGAACGTACTTCCTATTCTGACCCAACTACTTTATTTAGTTTTTGAATTTGTTTTTAATTTTACATAAGTAATTTTTTTTTAAATTTATTAACCCAAAATTAATATAAACGAAACTAGGTTGAAAAATACGTGAATAAAGTTTGGGGGGAAAATGTTATTCAACCTCCTTAAACTATAAAGTCAAATAATAAAGGATTGGGCGCGTTTGGCTTATTGTTTTTATCTATATTCTTAATCCTATTTTTCAAATGTTGTTTGGCACGTTATTCCCAAAATATTAGTCTATTTTTTATTACGTTGAGACCCTATAAGTTTATTAATTTCATTAAATACACCCCAGAAAAAAGTTTAAAAACTAACAAAAACACCCCCATCCCCAATACCTGTCAGATTCCGGCAATCACTGCCGGTGATAGCCGGAATCTATCACAATAGTACACAGCCACCAAAAATAGCGATAATGGCCAGATCTACGGTCGCTGACGGCCAAAGATGGCGTCGTTTTAGCCTTTTCCGACGTCGCAGCCACAGCAGTTCGTAGATCCCAGAAAAGGTCATAACGACGCGTTACGGCACAGATCCGACCGGTCTGTGTGTAATAAAATTTTCTAGCCAAATTCTGACGGTAGTGGCCGGAATCTAGCACTATAGGTGGTGGGGGTGTTTTTGTTATTTTATACATTAGGGTCTTTAATTAAATTAGTAAACCTAAGGGTTTTTTCATAAATTTTTAAAGTTTACCTTGTAATACTCCCATATCCAATAACCCAATACCATCCCCAAAATCCTACCCAAAAATAATCAAACGCACCCTAATGGTTCGTAGTTTTATCCCGTCACGTAACAGACTCCATTGATGGAGATTGGCAATAAGGGGAAACAAGTTTTTATGAAAGTACAAGGTTCGCCCAACTTAGAAGGGAAAATGTCATTCAGCCTTGTTTATTAATGTACGATATTTCAAAGACAGGCGTAACCAGATTTTAGAATTTCAAGGTGTCATCAACAATTTGTCCTCTTTATCCCTCTTAAACTGATTTTTTATTCCTAGTTTTCCAGGGCAGACGCCAAGTCATCCCAGAAAGAACTTCGCTCCAGGCCACCGTTCAGATTTCAATTGAAAAGCAGTGTCAAACAAGTTTTCAAAGCAGCTTGATATGACAGATTACAGATTTGAAGCATTATTAGAGGTTCTATATTTGGATGAACTAAGATATAAGATTAAATGTTCAGATTTCTTCATGTTTGATAAATTAAACAATACTGTTCAATGAGTGTTATTGTTTAAAATTAGGCTTAAATGTAATAAATTGCGAGTGAAACTAACCTACACTCGTATCAGGGCATGATTAACTTCTGATTTACTTCCCCTCCTGTACTTGCATTTCCAACAAACGAAGGGATGGTAGCATATATGAAGTGAGTCCTGTAATCAAGTATTTCATTTAATCAAACTATTATTTCAATGGGTTACAAGACCAGAGATTTGCAGCATCAGAATTATGGACAAATAGAAAATCACAATAGCTTAGATTCAAAATTTGTGTAGTACCATTAATTGCTCAGTACACTAGTTACTTCCCTCTCTCGACTCCCATTGCTTGCCTGGCAGAAAAGGTACGTTTGTGTGGCTGGAAAAGAGAGCTACTCACATATGTAGAACGCACCACATCAAAAGGAGATGCCATTGTTGCTTAGTGAACAAAAGGACTGGTAAGAAGCGATTATAGTAACAAGAATAGGAACCCACAGCACTCCATCTTTGAAAACAATGAAAAATAGTTGCACAAAACACTACCATCATTGCTGCTATTGATAATAAAAGTGTTGTAGGTCCAGCAACCAGCTTTTTTGGTAACTGTGAGAGGAAATCTTCTTCTGCATACCGGGAAGTTAGAATTGATAAAAGGTTAAGATGGAGCATGCGGAAGATATTAGCGAAACGCATCTGCTATAAAAAAAATTTTGAAGGAAGTTTTTTGAACAAAATGGGGGTCCCTGTCTCGTCTTTGGTGCCACCTGGGACAGTGAAAGCTGCTGCAAAACACCAGTGGCATAAGAGTTGCCACATCAATGCAATAGTTTGCAGTGTCCTTCATCCATTTCTCTCCCTTTTCCTTTAATTCTCCGTGCTCCTTAGTAAATAAAGCTCTGGGAGTTTTCCCTTCACTGTTTTTATCCCAGGCATCCAATGGACGCATAATTTTACTGACCACCTACAAATAATGTTGTAAAAGATCTTTCAGTTGGTGGTAACGATATTGCTTTCTAACAAAGGAGAACTGTAACATTCACCTTAAACCACAGCAACTCTCGCTGCAGTTGCAGAGCCGCTCCTGATACAACATTGAGCCGATTGGTGGTGCCAACATTCCAGCCAAATGCAAGATATTATTGTTTTTTTATCTTGGAAGCAACTATCAAATCCTTAAAAGTACCTATCTCAGTATGAGTTGAAGATGTCCCTACGACGATTCATAACAGCAAAATGAAATCGTATAATTATTTTCATCAACTTCCAGTATCAAATCAGGATACACGTATAAGTATAGTTAGAAACTCAATGTTTCCTAGTTCTGCAGCAACATATCAGTTGTCGGGCAGTTTTAATAATATTTGAAATGCAGGTCATCTGACAATATGACTTGTTCCAAAGGGTCGGATTAGTTCAAGTGCTTTTGGAGGCAATTGGCGTTGGTACCTGAAACTACAAATTTGATTAGCCAACATCAGCGCACATAAATCTTTAGGCGGTAACAATGACAGGTCATTTCAATTTATCCTAAATAAGTAAAAGAACATAGGAGATTTACTACCTAAACAATTCGAAAGGGAAACATTTTCTAGGCAATCTAACTATATATGTAATGGTCGAGGTTAAATTCGGAATTTGATTAATACACCGGTCACACAATAAAATGTCCAACAATGTAACTACAGTAACCACACACCACCACTTCATTATGCTACAAAAGAAATCACAGTATTGCATAACTGCCATATGGCCAAAATTTTTATTTGTGAAAAGTTCGGAACAAATTCATATTGCAATAATCAAGATAAATTAGCAGTTTGAAAATATATTATAAAATCCTTTAGTGTCAGACACACTTGCAAATGATTCTATGGCAAAAGGTGCTGGTAATATAAGAATATTTGTGAGTATATCAAATTCAACTTGCTAGGAAAATATTTAGTAATAGCAGGTTTGCAAAAATGGTTCCTGAAACAAAAGGAAAAATTAAAACTGAAAGGTTAAAGTGCAAATTTCATACCTGTTCGCGCTCCTAATCACAATTGTCATGTAAACATATATTTCAACTATAAAACCAAAAACGCCAACTTATATATTAAGGCATGCTGAATATGTCAAAGATTAAAGGAGACTAACACAAATTGACACATTGTTTCCAAAATCCTTGCTGAATTTGAGAGGCAATAGGCATTCGAGCCAAGGCAAGCAATGCTGTCCTCATTCCATCACAAGTGACGGCTACTTTGGGTGTTCTCTAGCAAATCCAGTGCAACATCTGAGAACACAACAACCATCATTAGAGATGATATAGTATCAATTCTAAATAGTGGAAGCATGCAGTTGCATTACATAATACTATATTAAAAGTGCATACAAGGAATTTCAGATTTGTATTCACCAAGCCACTTGTGTTTGAAAGGGTTCATTAGTTTTGTCAAATCGTATGTCTCATGATGGGAATAACAGTGCTTCTTAAAAGAATAATGGGACATTTTAAAAAAAAAATGTATATTAATCTGACCACCAACATGGAATTCAATCCTATACCAAAGGTTTCAATCTTACATAATAAATTTGATTAAAGATAAAGTGCGCTACAATTAGCCAAAATAAAGAATACCTCTACATACCATACAAACCATTGCTTATTAGAGTGATAAGCAATTCCATGGGTCATTTTCATATAAGATTCGTCATCAGTGGCTTCATAAAGGAACTGTACATCTCTTTATGGCCAAATAGAGCGGCCACGTAAAGTGGTAACATCTATTTCTACCTCGGATCATTGCTAAGTTTCTAATCCTTCCAGGACATCAGCTAAGTTTGTATCTCCTCTATCATGTTGGGAACTTCCACCCTCGGGACTCAGCAGAGAGACAATAAGCTGTTCTTCCAGCTCCTTCTTTGTAGTTAAATATCTTTATTCATCTTATTCATCATCACTTGAGCAGTTCCACATTTCCAGACACAGCGCAAGACAAAAAGCTGTATTGCCTGCATAATTTGTAAGCTAAATCTTATTTATATTATCACCAGGTTTTTTAAAAAATCAGTTTGCCAGCTGCAGCTGCAATATTGAGGAGCAGTGTCCCCTTCCTTTGATATCCTCGCTCTTATATCATTTTTATGTTTCTTATAAATACCCTCAGCTATGCTCCAATCACCACTTAGTGCAGCTGATACAATTGTAAGTGTCAATTCTTGGTTGCTTGTCTGTCAAGGGAAGGATATAACAAGTTTCTAAATTGTTAATTCTTTAAAATATGCACCAAAAAATACACATAGCACAATAGCAAGTTTTATCAATCTATATTAAATAGTAGCTAATATCATGCCTTATTTATATGGAAATAGTTTCTTGCCAAGTTGGCAAAGTGATTGGCAATGAAGCTAAAAGATTTCCCATGGTAAAGAATCCATCTGAAGAGACACAATAGCACAGACGTAACATATGTTATAAAATCTACGCATACCAGCCAATTGACCATAAGGTGAAGCAATGACAATTTCAACTTCTTCATTTGAACCATTCGGATACAGAGGTATCCCTCATGATTTCAATAGTCGGCATTTGTTGTAAACCGACAATGAACTTTATATTGTTAGATAAGTTGAATTTGTATATTTCTTGTTTATACAAAAATAATACTTCATCAAATTTTCAAATAGTAATTGATTTGTCAACATTTTAGTTAACATTACCAGATAAAATGAATGATGCGATAATATCATAGAGAAACAAGAGGCTGCATTAGTTATCATATCCATAGTAAAGAATCGTAAAGCAAGAAGAAAATTAGATGCATTTCATCAAATAATGCATAATCTTAGAAGTTCAGGATGTCATTACATTTTGATGTTTTAATAAAACTGATAGTTATATTACTAATTCTACCACAACTACAGAGTACATAACAATGTAAACTGGCGCTTTACATGTTTGAGGTATTGACATGACCTCCCCTATCCTTTGGGGAAAGTGTCTAAAGATCTAAAGCTTTTAATGTAGAAAACACTCCCTTCAAGTTCATTAATTAATGAAAAAACTGTCATCTTAAATCATCTTAATAGCCCTCAATTTTTTATTTACATTGTAATAATTATAAAAGGCTTGAAAGGAGGTCTCCTTACAATTCAACAACTTATGGTTCAGCTAAACATTCCCAAACCTCAGAGAGGTCACTGCAAACTACCTAGTCCAAACTTTACCTTCTCCCCACTACATGATATTTCAATCTAGAAGATAAAAATTTCTGAAAACTTTTTTATTAACTGCACATATTGCACAGGCAAAATTTAAGTGTAACTACTGAGTTATGCAAAAAGTTGGACAAATATTAGCATAAATTTAAGGATACAAGGAAAATTCTACAGAAAATGAAAAAAAAAATTTATAACTTTTTTGCCTCTTCGTAAGGCTGATAAGTATTGCCATGCCCCAAAGCTATTGACAATGGCAGTCCTAAAACAACCAAAAATTGAAACTGAAATACAAAAAAAAAAATATCCATTAAAAAGAAGAACTGGTTTCAAAAAGCTTACCTTTTTGCGGCTTAAGATGCAATCTCTAGCTCGAAATGGGAAAATGAAGAAAGAAAAGCTTCAAGTGAAGAGCAAACAGGAGAATATGAGGTTGAAAGCTGGAAAGAGTGAAGTAAGCAGTGGCAGAGAGAAGAACAATGGCACACCATCACCACCTCAAACAGAAGTCTCAGCAGCTCTTCTGTAGCAGCTCGAGAAAATTTAGCTGCCGGTCCCCAAGTCTGCATTTAAGAAAATGGCCTTGTACTGTTCATAAAATATTTTATAAAGAGAAGATGACGTGGCATAGTTAGGATTAATTAAACACGTAAAATGGGTTAAATGAAAAGATTAAAACATATGTGGGCCGAATCAGAAATAGTGAAAGTTTTCAAAATTTGAAATTCGCAAAACAGCCCCACACTCTATTCACGTGCTTAATCGAAATTCATCAGTTGAAAACGCGATTTCTTGAATGAAAGGAGACGCGATTTTTTCCGATCCAACACCAATGATTTGCAACCCTAAATCAATTTCTGAACCCTAAACCGAAACAGTCGCGATTTTCGGCGATATAGTCGCGATTTTCGATCGATTTGTTGAACCCTAAGAACGATTTCTTCAACTATAAACGGAATCTGCGCGATTCCGGCGATACAGCCATATTCCAATCCAAACTACAAATTTCACACCAAATTCAATCCAAAACCATGGCTGACACTCACAAGACGACGACAACCCAAGCCACTTCGAATCCTAGATTCCGGTGGCTCAAGCAGTTCAAGGCTGCTCCGGTGATCATCTGACCATTGAAGGTGGTCGAACCGTAGAGAGACGCCGGCGGCACAAGAAGAGAGTGAAGAACCAGCACAGGGGTCTGAAGACGAGAGGTCAGGCGAGACTTCAGGCCAGAAGGAGGATTCCGAGGAGAATGCAGGCCAGGAGGTGGATTCCGGCGATAATTCAGGGCAGAGGAGTCGCGGAGGATCCAGGCGACGAGGAGAAGGCCGGCGAAGATAGGGTACGTAGTTTTGGATGTTGCGTTAATTTCGCTTAAGCGATCATTAGTATCGCTTAAGCGAATTCTGGTTTTACTCGTGATCGCAGCAATGAGCGTTAAGAGATATGAGTGTTTACTCTTGGTGGCTTAAGCGATCTTAGGTCTGGCAGAATCACAGATTAAGATTCTCAGTTAACTTTGACGCTTAAGCGATCTTGCATGAGACAGTAAAGACTCTTAAGCGATCCATGATCGCTTAAGAGACTACAATGGTTTTGGTTTATTTTGTTGATGACATTTTTATATATCAATTGTGCAGATTGTGCGGACCGTAAGGTGTAGAGAGTAGAGTGGAGCCTATAAGTGAGAAGGTACCCTACTTCCTGCAGGGTGACGGTGAGGTCGAGCTGGGGGTTTTTGACAGAATAAGGGCCATTTTAGCTAGAATGAGGCATGGTGAAAGAGATTTTGGTGACACTTGTTTCGGTCAGTTTTTAAGAATTGGAAAAAAGTGGAAAAAGTCATTTGGGGGGGAGTGCATTACATGTTGATGCACTCAGTAAAAAGCAAGAAAAAAAATGAAATGTGGTTCGTGGTGGAGGGAAAGCCACTACGGTTTGGTATGAGGAGTATGCGTTGGTGACGGGCTTAGGATGCGGGAAAGTGCCAACTAAGGCGGAGGCAGACGCAGTAAGGAAGAGTGCGGGAGCCATAACTTTGTAAAAAGGTTTTGAAAGGGGCAAAGTCTATTACAGGAAAAGTTTTAGAGAAAGGCTATCTACAGTTCGGTTTTAGTGATGCAGAGAAGATAAAAGTGTGCTGATATTGTTTTTGCATCTTATCTATTGGCTGGTGACTAACAAAAGCTATTGAAAAGATTGGTTGCTGTTTGTAAGCGACTTGGAGTTCTTAATTCTTATCCGTGGGGACGGATATCATTTGAGCGAACCATCAAGAGCCTGAAAAAACCAGACTGGCGTTAAAGCATGCCGAATGGGGGGAAGGCTAAACCAAGCACGTATAATTGTTTGGCTTCCCATGGGCAATGCAGGTAAATATTATAGCTCTATGTTATATTTTTATAATATGTGTGTTTGAATAATGACAGGACTGTTTTTTACATGTAGGCTTGGATGTACGAGGCCATCCCTGTCTTCGCCAAGGGGGGGGAGGAGCAAGAATGTGAAGTGCAACAGCGATTTCCTAGGATGTTGCGGTGGCATGTCGAGAGCTGTAACCATTGGGATTATGGCCAATTAGAGATTGAGATTCAAGCAGCTGGGGTAAGATTGAAGGATTAAGCTTTTGAATAGCAGTTGCTTTTTTATTTTGCTTCAATCTGATTGATTTTTTTTTCTTATTGCAGGGAGTCGTCCGTCCCTTTTGACCCTATTGGGGATGAAGCGGAAGAGGACTATGTCACATCTTTCAAAGCAATGGAGGATGAAAGGGATGAACAGATAGACCGCCTGATGCGGGACCTAAAAGGGGTCACGCATGTGATGGCAGTTGCAGGGGCCATTGCTGACAATGTCGTTGATGCTGAGGATAATGAAGCTCGGGGGGCCGAGGATGAGGAGGAGAGAGGAGGAAGAGGTTCGTAGCCTCAGCAAACCGGTACAACAAGTACCGCTTTGCCGAGACATCGGCGTAGGGAGAATGAGGTTGTTGACCTCATCAACGGCCTGTTTGAGAGTTTTACAACAGCCGTTTATGCAAAGCTTGAGAAGATGGAAGAAACATGAAAGGGTGGAGAGAAAGTGGATAAGTGGGAGGGAAGTAGCTAGAATGGAGGGCGAAGTTGGTACAATGGAGGAGGAAGTTGGTGGAGAATAAAGGCGGTTGAAGTGAAACTGGCTGAAAAGAGAGAGCCGAAAGAGCAAGTTTGTGAAATCACCTTACATGGTAGTGACACAGGTAAAGAAGAAGAAAATGAAGAAACAAATGGAGGAACACAGAAAGGGAGGAGGTTGAGGAGGTTGGTGGTGGAAGTGGGGCGGTGATAATGGAGGAGGGGGATTGGAGGCGAAGGAAGGGCGGGGATGTAAAATTGGAGGAAGGGGAGGAAGTGGGGAAGGGAAATTGGACTCAAATGTCGATTTGTATAGGCCAAAGAGGAAAGGAAAAACTCTTTTATGCCTATTACAAGGATCGGGAATTGATGGCCATAAAAGTGTAAGACAGGGGATTACCCCGGGAATGGTTTCAGAAGTTGTTGACGATGGGGACGTGGCTTGAGGACTCGGTGAGTTATGTTCACTTAATTTTCCTTATTTTTCCTGTGTTTTCCATACTTATCTTGTTGTTTTTAGTGATGTAGCACATCGATGAGATATTGGCGCTGATGAGGCTACGACAGACTAGTGATGGTGATCTGTTGTATCCTGACTGTGCTATCACCGATGGGCGTTTGGGCAAACGCTGTTTCGGCATATCGGTCTTAATTAAAAATGCCGTTGCTAGGGGTGTAGCAAAAGGACCGAAGCAAAAACGATTGGCTGCACCAGAGTCGGATTGCATCCCTGATGATTTCCGTTTGATGATAGGATTATGCAGTACGTAAGGGGGGAGGCCCAAATATGGCCACGGTTGGGCCTTTGTTAAAAGAGGTGTACTGCATCATCCTCGTCAAACAAATGCACTGGATAGCAGTCGCTGCGCATCTAGAGGAGGGGTGTTCTGAAGATCCTTGACTGCAACCCAACCATTTGTCGAGACAAAGCAGTTGGAGGTCGAGTTGGAGCCACTGTCCAGGTTGTTCCCGCGGCTGTTGCGTGACAGAGGGATGTTTGGGCAGTTGGGTGATCAGGTACTAACCGGAAAGTGGCGAATTCAGCGCTCTACCTGCCCAATAAATGAGTCAAGGTAAATTTTGTTTAAAACTAACTTACATAATACATTGTTCTATAAGTTTATTATAATGGTAATGTCTTCTTCCTATTGTAGCGCTGAATGTGGGCATATGCCCTGAAATTTATTCAGTTCGACATGACCAACAGCCCGATGGACAGCTTGAATGACGAAACAATGATAGAAGTCGGCGCGTGGGCTGTCGACTGCTTCCATGGGCAGATGGATCCGTTTTGAGTGACCAGAACCCAATCAAAGGGTATGAAAGTGGACGCTGAATTGTGTTATGTGATGTTGATTCATACTTGGGTTTTTGAGTTGAGTTTATGTGATATACTGTTATAATTATCAATAAGGGTGTATATACATGTTCATTTTCAATGGTGTTTTGATGTGTACTTCAGAACTGCTTATTAATTGTTCTCATTGGCTTGGCTATTTTCTAATTATGCTTCTTCCATATTATGGTGTTTTACACTGCAGGTACTAAGATGGAATGGTCAATCTCCACAGAAAGTCACCGAGGCACCCATATTAGCCGCCCTGTAGATATCATCTTGAATTTGTTGTAGATATCATGTTAAAGAATGGATCTGATATTTGGATATATTTTGTTTGTCCATATAAGATAATTCATCAGCAGTTTCAATTTACTATGTATGGTTGTAGATATCATATGTCTTTTAGTAATAAGATAATTCATCAGCAGTTTCAATTGTTGTAGATATCATATGTCTTTAGTAATAATCGCTTAAGCGACACGAGAGGTCGCTTAAGCGATCATGGTCTTTTAGTCATAATCGCTTAAGCGATATAGGTGGTCGCTTAAGCGATCATAGTCTGGGCAGATGTCATTCTGCCTCGGAAAAGATCGCTTAAGCGATCATAAATCGCTTAAGCGATCATGCGTCTTTTAGTAATAATCGCTTAAGCGATACAGGTGGTCGCTTAAGCGATCATAGTCTGGGCAGATGCCATTCTGCCTCGTAAAGGATCGTTAAGCGATCATCAATCGCTTAAGCGATCATGCGTCTTTTAGTAATAATCGTTAAGCGATACAGGTGGTCGCTTAGCGATCATAGTCTGGGCAGATGTCATTCTACCTCGAAAGGATCGCTTAAGCGATCATAAATCGCTTAAGCGATCATTCGTATTTTTATAATACGCTTAAGCGATAGAGAGGTCGCTTAAGCAATCATAGTCTGGGCAGATGTCATTCTGCCTCGGAAGGATCGCTTAAGCGATCATAAATCGCTTAAGAGATCATGCGTCTTTTAGTAATAATCGCTTAGCGATATAGGTGTCGCTTAAGCGATCATAGCCTGGGCAGATGTCATTCTGCCTCGGAAAAGATCGCTTAAGCGATCATAAATCGCTTAAGCGATCATGCGTCTTTTAGTAATAATCGCTTAAGCGATATGGTGGTCGCTAAGCGATCATAGCCTGGGAGATGTCATTCTGCCTCGGAAAGATCGCTTAAGGGTTTACGATTCGTTCAGAGCACTTGTTCCGTTATTACATTTATATCAAACATATAGTTCCTTTACACGTCAGAAGGATCGCTTAAGGGTTTACGATTCGTTCAGAGCACTTGTTCGTTATTACATTATATCAAACATATAGTTCCTTTACACGTCAGAAGGATCGCTTAAGGGTTTACGATTCGTTCAGAGCACTTGTTGTTATTACATTATATCAAACATATAGTTCCTTTACACGTCAGAAAGAAGCTTAAAGGTTTACGATTCGTTCAGAGCACTTGTTCCGTTATTACATTTATATCAAACATATAGTTCCTTTACACGTCAGAAAGATCGCTTAAGGGTTTACGATTCGTTCAGAGCACTTGTTCCGTTATTACATTTATATCAAACATATAGTTCCTTACAGTCGAAAGATCGCTTAAGGTGTTACGATTCGTTCAGAGCACTTGTTCCGTTATTACATTATATCAAACATATAGTTCCTTACACGTCAGAAAGATCGCTTAGGGTTTACGATTCGTTCGAGCACTTGTTCGTTATACATTTATATCAAACATATAGTTCTTTACCGTCAGAAAGATCGCTTAAGGGTTTACGATTCGTTCAGAGCACTTGTTCCGTATTACATATATCAAACATATAGTTCCTTTACACGTCAGAAAGATCGCTTAAGGGTTTACGATTCGTTCAGAGCATTGTTCGTTATTACATTTATATCAAACATATAGTTCCTTTACACGTCAGAAAGATCGCTAAGGGTTTACGATTCGTTCAGAGCACTTGTTCCGTTATTACATTATATCAAACATATAGTTCTTACACGTCAAAAAGATCGCTTAAAGGTTTACGTTCGTTCAGAGCACTTGTTCCGTTATTACATTTATATCAAACATATAGTTCCTTTACACGTCAAAAAGATCGCTTAAAGGATTACGATTCGTTCAGAGCACTTGTTCCGTTATTACATTTATATCAAACATATAGTTCCTTTACACGTCAAAAAGATCGCTTAAAGGTTTACGATTCGTTCAAGCACTTGTTCCGTTATTACATTTATATCAAACATATAGTTCCTTTACACGTCAAAAAGATCGCTTAAAGGTTTCACGATGTTCAGAGCACTTGTTCCGTTATTACATTTATATCAAACATATAATTATTTAGGAAATATCAGTATATTTTTAATTAATTTTCGACCCATTAAGTGAATTAATTCATAATACCAAGAAAAGGTTCAAAAATTAACAAAACACCCCCACCCCCCAACTTCCAGATTCTGGCTACGCCGACAGCAACGAATGACGGAAATGGCCGGTAATGGTCAGTTGTGACCTTTTCCGGCCATATCCACCGTCGAGTGGCCGGAAAAGGCCACATCTTCCCGTCATGACTTTCAATGAAATGTCCGACTTTGACGGTCAACGACGGCCAACATTTGGCCGTCGTTGACCGACAACGACGGCCATATATTGGCTGTCACAGACGGCAACTCTGGATTTTTCCGTCCTCTACGGCCAGTTCTGACGGATCGTGGGCCCTTTTTCGGCCACATCCGTGGTCGATCTGGCCGGAAAATGCATATAGAGGCCCTATCGGCCAGATCCGACCACTGTGCATCGAAACGCCCTTCCCGGTCAGATTCCGGCTCTGGTGGCCGTGGGTAGGTGGGGGTGTATCTGTTAAATTTTAAAACCATTTGCAGAAGAATCGGTTAAGCGATACAATGGATCGCTTAACCGATCATGTGATTGGCAGAAGCAGATCTGCCCAGGTCATGATCGCTTAAGCGATCGTGATATCGCTTAAGCGAATATTGCCTTTTTCCCCTGGTCGATTAAGCGATCGGGGATCTCTTAAGCGATCATGCACCGGGCAGAATCATCACTCCAGGTGAAGGATCGCTTAAGCGATCCTTTATCGCTTAAGCGATCCATCTGCGAAAACACTTTGTCGCTTAAGCGATACACTTAGTCGCTTAAGCGATGGTGGGCAATAATACATTTGCATCTTTTCTCCTGAATTTGACAAACTAAAATTACAACACGTATTAATTCCATACTTTTCCTCAATTTGACAGCCTAATTCCAAACTAAAATCACCAACAATATTTAGACCATGTATAAGAATACACAATATAAAGGATATTTTATAAAGGTAATAATAAAATTTAAAACATCAAATTTCATCCTTCTTCGAATCGACCCTAATTACTTCTGGCAACTGTCTCTTGTGACCAGGTTGCTTGCAAATGAGCACTTATTCATCTTCTGGGGAACCTCAAAGGCTGATGGAATACGCTTAACCCTTTTTCTCCCCTTTGGCGTCTTCTTCAATGGCGGCTGGAGGATAATGTCAGCCACCTCTGGCGGCACTACCACTGCTCTCTGGAGGCACCGGATATATGTTTCTGATATGCTAGCATGTAGTGATCTGTCATATAGAAAGGGGAGCAAAGTTCCATGTAAATTCTTGAACCAAAATCCGGCTTCCGTGGTGTTTCAGTGCTGCTAGTGCATGAGGACAAGGTAAATGTTGAATGTCAAGCACTTTACAGCTGCAAGTTTTTGTAACAAGGTTAACTAGGGCATCCGGACCATAGCCACGCACAGTAAACTCTTGAGCATTAAGAGGATAGGCAAACAGTGCATTTGACAGTTCCAATGTTCTGCCAATATTTTTCAGCTGACGGAACAAGGGTTGTAGTAAAATATCTGACTCCATACGACGCTCATGGAACCACCGCGACAGTGTCCTTGGATTGCATCAAAGTGCAACTATTGGAAACTCTCTTTCTATTAACAACTTCGAATTTATGGACTCAGCTATGTTCGTGGTCATGACATCAAACCTTCTTCCAGGAAAGTAAGCTCTACTCACTCTCGAAACCAACATCATGCTCAAGATACTTAGCAACTCTAACATCCTTGATTCGGATTTGCTGGAAGTGTTCCTCGAACTCATCAACCCGGTAGCTTTTGCTGCCATGTAGTATGTCTGAAGGAGGCAGCACACCTTAAACTTTTGTTTTATGTTCTCACCAAGGTGCCTCATACAGAATCCGTGATGTGCTTGACGGTAAATAGTGGCAATCCCCTTCTTTATAGAGTTGTGCCTATCGGATATTATGACAACTCGTCACTGTCAGGCACTCGTACGTAACTGCTGAAAAAACCAAGTCCACGACTCGTCATTCTCAGAGTCAACCACACACCATGCAACAGGATATGTGTGATTCTCGCTGTCCTGTGCAGTGGCCACCAACAATGTACCCCATATCTTCCCGTTAGAAAGCAACCATCAACAGCAACACCTTTCTCATGTTTACAAAACCCCTTATAGCAGCACCATAAGCAACAAAAAATATTTAAACATCATATTCCGTCCCACTTCAAAGCCGTCTTGCTCACTTGGTTTGTCAACTCAAGCATATAACGGTACGCTTCTAATACTGCGTACCCGTGCTCCGGCGTGCCCCACAAAATCTTGTGCATGTTGTCTACCTTTCCAGCATTTCCAGTAACTAACAACACATCCCAACTCTGTGCGCACAAGTCTCTGAATGTCTTTAGGAGATGACCTTTCCCTTCGACGAACCGACTTTTGACAATTGTCCAATAACATCAGCGGACGCTTGTCGATGCTCACCTGAAATATGTCCCAAACCACATGTGTGCTCACGGGTATAGTGCTAAGAATAAACTTTTCCGACTCCGCAACCTTCTACAATAAACCCGCCACTTGCAGTTTCGGTCACGACATGCAACCGTCACAGCCAATGAATTTGACTTTTTGGTGATGAACTCAAAATTACCTTTCACAGCAACAAGTTTTAGCTTCCTCACCACTTCCTCTTGTTGTCAAATAAATACCCTATGCGCAAGTCCGATCCATCCGTAAAGACATGAGCTGATCCACTACTACCTCCAATGCCCCCTTTGAACTTGCATAAACGACCATAGTGTTCTCTTCCTCACAATCTACGCCTTCTGCATAATCTGTATTTAAAGGAATCTCTACATCTGTGGGACATCTACGGGGTCCTCCCTCAACATTTTCATTCTGCCCCCCATCACCAACCTCTTCTATAGTGTCCTCCTCACCACCCAATTGACCGTCTACTCTTGATTTTCAGCTAACAAATCAATGGCCTGTAGTTCAAATTACAACAGGCAAATCTCCGCCTACATCCTCGTATCCCTTCCTTGGAACCAACTTCCAACGGTTTTCTACATAAGAAACCCTTAAAATCGGCCTCGAACCACTATCGGCCATATCAATAATAAAAGTTCACACTTTCATCCGACTTTGATACAGCAGGAGGTACCATAATTTTCAGGAGCTCTGCTTAAAACATACCTCACAACTATATCACTACGCGAGCAACTAAATTACCTCTTCTAATATTTCATCAATCAACTCATCAAAACTAACCTCTGTGCTCACAGCAATTGGTGTAACTTCTTTGCTCTTCCCAATCCACTTCCACCTACTTTCTTCCTCCACCCACTCACCAAAATATTCAACACCCAAAACAATTTTTCTCATGTATAATAATAGCCAACTACTGTAATGCAAGAAAACAATATTCTTAAATGCTGTACTAAGGGTTCAATAGTTTAAAAAGAATCTGCACATTCGCATATTGGTCTGATGTATCGCTTGAACGATCATGGTTTTTATACTGGATCGCTTAAGCGATACACCTGATTGCTTAAGCGATTAAGATAAATAACCTTGATCGCTTAAGCGATCTTATGCCATTACTGATCGCGTAACGATCTGCTCCCATACAACAGACTTTAACCAGATCGCTTAAGCGATCTTATGCCACATACCTGATCGCTTAAGCGATCTATCTGCTGCATTACCAGACCTACCGGATCGCTTAAGCGATACACCGGATCGCTTAGATCCATCGTGCCCAGAACACATTTTCAGTCATTCCACCTACAATCGATCCATACCCAGAAAATAAATACCCAGAACTAATTTCAACAAATTTCACTCCTTTCAACCTACATTACATCAAACACAACCCAACAACCTAAACAACTAATCAAAATCATAACCCAAACCCCATCCATTATTAAATCTTTGTAAATCTAATATAAAATGTTAAAAGGGATACACATACTTAGGCGAAATGTCAGGAGAGGAGAGGGGGATCTTTGCCGGGAGAGAGTTTAATGGTGGAGGAAGAAGAAAGTGTAATGGCGGTAGAGATGCGGGAAGAGAGATGTAGAGGAATGAGGAAGAAGAAGATGTACAGGAAGGAGAGAGAAGAAGATGCAGAGGAAGAAGAAGATGTTGACGACGCAAGAAGAAGAGAAGAAGATGCAGGTAGAGATGCGTTAATGGCGGGAGGAAGAAGAAGGTTTTTGGGTTTATTTGTAACAATTTCGGATTTATGGAAATATAGATAATTTTGAAAAGATTACATTAATCCTAATTAAGCACTAATTACCCTTAATCAATAATATAGCTATTTAGTTCATATTTCAAAACTTGATAGCCTTTTAATTAAATGTAAACTTCAAATGTCTTTTTAATAACTTCCCCCGTAGCAGCTCTCTTTCTGTTGAAACCAAGACCAAGACCTACACGGTAGCTATTCACAGAAAGAAAAGGAACGACCTTTACTGATTAACCTTCCGTTTTCAGTATATTACATCTGTACCACTGAAACTTGCCCAAAAGAATTTTTTTTTTTCTTCTACGGTCGACCTTTTACAATAAAATATTCACGGAAAGAAAAGTAACGTTTGACTAAGATGCTATGCTTGTCTTCGTCACTTGTCAACCCTCAACACCGTACGAATGTGGAAACACTGTCTCTGACCGACTCATAATTTTTGACTCTCCAAATCGCACTACACATGATCACAACATCTCTTCAGATCTACATTTAAGCTTTCATCCTCTGCTCCCATGACCAAAGCCGTCAACTTCTCCACCGCTCTACGCACACCCTCTTCTTGGACCCCTGCTCTCCGCAGATGGATGGCGTTCAAGCGACAAAATCTCAGACCCACTCGCCGATGTCGTTCATTAAGTCCGACATTGACTTCGAGCTTCAGTCTCCGTCACGGTGAGGAAACACTGTTCGAAGCTCAAGACGCCGGCATTGAAGGTCAGAATCGCAACTGGAACATTTTGCTGAACTGCTTTCCATTTAGAATTAGTGAAAATTTTCTTCTTTTGGATTAAAACTTGAATTTTGGTCTTCAATTCAGTTATCAAATGGAGGATGCCTTTTTCTGAGGGAAATCTTTAGTAAAGTTCATGGCTTTTTTTTAATTGGAATAAAAAGGTTTTAGTTTTAAGTAATATTGTTATATTTAACAGAGCATGAGCAAGTAGTGGCGGAAAGAAATATACTTAGGGATCAACTGGCTCGGAGAAATGAGGAAATTAAAAAGTTTAAAGCAGTTGTTGATTCTGCATTGAAGGAATTGAGCAATGTATTTACTCGTTTAAAGGAAGTTTCTCCTTCTAATGAAGAAGAAGATGGAAGAAAAATAACTCAGCAGCCGATATCCCCTGAAGTGAAATCAGCTGACAAATGTGAACAACAAAAAGTTGAGCCAAAAACACCTGAAGTAAGAGCAACAGGAAAACGCAGAAACTATATATGGGGACGATCAAGTGGAGATGATTCGTTGCCACCTTCAAAAAAGTCTCATCTCAGCCGGAGCACAGGTAGGTCCTTTCCTTAGTTTTGGATTTTCTTAAGTGTTAGGGGGTTCTCTATGGAGTTTGAAGTTATTTTGCTAGGGAGGATTTTCTCATTGTACTTTTACTTTGTTTAATGAAATTTTGCCTTAATGTAACAGCACGGTCATATTAAATTTCTGGGTTCTAAGTAACTTCTAAAAAGCGTCAAATGATGCATGCTTAAAAATAAAAAATTAAAAAAAAAATTAAAAAAAAAAAGGGTTGCAGCTTGCGGTTTGATTATTATATATTCAAGCTGAAAGCTGCAAATAACCTGCAACCATATATATATATATATATATATATATATCTTAAAATGCTTACTTAAAATGCTTACACAGTTATTTAACCAAATAAGTTCAGTTTTTATAATAAACAGATAGAAAAACCTTAAAAGTACAAAATCATATCATAATTGTACAATTATTTTCTTGTGCAAACATTCAATTGTAGACCTGTTAAGTTCAATTGTGTATGTTAGAAAGTGGCATAGCGAATGGCTGATGCAAGATTAATCTGAAGAGAAAATAGCATCATATTCTTCTAAATATTGAACTTTTGGTTGTTTCAAATGAGCCACACTAATTGTTCTTTCCTTTTTTAAAATAATCCTCTTCTCCTTAACAATTAAATTTAATAAGTTTGTGGAGATGGCAATCTGCAGAATCCCACATATTGAAGAAAGTACTATAAAATTCAAGAAACATTTTGCAAACGGCTGTATAGTTAGGCATGGTTTGAGCAGAAGATAGGAATAACCAAATTTGTGAATTGGAAGAGCTTGTTGTAGCTAGCTTCTGGTAGGCCTTATGCGACTACTGAAATTGGGTCCAAGATGGGTCAGGATTATTAAAGGCATGCAATCTTATGGCAAAATCAACATAAAGTTGGGCTGGGATAGAGATTCGATGGGAAGGTCTGGGTCCTTGAATTAGACTCTTGTTAATGTCAAATTTGGTGTGTCTTTATTTCGGTTGAGATTTTGAGAAATTTTGACTCACTTTATTTGATGGTTTCTTAGTACATTTGATCACTCTTTAGAAAATACTAATACTCAAAGAACGATGCATAGGAATACAATTATTCCTAAAATGATAAGAATAACCTCCTTTTATATATAAGTAGTTCAGTGGAGGAGTCAGCACCTTGGAGTTTCCTAAGCTGATCAGAGTTTTGTTTACTGTAGATCCAATAACAGAAACAAGACTGTGGAATTCACTAGATATGTTCTCTAATGCAATGTATGAAGAATGTGCCTGAATTTAGTGATGAAATAAAGATATTTTTTAGGCTTTGTTAAGTACATAGAGAAGTACTGCGTTTAATTATTATATCATTGCATACCTATGATAACATCAAAGATCTTTTATTCTTATATAGTACCAGATGAAGATTAGGTTAGGTTAGGTTTGCACATTGAATAGATCATTTGTCATGGATTTGGGTAAAACTCTACATTTAGAGACAACTTTGGGACACATTAATATAAGAAAATGATCTACTAGTGTCAAAAAAGTCTCATCTTAGTCAGAGCACATGTAAGTCCTTTCCTTAGTTTTAGCTGTAGAATTTTAAGTCCTTTTGCTAGACAGTATTGTTTCTTTGTACTTTCACTTTATTTGAGAAATTTTTACCTTAATGTAACAGAATATAAATTTAAATTTCTGGGTTTTGAATTTTAAATAATATCAGTGCATGTTTAGAGAGAAACATTTGCAGGTCGGCATGCGGTTTGAGTGTTTTGTTGCTGCTTAAGAAGAAGCTTATTCTAAGCAATTTTTCAGAAAAAACTTGTTTGTCTGTATAATCATATGCATGGGTTGCACGCTTTATGAAGCATTTTAAAATATAAGGGATGAATGGTTCTGTTAAGTTCCATTTTATACATTAGAGAGTGACTTAGCAGATGGTTGAAGCAAGATGAGTCTTAAGGGAAATAATGCTAAGAAAAATATTCTTCTGAAGATCGATCAATGTCGATTATATTTAGGGTTTAGAGTTTGGGGTTTAATGTCTATTATACTTCATTGTCCGTGATTATATATAATAGTAATATTAGCGTTTAGTCTGGCTTATTTGTTAGATTTTGATTCTTCCCCTGCAAGGAATTGTAAATGTATTTAGATCTAAGTTTGATTTAAATGATAAGACTAAATATTTTCAGATGAAAGGAGACATTCAAGTTACGTTGAAGAAGTGGTTTTGAAAACTTACCTCGTTTGGAGCATGGCTTGCTGTATATCTTCAGCTTTTAAAGGAAAAAAATCGGATGAAAAGCCTTGATAGTTCAGTGAAAGACTTGAGGTAACTAGCTTATATACACTTCCAAAGAGAAAGTGATTATGTTTAACAATTTTCTCTGGTGGCATGTTATGTATTGACCAATTACTCAACTGAAAATTGGTAGTCATTTGTTAATATTGATTGTACAACTCATTTCAAGATATAACACAATTAAATATTATAAGATAGTAATTTAACTAATAATTGTGTCCAGTAATGTTCACATTGAATCAAAGGACAACTGTTCACTGGATAATATTTAAATTTCTTGAAGGAGTTTTTTAAATGTTGGGATTTTAAAACCAATCCTTAACAGCCAGGTGTATAGTAGCAATATTAATTAAGAAAACTCATCTTTACTAATGTTCAATTTTTTCTAATACCAATAAAAAATTTTCAATAAAATTTATGTAGATAAAATTTCTCTAGCTTAGCAAGAGAAACCAAATTTATAAAGTACTCTATAGAAACGATGTTACATGAAATTCAGAGAACTTAAATAGAATACCTAGTGACGGAGCCCATTAAGAAATACGAAGGGAACAACTATTTTAGGGTTTTCAAAAAGATAGAAAAGACATCAGAATAAATATTTATTTATAAGAGGTTAATATATAGAAGGGTTTATGTATTATTATTTTGCTTGCATGATTCAAATGACCACTAAAGAAACAATAAATATAGACAACCAACCATAGTAATATATATATATTTTTATTTCATTTAGCAAGGTAAAAAGAGACAACTCACTTCAGTATTGGCTAGAACAAATATATAGAATTAATATGTCGACTTTCCCAGCATGATGTTGTTGATTAATGATAAGATAAGTGTTGTTACATAAATTAAATTATAAGTTAATTAATATTAAAACATAGTATGAATTAATTATAGAACAATCAATCATGTGTAGTTTTTGTTACAAACGAGGAATCCAATCCCATGGATCCTTGGAAATTATTGAGATTTGAATACTTATAAAAAATTTCCTTGAAGATAATCAAAAGATAATATGAATTTCAGTTGGGAGGACTGTTTCCCTACCAAGGTTTGGAAAACGACACTTTCGTATCCTTCAATGTTCAAAATGACACTTTCCTACTCTTTTTAGGTTCTGTTATGTTTTCGGTTAATATTTGATTGAAAAGACAAAAATGCCCTTAAATATTTGACTTTATAAATTTTTTATTATTTTTTAATTAACCAAAAAAATCATAATAAAAAGTCAAAAAAGAAAAAAGAGTTAACCCTAACTAAAAAATTAGGAATAATGCTATGAAATTATTTAAAGTCAAATGATCTTAATATTTATTTATAATGTCATCAATACCCTATCACTATTATTCAATAATTTATTAAGTTTATAATATTTTTTATTTTTACTAATTGATATAGGAAATCAATATTTCTAAATAATTAAATAAACAAAAGGAAAAAAAGTATTTTTTATATTTAAATTAATAAATAATCAAACAAAGATTTTATTTTAACTAAATTTTAATTTATAATAAATTAATTAAGAATAAACTATTTAAGAGTGTTTTTGTCTTTTCAATTAAATATTAACAGAATATACTAATAACACCTAATGAAGAGAGGGAAAATGTTATTTTGAAATAATTTAAACCTTAGGTGAGAAAATGTCGTTCTCCCATTTCAGTGTGATAATTTAAAAGGTACGAGACGGTTGACTTGTCAATGTCATGTGCTTTACCATATATTGTCACATGGCATTCAACAATAAATAATTAATAAAATAAACAAGGATTAAATAATTAATAATTATTAAGTGTTATTATATAAGATTATGAGTCGGTGTAAAGCACGTAGTATGAACTATTGAATGCTGTTTTGTCAGCTCTATTGACTTGTTTGCAAATGACAATTAAATAAGTAATCACATGGAGTTCTTGAGTTGTTTAAATATTATAGTAAACAATTTATGTTAATTCACAGTATAAATTCATCGATAAATAATGCATGTAACATCTATAATAATCTTTTATTAATAACACGATGGGCTGTCTTATAATACCACACAAGATGAGTCACAAATTAAGACTTATCTTATACAAAATGAATCATACAATTAATTAATACACTGAACATCATCAATTTTACAAATACAAATTTGAATTTATGAATGGTAAGATGGATTTTCTTGTTCTCTCTCAATATATGTATTGACGAGGCCCATGTCAAGGATTTATATGTTATCTTAATGATCTTTTCAATTCATCTATTAAATATTAAAACCTTAGGGTGGTCTCATATATATAATCACTGTTTTAGATTTGGAATCAGCATTATTTTGTTCTTCAGTTGCAGAACAAAGATGGCGGACCATTAGATTCTCTATGGCCTAACATAAGGGGTTGCTCCCACTTTGCTTCAACTCGACGGCAACTTTTTGTTCTTGTTAGCTGCATCAAAACAGAGAGTTGTGTTCCTCTCCATACCTCATCTTATTAACCGTTTTTAAGTTTGAAGCAACACCTTTATGTGTTAAAAGTATTTTAAATGGGCTAAATATAAATTTTTGAAAATTTATTTTTAATAATATTATATACTGTAAGGGATATAAAGGCAATATAATAATTGATAAGATTTATTCTCCAAAATATCAATATAACTGCCACTTTTAGTTATAGAATTAAAAATTCAATCATAATATTCAATTGTAATTTTTTTTAAAAATTTTTTTTTTTTTAAGGAAAGCCAAATAAAGGTAACATAGTAGTACCATTCATCATAAGATCAACAATCAATCTAATTAGTAGGACATGGTTCTAATAAACAGAATATAAAGCGCCACAATTAGGTAATTTATTTCCTACTTAATAAAACGGAAAAATGAGTATTACTTCTTATAACATTCATAATAAGAAACAATGAGCGACTCATTTGTTATATTACATTGATGTACAGTAAGTAAATAATGCCACCAGTTTTCAAGGACCCAATGTAACACTTCTCCAGAGGCAGTACTAGTTTTATGCACGTACATGGAGATTGTGAAAATAGCCGTTACCGTAAAAAGAATAGGCATCAATAGCATCCCATCTTTGAAGACAATGAACATAGTTGCAGAAAACATTACCATCATTGCTATTACGGAGGATAGAAGAAAGCTTAATCCCAAAGCCAAATCAAGAGGTACCCGCGCAAAGAAATCTGCTTCTTCACATGGGGAAGAGATAACAACTAGGAACATTACTAGGGACAAACATGACAATAGTAATGCTAAAGTATCTGATATTGCAAAAACTACGAAGGAAGCTCTTCGAACAAAATGTGGAGTCCCTGTGTTTTCATTGGTGCCACCTGGTACAGTGAAAAGTGCAGCGAAAACCACGGTGGCAATAAGTGCTGACCCCATGATGCATGCATTCGCAATGTCCTTGGTCCATTTTTCAGCTTTTTCCCTTAACTCTTTGTGTTGTTCAGTAAATAAAGCTCTAGGAGTTTTCCCTTCATTATTTTTAGCTTCAGCTACCACTGGATGTAAAATTCTCTTCACTTCCTGCAATACTTACGAAACATCTATCAATCAAGGGAAATAAATATTATTTTTTCAAACCAAAGACGGGAGTAAATTAATATTCACCTTGAACCACCCCATCTCCCATTTCATTTTAAAATGTAATGCAAGTGATTCAACATCGGGTCTATCTACTGGTGGCAACTTTGCAGCCAAATGCAAGATATTGTTCCCTTCTTCATCTGTGTCACGAACTACCAAATCCTTAAATTGATCGATGCCACACACCATGCTGAAAATTCCACGGCGACGATACATAACAGCAAAATGAAGTATGGTGTAAAGATTTTCGTTAACTTCAAACATTAGGTCAGGATATGTGCAGAAAATTATGTTTAGGAACCGAAGGTTTCCTTGTTTTGTAGCCTCGAATATTAGAGACCGGGGTTTTCTAATAATTTCCAAAATCCGGGAGTCATCCAGAAGCATAACTTGTTTCCAAAGACATTCGACTAGTTCAAAAGCTGACTCGGGAATCTCTTGACCACTAGCTGAAACAAGTTTAATTAAGCAACATTAGTTTACAGAAAAGTTGAGGATGAGGAAAATATCAGAGAAGCAATTAATTAATTCTAAATCGATAGAAGAACATAATTAACTTTTGTTAACTGAAATTTACTTTCGTCAACATAAAATAGGAACTTGATTTATCTTCTTAATGACACACTAAAAATGCTCATAGACAATAACTAACTTTTGTTAACTGAAATTTAATCTCTATATTTTAAGTTACACATGAGAATTTTCATTTGTATTTAATATTGGCGTGATTCTAGTAGTGCACCCATAAATACCCACAAAGCAGTTGACGACTCGTCTCATATATCCAACACAACCAGCCCAGCCTTTTCGTCCTCCGTTGCTTTCTCTCATTCATCAGTTGCTCCCTCTCATTCATTCGATCCCTCAAGCTCAGCTCATTCCTCACCTTCACCCGCTGCCTCCCAAACAGTGAATGATATCTCTTTATCACCTCTCTTTTTGCTTCATTATCTGCTTTGAAACAAAATGAAATTAACCACCCTTTTTCCTTACTTACAATCATATATTTATATTATGATTAAAAAAAAAAAAAAACTAATTAAGACAATCTGAAAGTGTTAATGATTAGAGAGAACTAACATAGGTAGATAGCTGAATTCGTGCAAATTCTAAAGAGGTTGAAATCTAAAACACTCGTCAATACATTCATTTGTGCCAAGAGATGCAATGCTGTCTCCCCATATTTATCACGAGCTAGAGCTATCTGTGGGTGCCTCTCCACCAAATCCAATGCAACATCTAGGAAGACAGTGATCGGCATATAATTATCTTTGTAATTAGTATGTGATTGAGGACTGTTAAGTTGAATATTTATATGATATAAATTTACCAAGCTGTTTATCTCGAGGGCTCAACCGGGTGGCTTGCCAGCCTAGTTTTTTGGCTGACCAACCATGTTCGATTCGTAAGATAGGATCAGGGAACAAAAATTAGAGTATGACTCAACTTTTAAAACTCGTCTAATTAACTAGCCCAAATATAAATATTAAAACTTACCATACAAACCATGGTTTATCAGATTGACAAGCAATTCGAAGCGATCATTACTATCTAACAACTCATCTCCCGTGGCTTCATAAAGGTACTCCACCATGTCTCTGTCTCCCACTAGAGCTGCCTTGTGAAGCGGTAACATACTATTGTCTCCTCTAATCTTTACTATGTCTTTGTTCTTCTCCATCATATCCTTGACAATTTCAACCCTTTTGGACGCAGCTGCAAGAAAAAAGGCCGTATTGCCAGCATTGTTTTTTACGGCTAAATCCTCTTTATTCATTTTTTCAAGCAGCTTTTTCACAAAACCAGTGTGCCTTGCTGCAGCTGCAACATGTAGAGCGGTGTTCCCATCCTTTGATAGCTTAACTTGTGCATCAATATTATCTTCCTCATAAATTCTTTCGGCAGTGTTCCAATCACCATTCAATGTAGCCACGTACAATTTGAAGTGCCTATTTCTCCTTTCAATTTCTGTCAAGTTGAAAAAAGAACAAGTTTATGAATAAAATTTTTGCTACACGTAATAAAAGAGATGCTATAGCCTATAATCAATATAATAAAAAAGACTTTACCTTCCGAGAATGAGATAGAATTTTGCAACAGTAGCACTGTTTCTTCTTCTATGGTGGAAGAGTCCACCGATACGGTCACATTAAACTCTGATGATTAAAATTAACAGAAGATAATTAAGTACAACTATCAAAGGTTACATGTAGGGTTTTGATATATAAAAAGTTTATTATGTTAACTTTGTCACATTTATAAATCCTCTTGCCAAAATTATTGAATAGACCATTACAACCTATTAAAACAATTTGTTTTTCAAAAAAAAAAAAAAATTTCCGGATAGATTGTTAGCCATATATATATATATATATATTTTCTAGAATTACAAAGGAAATAATAAATGTAATAAGTGACACCAATATGTCTAGGTGAAGATGTCAGGGACACCCTATAAAATAAATAAAATGGTCACATGGTTTGTGATCTCAATTTTAATGAATGTTTTCATTGTAAGGTAGAATTATATCTTGTGTGCTAATATGAATCTTCTATCTTTATTTCCTTAACGAATAAAGAGCTAGCATATCATTTTCCCCCCAAAATTTAAAAAAAAAAAAAAAAAAAAAGATGTTTTTTGCCTTTGATTTATATGAATCCGGCCCATTTTTTTGATCTAGCTATTGTACTATTCACTATTTTGTTAGTCAAAATTTTGTGATAAATCTTGTGTATTTATATAAAAGTAGGTAAACAAAGTTTATTTCTTTTTTGGTGTAGGAAAAACCAAAGCGATTGTTAAAGAAGCGAAAGCATGTATAGAATAGTTTAACATTTAGTTTACATGGTAAGAAGTTTGCAGAAGTGAAAATGAAAGGAACACAAAACGATGCATCTAGTGAAAATACAAAATAAAATAATAGGTAATTTAACAGATAATATTAAATCGTACCAAGCTGGCCTTCATGAGAAATCAATGTGTCATTCTCAATTATTTCATCTGATGACTCATTCTTTGACACAACTGTTATACCACTCACTATTTCATTAGTCAAAATTTTGTGTAAATCTCATGTGTTGCACTTATATAATACTAGATAAAAATTATAATTTTCTTTTTGTTGTAGAGAAACCAAAACGATTATTAAAGAAAATTAAAGACACGTGGAAAGATCTATCGAGACATTACATCTTTAAAAGTATGAAATAATATAACATGCAATTTACAAGTTAATATCGAATCATACCAATCCGTTCTAGAGGAGGAGAACGGATTGGTATGTATTTCATTAGTCAAAATTTTGTGTAAATCACATGTTCATCCATTCTTTCATGTTCCTCATTTTCTTGTGCAATGTTAATCATCTCTTCATCAATAGACATATTTGTTGTAAACCATGTTAGCAACTTTATGTATTTATAGATGTAAGTCGAATTTAATGTGTAAGATTTTCCGATAAATAAAATTTAAAATGTTTCAGTTTTGAATATTGTTAGTATTAATTAATTAAAAAACTTATCAATAATATCAATTGAATATATGCATGTATATATATGTATAAAATGATAAACTGTTGATTCAATGCAATTTAGAAAAATAAAAGTACAATATAATAACATGACACCAACTCAACAACACAAATAGGAAGAAGAAAATAATTTATGAGAAAACTATATTCCGCATTATTACTTCTTATGAATAAAGGGACATATACACGCCTTAAGATAAATCCTAAGTTCCCCTTAATAATCCTTGTTGAAATTGAAAGAATTTTATGAAATAAACTCTTATTAATCTTACAAACTCTGAATCTCTTGTTATAGAAAGTAGCTGCTAAAAATGCAAGGAAAGTTTGTAAGCAAGTTAGCACCGTTTGCTTACAATTTCACAGAAATTAGCATAACAAAATTATTACTGGTAATAAAATATATAATTTTAGTTTATTTGATTTCCAACAGTCAATTTAACGAATTTGAGGAAAATGTGTGAGGAGGCCTATTAGTCTAATATATATTGAAACCTATTGGTTTAAGGTTTTAAGTAGAATGACAACTTAAAATTGATAGTATTAGAGTCAAAAGTCTAAAGTTCTGATCCCTACATATAAATTGGATAAAGAAAATAAAAAAAAAATCTAAATTTGATGTGAGAGGGTCTATTGGTCTAATATATGTGGAGCCCTTATCTAATCGTTTAATATTTTAGGTGAAATAACAACTTAACAAAATGTTAAAATATATATATATATTTTTAAACTAATATTAAATGATTATGAGAACTTTAAAAATTTTAAAATGAAAGGATATTAAAAACATTTCATCTTTAAAAATATAGACTGAAAATAATAGACAAATTATAAACTGTACGTAACATCTTGATCTTGAGGAAGAGATGTCCTAATCTCAACTATTTCTTCATGAGACAGCTGATTTTGTGATGCAATCGTTGTATCCATCACTATTTGATTCCACAACATTTTGTTATACTTATTATGCGCTTATACATATATAGTATAAAAATACAGTTTATAAGATAATATTGTTGAATCATACCATTATGTTCTTGAGGAGATGTGACAAGCTCGTTCTCAATTTCATGTAACTCATCCATTTGGGGTGGAATGTCAACTGTCACTTGATCACTAGTAGCCATTTTTGTGATAAAGCCTGCAAAGAAATTTAGATAATGTAAAGTTGAATTTAATTTACAATAAGACTATATAATTTCAGATGAAACTAGCTGGACTTTAAAATTGAAGAAGTCCAGTAAATTTATATGAATTAATTATAAAGGGATGCAGACTATATATACAACTTAGAATTCACAATAAAGCAGAATATCAAAACGCATCAGCACTTTGTTTATGAGGTTGAGAAATCACTATCTTAATTTCTGAAAGCATTTCTTCACAATTCACATATATTTAACACTGATCTAATTTAAATATTTGGTAGCAATTTATGGCAATCTAAAATAAAATTCAAAAAAAAAAAAAAAAAAAATGATCTACCTCTTTTAATATGGCCTGGATGCAATTCGCAGCTTCAAAAAGAAAAATTCAGAAGGAAAGGATGAGTTCAATTCTTTCAAAGATTCTCCAATGAAGAGCAAAATTTATAAAGAAAGATTTCCAGTGCAGTGGAGGGAAATTACGTGGATAACCCTCAATTCCAAAGGCGCCATGACCCCACCTTAACACCCCAATTATATTCGAATTAATTATTAAAAACTAAGTTTTCACTCTTTTAACCTAATCTTTCAAAGAGTAAACAATGAGAAATGTCAATGACATTAAGAAACTCCGATCTCATATGACCAAAGAAGGATTTTTCTTCAGCACCGTCCATTCGCTACCAGATTATTATATAGTATTGGTCAACTACTTTGTGGTTTTAGTAAAATAAAAATAATGTGAACACAACTGTTTGCTTACACGGTAATAGATAATAGAGTATAGTAGGTTGGGTTGGCGTATTCATTACTGTCAATCAGGGGAAAAAAAAAAAAAAAAAAACAGAGTTTGAGCATGGAGATACCATGAGAGTATTGAAAGTCAGTTCAGTAGAAAAAGAAAAAAAATTGAGAAAGAGATATAGATTAGAGACCTTGGCTGCATACACTCAAAAGTCAAAGACTTAAATGCGTAATGGATCTTTTCAGAATTGACATATATATAACTTATCATAATTGGTTTACTAATCGTGGATGTTTGATACATACAGACTGAGTTGACTTATGTGTAAAATGAAGCTCCGATACACTTACTTGGTAAGAACACTTGAGCTGGTGGTATGCTTCCATTTCCATACCAAGTTTCAAGATACACTTACTTGGAAAGGACTTCGAAGCTGGTGGTATGCTTCCATTTCCATACCAAGTTTCTTCTTGAAATCACTACAGAACAGTGAGATCAAATTACATGTAATTCTAAAATATTATATTTACAATATATAGTACATTAGTATATATTGTTGTGATGTTCGTCAGTTTTGGTAAACAAGGGAAAGGCCAAAAGAGATGAAATGATAAAGAACCTGCAATCTAAACTTCATGCTTTTAACCAAAATGTGAGAGGAAAATATAGGGGAAGAACAAACCACAATTTTAGAATGTATTTGCCATTGTTTGGAAGGTCTATAGAGAATTGAATATTTCTTTAACATCATTTAATTGGTCTAATGCTTTAGATCAACCATAACAAGTACAGGCAAAATGCATATAATTGAGCTCAGATGTTTTAACTGCAGAATTTGTGGAATCCAAACGGACCTCATCATCATCTGAATCAACATTACCTGAAGGAATGCAGAGGAAAGTTGGAAAACCAACTGATGTTATATTCCTTGTTATTAAAAAGGGGAAGCTGAAATGGATGAGAAAATCATACGAACACTAATATACACAAAAGCCTTGGAATTTAAGACGATAGTTTCTTCATTCATGTAATCATGTTTGTATATTTACTGAATGTGTTGGCTTTCAATTCACCAACTTTTTTACAATGCAAAGTCATTACCAAGAACAATGAAAGAGCGGCTCCAATTTGCACCCAAATTCATATTCAACACTCATTTTTCCAAAGTAAAGTCATTACCAAGAGCAATAAACGCATATTCAGAATAACGTAATGCCAATACTACAGTCAGATATGTTATATACGTTGACGGCACAACCGAAAACATACTAATGTGCACTTGTGGTCGCTTGGGACTTTTGTCGAACACCTTATGGACTATCCCAAATAATACATTCAGGACCTTGTTTGAGTGGATTTCATGAACCAAAGTTCTCCAAATGCCATTAATATCACAACCAACAAGCAAACTACAATCAAACACAATACAGTGAATACACAATCGATTTTCACTAAAAAATTACGTCAACAGGAGACTACCTGTTTCACTAGATTAAAGGGATCTTAATTACTCAAACTCTTGCGAAGCTTGTTCTATCATTTGTGGTTAAATATATTTTCTTTGTTGAAAAGAGTGTGTTTTCTTGAATGGAAGAGAGTACTGCTCATATACCAACGAATTACTTGCCAAAGGGGAATTGTTGCTTCAAGAACCAGGTGAGTGGGACAGCAGCAATTATATAAACAATGATGACAAGCGCAAGCATTCCTTGGTCGAAGACAATGAATAATGTTGAACAAAATATCACCATCATAGATGCTATTGACATGGAAAAGTGTCAAAATTCCAAAGGCCAACTTTGCAGGTAACCAGAAAAGGAAATCTTCTTCTTCATAGCTGGAAGTATAAAGGGATAGGAAGATCATAATTGAGGTTAAGTAGGATATCAAAGATACGGCAAATGATACTTTTTGAATAAGAATATGAACTCTTGTATCTCTTTTGTTGTCGATTGGCACCTGAACAGATGTGATATTTTGTTGTTGCCTTCCCTATCTAGAAATGTAGCTGTCAAATCCTAAAACGAACCTATGTCATAAACGAGTTTGAAGATTTATTCATGACGATGTCTGTAGAAATCATAGTCAAGTTTTAATATCGAGCCAGGATATTCATTTGTACATTTGTACACCTAAGCAAGCCCCGAACATACAATGAGCGATAATAGATTTGAGGGTGGAAGGAGAACAAAATTAAATAAGAGATAGGTTGAAATAGTTCCCTCTTTTGGTAGCTAGCTAGGATGCAATCTGCTGCTTTAAAAAAGGGAAGTTTTCACGTGGAGAGTGGAGACAAAGACTGACTAATTAAAATACTCTTTCAGGGGCAATATTATACAAAGACTTCAAAGTCAATAGATGGGGCCATAAATTAATGTCTTTCAATTATATATAGAAGCAGGCTGATGATATTGATGAGTGTGGGTCTATAAGCAAGAAAGACCACATTGGAGCCATCAACCTTATCTATTTCAAACAGAAAGCGCCAAATGGTATTTAATTTAAACATGAATGATGTTATACATTTAAGAATTGTACATCAAGCCATCCTATCACTCTAAAAGCTTTTGAAGCATTTCATTGATGCAATACAAGTAGTAAAAATAATTAAATTTAAAGTGCCATTCTCTGAACCCGTAAATAAAGAGGAAAATCCTAAGTGCAAGCTTTCACAACTCTAATGTTTAAGTGATTGTTACACTTCACTCTTCTCTGGACAAAATGGTAAAGCTAAAGAAAATGGTACTCAAGTACGAATTTCAACAGAATAATTCCTTTGAGCCTGGAAAGTAAGTTTAATTAGAATACTTCATAATTGTGACGGCATATATAGAAAGATAATTCAATCACGAAAAGCAGAACAAATTTATATTATATACTCTGTTCTTTCAAGAAACTAATGTTATATTCAAAACTAGCTACAATTTAGGGTCCACTGTACTGTTGCCTTCCAATTTTTAAGGTTCCATGGTTTTTCTTCGTCGTCATCATCAGCATCAAAAAGAGAGCATTTACTTGTCTTGGAAATGCACTACATCATAAAGAAGTCGCCACTGTTGGTTGGTGAACAGAATGACAGGCAAGGAAGCAATCATGCTAACAAGAGTAGGAATCCTAATCTCTCCATCTTTGAAGACAATGAAAATAGTTGCACAAAACACTACCATCATTGCTGCTATTGACAAGAAAAGCTTTGAGAATCCAACAACCAACTTCCTAGGCAACACATAATGAAAATCTTCATCTGCATATCGTGCAGTGAGAATGGATAAGAATGTTATTATAAAGCAAGATGATGATACCAGCCATATTGCATCAGATATGACAAAAATTCTAAAGGGAAGTTTCTGAATGAAGTTAGGAGTCCGTGTCTCTTCTTTGGTGCCAGGCATTGTAAAAGCTGCAGCAAAAACCAAGGTGGCAACTGATAGAATTTGAGGTGCGCTTGACTTCTCATTCAATAAAACCTTATTGAATATAAGAATTACCCCTTCTTATAAACCAATAGGCTTAAGCGTGTCTAGTCAGTGTAGGACTTCAACACTTTCCTCACAGTCAAACCCATATGTTAAGTCATACCTATTATTGGAGGTAGTTCTCGGCTCTAATTTCTCACCCGTTGGTCAAATACTGAGCTCAAGGCTCTGATAACCATCATCAATACACAAACCTCCTGCCAAAAACCAATTAATATTTCAACCAGTTTTCGATCACAACCCAAACAACAAATCCAACCTCCATCTTTAGCCGCTGCAAACAACAAAAAAATACCCAAGAAATATTTTTCAACCTCAACCAATCAAACCAAAAACACCACTGCCATATCCATTTCATCTCAAAATCTCAATCGCCAGAAAGCAATTCTAGCGATCTTCAACTCTCCAACCATCGCAACTTCAACACACCCAAATAATAGCAGTCAAAACCACAATTCTTCACTTAAACCATAAGTCATTTTGCTACATTTCCAGAAAATACCCAGAAATCCATTCCAATCGGAAATCCAACCCATACCACCAATCTGTTCGAAGCAACTCACACCACCAAGACACCCAATCAAAGCCATCAAATCCATACCATCAAACCCAATCTGAAAAACCAATCGGAAATTCATACCTGAAGCCAACGCCGGTGACACCATCAAAGTCTGAACGTTGCCAGCAGAAACTCGAAGCTCATAGTCGCCGAAAAGAAAACCAATCGCAAGCTGAAACTAGATCGACGCTGATTTGCTGCTGCCGTCATCTCCATTCGCATCAGAAATTGAGTTTGTCCAGTTTGCCTTTTTTCTTTTTCGTTTTGTTTTGTTTTCTGTTTCGTTTGCTTCCTTAACTCTTCAAAGGGTAGAGTCAGAAAGTTGAAAAAAAAAATAAAAAGTCCGTAAAAAAAAAAAAAAAAAGAGGGTCAAATAGTTCCAAAAAAGGGTCAAGGTGAGTAAAAAAAATGGGGAGGATATGTGGAGAAATTCTACAAAACCCGGTCTCAAATTTGGAAGCAAATTACTTAGAGACTACTAAACTCGAAATGCTCGATAACGACAAAAAGCATAAAAGCAGTATTGTCATCACCATTTTTAATAGCCAAATCGTCTTTCTGCATAAAATTTATTAGTTTTTTGACAAACATAAAGGACTTTGCCGCAACTGCAATGTGAAGTGCAGTGTCCTGTTTTTCTGATATCCTAGCTGTTAAATATTTTGAATTTTTCAATGAATCTCCTTTAAAAACTTCCTTATAAGTTGTATTCCATTCATCTTTCAATGCAGCTTTGTATAGTTTTTTAAAGTCTTCATTTATGCTTTGATTATCTGTCAATGTGAAACAAGAACAAGTTTTATGTAAGTAAGCAACTCATTCTACCTAATTCTTTATGCAAATAAATGAAAGGTTGCTCAAAACAATGCATCTGTAAAAGTATAAAATAAAATAATTGGAAGGTAATATCAATACTTACTAGCCAGGTCTTGAGGAGGAGGTGATTTCCCAGTGTTATCTTTTTCTTCAGTACAATCATTTCCTGCAGCTGTTGTATCCCTCACTTTTTCATTAATTAACATTTTGTAATATTTCTTATGTGCTTATGATAAATAACTAATGAAACAAATCAATTTACCAAAGCAATTATTTAAGAAGTTTAATAATATGACTTAGATTATGCTCAAACAATGGATTATTTATTAAAAAATAAAATAATATAACATGTATTTGTAAGGTAATATTGAATCATACCAGCCTGTTCTTGCGGAGGAGATGTCACAAGCACATCTTTCTTGGCATGTAACTCAACCTCTGGTGCGAGGTTAATCCTCACTTCATGATTCAACATCCCTACCAACACATCATATACACTTAAAGTAGAGACACAAAGAGAAATTATCCGAAAATAACGTGAAAATAAAACCAATCCCACCAACTAAAGAAGGAAAAAGAAGAAAAGAGAACAGGTTAAAAGAGTTACCTCTTTGGGTAGCTGGGGTTGGGATGCAATAAGCGAAAAGGCAAATTTGGAAAGAAAGTTGTAAGTGGAGTAGGGCTGCAAACGAACCGAACAGTTCGCGAACGTTTGTTGTTCGTTCGATTACTGTTTGATTAATGTTCGCGAACAGTTCGATATTTGTTCGATAATATGTTCGATCAAGTTCGAACAGGGGTTGTTCGTTCAATTATGTTCGCGAACACTATACGTTCAACTAATCCATCCGTTCGCGAATAATCGTTCGATTGTTTGTTCGTTTATGTTCGAAAAACATACTATGCATTATTATAATTAAAATTTTTTTTTCATTTTTATATTATGTTTGATTTAGTTTGGATGAATTTTTTTTAATGGTAATCAATAATAAAATATTATGATACTTTTGTTTTTCTTATATATATAATATGTTTGGATTTTTATGTTTCCAAATGTCATCAATAATTAAATATATAAGTATATAGCATTTTAATTAAAAAGTAATAAATTATTATGATACATAGCATGACAAATTTAATAACATAATAAATTGTATAATCAAGTGATATATAATATAGTAAATCCAATAACATAATAGTTTCATATTTTTCTAAATGTAATCAATAATTAAATATTATAAGATAACATTTCAATTAATAAATAATAAATATAGTATGGTAAATTGATAAACATAACATATTGTATAATCAAGTGATGTATAGCATACCAAATTTAATAATATAATAGTTTAATTAAATCTAAATTAATCACACATTTGTACTGATCATATATTATAATAAACTCTCATATCACTATGAATTTATAGGTGTTGATACAAAATAAATATGTAGACAGTAATGATAATATATATATATATAAAATTAATCGCACATATGTATTGATCATATATTACAATAGATTTTCATTCTATAAATTTATGGTGGTGTGATACCAAAATATATTGTAATATTTAAATATTATGATAATTTATGTATGATAATAAATATATGATAACCTATAATTTTGGTAATTTCATAACATATTTAACCTTGATTAATATATGTATGATATAATTTTGTATATACACAATTACACATTATATATAACAAATTAATCACACATATTTTGATCATATATTATAATAGGCCATCATTTCACTATGAATTTGGGTGTTGATACAAATATATATATAATATATATAACAATCAATCACACATATGTATTGATCATATATTACAATAGACTTTCATTCCACTATAAATTTATGGGTGTTGATACAAAATATATATGTTATTTAAAATATTTAGGATAATTTATGTAATGATAATAAATATATATGTAAACAAATTCCTTTTGTTTATGTCATGTTTGATATGGAACTAAATTTGTTTTGAACGATTTATTGTTCTATTTAATTTATTTTAAAGTTTTACTATTTATGATGGTTAGTTATTTTAATTTACTGAGTTTTTAATGATTTGTTTAAAATATAATATAGATAGAGAGTTGATTTATTTTCAAATGTTGAATTAAATTATTATGAATTATAAATTGTTGCATATTTGTTTTTTAGAGCATGAATTTGAAAGTTGGTGTATATTTTTTATTCGAACGAGTTAGTCGAACAGGTATTTACAAATTATCGAACGAGTTAGTCGAACGAATTAGTCGAACAAGTTAGTCAAAAACAAGTTAGTCAACGAACAAGTTAGTCAAACGAGTTAGTCGAACGAGTTACGAACGAATACAAATGAGCTTTTTGTTAATCGAACGAACAGACACGAAGCAACAATTGAACATGCTTACGATGATTTTTGAACGGCTTATTCATTCATGTTCGGTTCGATTGCAGGCCTAAAGTGGAGTAGTGTGGAGAGGAAATTAAGCTTAGATACTAACAAGAAAGAGGGCTATGATATTTAGAGATGAAGAATGACGTCAAGTCAGAAACAGTGAAATTTTTAAATATATATATATATTATATATATATAATATTATTATATATATATATATATTTATATATATATATAAGAATGACGTCAAGTCAAGAAACAGTGAAATTTTAATTAAAAAAATATATATATATATATATCTTATTCAACCTGTATCACAAGGTTAAAAACTTTTAGGGTTTTTTTTTTTTTTTTTTTAAAAAAATTTTTTATCTCTCTCAATACTTGTAAAATATTAACCATAAATATAAATCATTTTCTAATCAACTTTAAATCATAGCTATTACATCATAACTTGCTAACGTAAGGTTTGTTTTACTAGGAGATTTGCAATTCGTATAATATGTGATATTAACTTTTAAAGATATTAAAAAAAAAAATCATACTGAAATATATTTATTTGAAATTCTTCAAGATGAATATTTGATGCTATATTAAAAGTTAACCGGACCTGTAACGCCCCACTGAGGTACGTAGTTATTGTTTCCGTCTCTTTCGCTCTTTCTTTGAGTTGGTTTTTGGTAATATTGTTTGATTGAGGTTGTTGTCGAATGCTTTGCCCTGAAATTGGTTGAAAATAGAAGAAGTTTAGTGTTTCAGTCTTCGCCGGGGCGAAGAAGAATCTTCGCCGCGGCGAAGGGTGTTGAAGCCACGGGAAACTGCTGGACATTTCGCCGCGGCGACAGAAGTTTCTTCCGCCGCGCGATAGGCCGTTAAAATGTTTGTTAAGTTTTAGATATTTTTCTCCCTAAGGCTATTTGACCATTCTACCCCTAATTAGCAGGAAAAGTGGGGAGTTAATTGTAAGGATTTTTCATGGAGATTATGTTGATATGGGGTGAGTTTGTAATGAATCAAAGGATAAGTGGAATTCCCAAAGAAAGTGAGGGCAAAATGGGAATGCTTTGGTTTAAATTTCATTAAAAGGAATTAAGAGTAAGCAAACCCCTCATTCTTCTTCTTCTCAAAACGCAACTCTCCATCCTTGCTCCTCTCAACTTCTCTTTTTCTTTTGATCAGGGTTTCAAAGGGTTTTTGAAGTGATTTGGGTAGAAAAGCAACCTAAGACTCTCTAAGGTAATGATTTCTACTTAAGTGTGTGATTTGTGAGTTTTAGTTTATTATTTGAGTTTAAGGTTTTTGTTATTTTGGTTAAGAGTAGAGAAAAGCCAAGCAAACAAGTGAAAGGAAGAGTTGGTGAAGTCTCTCCATCCAAGTAAGTAAATCCTAACCCAAGTTGGATTCAAGATTTTCTTGATTAGGGTTTTGATAGAAATGATGTATGTATTGTGATATGCCATGTATGAAGGCTTAATAGAGATTTATTGCCTTGTGATTGTTAATACCTTTCAATATGAGAAATGAGTTGTTGGGTTGGAAAGGTAGTTTGAAGGAATTGAAGGGGTGTATGGATCCCTTTTTTGGAGTGCTTTCTTTGACAGGTTTTGGTTATGTGAAGGGGTTTTTCCCCATTTTGGATGGTTAGATTGAATCAGAGTGATTTTTATTAGTGCACATGAGTTGTTTGATGAAATGCCTAATAGAGGTTTGAGTATGAGTAATGAACCTTAATTCTTGCACTTGCATGTTGCATTTCTTTAAGTGCATTGTAGTATGAACCATCCATAGACCTAATTGTGCATTGAAAAGTGACCTAAGAAAGTGTAGGAAATTGTGTATGCAATTACCCTATGAGTGAGAGCTTGGTGGGTACAACTACCTTAAGGGTAAGAGAAATTGAAGAATGTTAGAATAGAGTGAATTAGAAGAGTAGTATATTGGGTTGATGCTTTGTGATCATCATCCGACATTATGGGAATCGGTTGATGCTTTGTGATCATCACCCGAATAGCCCTTAAGAGGGTCGATGCTTGTGATCGTCACCCGATGAGTAGAGAAATGGGTAGATGCTTGTGACCACTACCCGTTTAGTTGTTAGAAAGTATTGATGCTTGTGATCATCATCCAACATTTAGTAGAAGTGGGTTGATGCTTTGTGACCATCACCCGATAGTGACTAGAGACGGGTTAATGCTTGGTGATCGTTACCCAAAATTCATGAGGAACGGGTAGTGCTAGTGATCTCCACCGATAGTTAAGAAAATCGAGTAGGTGCTTTGTGATCCTCACTCGGTAGTCACTAAGAACGGTTTGGTACTGTGTGAATTCCACCCTAGCCATGGAGGTGAGATGGTGCTGTGTGAATGCCATCCGACCGTACCTCCGGTAAGATGAGGCCATGATGTTATTAGAAACAGAAATAGAATGAGAAATAGCATAAGGAAGAATTAAGAGTTGTACATACGGGGACAGACAGATAGAGGGTTTTACTTACTGACACATTATTTGTGCTCACCCCGTTATTTTTCTTTGTGGATGCAGCATCTAGTGTTGATGCAGTCGGAGGGGCGTCGGCAAGCGAGAGATAGCTACACTGTTTTCCCCTGTTTTGTCTTTTAAAATGAATCTTTTGTAAACAGTACTCTTTGTGTATAAAAGACTTATGCATTATAATGAAAGAAAATTTTGGGGCCCAATTTTATATTGTTATTATGCATGCATTGTACTAGTTTTCAGCAGTTGTTACAGGACCTTCTAGATATTCATGAAAAAAAAAAAAAATTAAAAGATTATAAATCATCATACAACACATTTTCTCTTCTTTCCAAGACATTTCTTTCTAATATTTTAAATTAAAAGCATTATTCTAGATCTAGAAGAAGGTCAATTTATTTTACAAGTACCAAGGCCATTGGCATGAGGCCTCCGCACGCGAGAACTGCCAGTGATTCTCAGCAAAGCATCAGCTATTGCCTGAGCTGAAGGCTTATATATTTCTTACGAAACAAACAATCTAGAATACTAAGCAATCATGTTGATTATTCATCATGCTTACCGACACCATTTAATATTTGTTTGTTCTAACATGTGTCTCTAAAAGATCATAAAATATTTACTTATCTACAATGTAATATCTATAAAAGACAGAAAAATTACAATTTCTAACAGATGGCAATGTTAAATGTTTTGTCTTCTAATATCTTAATGTGTGTCTTTTGTGAATGTGTTAGGATAATCTGAAGAAAAATTATTTTTCCTTATAGTATAAACGATTGAGAGGTAATTAATTAATGAGCAATACTACGATCCCAAAATTCACATAAAAAATTATATGTTATCTTATTTGATAATATTATGTCATATATGGATATGTGTGGATGCAAGAAACAGCTAGCGAAACGCCACCTCAAGTCAAATTAAGTGGAGCCCTTGACCAAAGTGTGGGGCTATAAGCATGAATCGCACGAGCTTATATCCATATTTTATGCATAAGTGGATCCATCAACCTAATCTCTTTCACATAGAAACGCACCACATGATAATATTTAATTTCTGCATGAATGATGCTATACATTTATTGCATAATAATGACTTCTAATTCACTATTGTATTCTGTACTTAGCCATTGTACCCTTCAAATTGTATTTGAAAAATATGTATTTGTAATGTTATGCCTAAAATCAGGGTTAACTTAAGTTGATATCAGTGAACACCAATCAGAGTTCAAAAAGTCTTTGCACCGTTCAAGATCTACATCTGTCCATGCATGAATTTGGTTCACACACATATCCAATCCCTATTTAATTTAAGAATATTTTTTAAGTTCTCAACAAATAGGGAGACAAGAGAGATTTGCACGACCCCACAAGTCTATATCTTAATTGCCCCACTTCAATTCTATATCTTGATTCTAAGTTCGCTGGCATACACGTAGCTCAATCATTTAAGTAAAGAAAAACATAGGTTCAATCAAATTCAGGTGGCAGACAAAGCAGCAGCTAATTTGGTGAAAAGGATTTTGACAGGATGGATCTTTTTCTCATCACTTTACTGGAGAATTTCCATCAGAAAACGACCTTCAACCAAATCTAACGCTGGATTGATTTGCCCCACACCATACGTTATTCCTTGTCATCTCCTAGTTACACAGAAACTTGCTCCCCATCTTCTCATTACTTTACTATTCTTTCTTTAATCAGCCCACCTTTTCTATATATAAATATGACACCATTTAAATTGTATTATTCAAAGTTTTATATCCTATTATTAATTTATGTAAATGTTCTTAAATTAATACTTCTTAAATTATCTTTAAATTTGAAAGATTACTTCAATGTAACACTTGTTCTTGTTTTATTATGTGGCAAAAAATTCTTGTGTCTCATTATTGATTTTCAAATTTACATCCTTAGCATGCAACTTGACAAGGAGTTTAATGTTTAATTAATAGTGCATAATTAGTGAAAAAAGATGTAAAGGAAAATAGGATTATGGTACGTAAATGGGTGAGTAAATTAAGTTTTTTTTTTTTTTTTTTTCATTTATTAGAATCATTTATCTTAAAATAATTTACATTGTCCTTGATTAGAGAGTACTTGTGGGCGTTTTAATAATATAAATTTCGAAGTTTTAATAAAATGAATAATTATTGAATAATATTATTCAGAAAGATAATTTTATATTTGATAAGATTTATTCACTTAAATATTAATTTTCAATTTTTTATGATTTACATTTCATCTTACTATAAATGCTGCTTTTAGTTATAGAATTAAAAATTTCATCCTAATATTCTATAGCATTTTTAATTTTCGAAAAGACTAATATAAAAGCGCCCGAGTGGCGAGTGCTGGGCGGTGCACAACGGCACCCTTGGCTCGTATTCTGCGCGCCCAATACGCCCTTGGCATGTGTTATTTTCTTTATGTTGCTCTGTTCAATTCCCTGCCATGGGCGGTGCAAGTAATTTTCCCACAACAGTAGTCATTATTGATTTTCAATTTCTTATCCTTAACATGCATTTTGACAAGGAGTTTGATGTTCAAATTCAATAGCACACATAATTGTTTAGAGAAGATGCCAAGTCTAAAGAGAAACAAAATTAGGATTTATGAATTATTACAAGAAGAAATGGGGAACATTTGGAAATTTTTTTTTCCAATTTTTCATTTTATTTTATTTTATCGTCAATGAAGCCAATTTAAGACATCTCTTCATATTTTATAAGAGTCAAAAGTAATGGTAAACCAAATGGTAGTCTTTTTTTGGGATGAACAAATATCTTAAAAGCATACATTTAAATTATTACTATTCTAATTGTTAAGTACATCGAGTTTCTTTCCACCTTTAAAAAGGCTCTTCAGCAGAGGACTTGAAGAGTGAACTCCTGTTATTAACTTATTATTGCTAAAACGCACTACATCTTCAATGATAATTAGAACTTTCTCCAAGAACATGAAGCTCATGAACGCAGAGATACTCCTGATTCAATATTGGGCCTATCAAGTGGTGGTAACCTTGCAGCCAAATGTAAGCTACTGTTCACTCCTTTATCTGTGTTCTGGATTACCAAATCCCTAAATGATCTTATCTCATGTATGATTTTGAAGATTTTATGGTGGCTATACAAGACAGCAAAATGAAATATGCTGTCATGATTTCCGTCAACTTCAAATATCAGATCAGGATATGCACCAAAAAGTATGTTTAGAAACGCAAGGTTTCCTTGTTTTGTAGCCTCAAATAGTAGTGGCCAGGGTTTTCTAATAATTTCTGAAATCTTGGAGTCATCCAAAAGCATAATTTGTTTCCAAAAGCCTTTGATAAGTTCAAATGCTGATTGGGGAATCTCTTCACCGGTAACTGAAAAAGCAAATATGATTTAAGCCAACATTAGTTTACCAAAAAATGCAAAACCACTCCTCATGTACAATCAAGAATGTAAGATAGCTACAATACAATACAACCCAGTGAGAAATTATTTTGGCAGAATATAATTTAGAAAGAAAAAGTTTGATGCTTAAAAATAGTACACCAATATATATAGTTCTCCTTCTCTACATTTCAATGTTTTATAAAATCCTGACTTGGAACTCTTACAAAAGAAAGTTCAATTCTAGATTTTACATTCATAATTAAAATTTTTGATTTTATTGGACGGGACAGTGCATCATAGATATCTTAATTTTCACTTTGCATGATTCCTAATTATTAAACAAAAAATTAATATAAAATCTCGTCATATCAATTTATAAAAAATTAAAATAAAAAAGCAAACAAATACCCACAAATAATGTGAGATGTCAACACCTTCACCCGATCCCTCCAGCCCAGCCCCTTCCTCCTGTGTTTCTCCCTGTCCTTCACCTGATCCCTCCATGGCATCTCATTCCTCTTCTGTTTCTCCTTTCCTTCAGTTGTAGCTTCCCCCAATCTGAATAAAGTGTCCTTATCGTGTCACTAGTATCTTTAATATCTGCTTTAAACAACATGAAAGCACTTTTGTCTTTACGTGCAATTGCTGTGGACCTAAAAAGTCAAGTGTCCAATAAACCTCCTCATGTAAAACTTGGATTTATCTTTTATATATTTAGTGAAAACTTTGAATCCAAATTTCACTTGAGGATCAAAGTTGAGATCTTTGATTTCAATACCATTCTAATACCATGTTAAGTAACCACACTTTAAACTTAGATTATAATAGGTGAGCAACATTAATATTTAAGTCTAATAGATGGAAATATAAATTCTATGGTAAAAAAAAAAAAAAAAAAAAAATTAGGAATAAGAACTAATTCTGACATTCTGAAGGTGTTATATCAACAACACGTGTCAATAGCCAAGAAGTGCAATGCTGTCTCCTCATTTTTATCTCGTGCAGTGGCTAGCTCTGGGTGCCCCTGTACCAAATCCAGTGCAATATCTAGTAATACAACAATCTACATCATAAAAGATATAGATTATACCCTACAATATCAATTGGATCCTACCCTTCTTTAGCTCACCAATATGATCAAATAATAAAAGCCATTTTCAAACTTGTACTCACCGAGCCTAAATTAATATGGAGGAAAAGATCTAGAATACCACAAGACTATCATGTCAGATATTTATGCTACCAATGGATACTTAAAAGTCTAATGGGCCCAATATAAATAATACTACTTACCATATAAGCTGCGGTTTACCAGGCTGATAAGCAATTCGATGCGATCATTATCATTATCTAATATTTTATCTTGAGTGGCTCCATAAAGGTATTGTCCAATCTTTGTTTCCCATCAGAGCTGCCTTGTGAAGTGGTAACATGCCATTATTACCTCGGTTCTTTGTTAAGTCTCCATTCTTCTTCATCATGGCCTTGAGGATTTCAACCTCTCCAGACGCAGCAGCAAGAAAAAAAGCTGTGTTAGCAGCATTATTTTTGATAGTAAATCCTCTATTTTAATCTGTTCAAGAAGCTTTTTGACAAAACCAGTGTGCTTTGCTGCAGCTGCACTATGGAGAGCCGTGTCCCCTTCCTTTGATAGCTTGGTAGTTAGGTCAACTTTAAGTACATTGTAAATTTTTTCAGCTGTGTTCCAATCACCTTCCAGTGCAGCCCGATACAATATGAAGCATCTATTTCTCGTTTCGCACAACAACCTTGCAATCTATGTGCCAAAATCCAATAGGGAAAAAATAATATTGATTAATCTAATGAAACACATTACTATTTTATTTACTTGAGAAAATAAGCCGACATATGAACTTATCAAAATTATGATGCTACAATCATATAATAAAAAGACTTCAGCTCTTAGAGTATCAAAAAACAAAAAAGTTCATATAATCAGAAATGAACGACATTAACAAACTTAGGAAGTGTATATCACATTAGCCCTTGGATATGAAATTTGTAAAAGGGTATTCAGAAAATGTATCTTAATATACAAAGGGAAAAAAAAAACGAACCATCCATTTTTTTATGAGGTGGAGCAATCACAATCTCGACATTTTCTTCAGTTGAGGTACTTCAACATTATCCTTCATTATTTATTTGCTCGTTATTCGTTGTAAATCTACAATGTACCTTACAATGTGTTAGTATTAGACAATGAATTTAGTATCATAAGATGAACCTTATGTTATTATTATTATTATCATCATCATCATCATTTTTGCGAGTATCTATCATTTCAATCCATTTTAACGGATCGGGTCATGTACATAAAGAAACATGCGGGTTTGTTTAATAATGTGAAATCTCAAGGGAGAAAATGTAATTTTTCCTTAGAGAGAAGTGATTTTCTAGGTAAAGATGAAAGAAAAAATAAATAAAATCTTTGACTTCATAGAATGAGTGTTCGAAGATTTAGCTAAACTGGATTCAAATTGGGAATGAATATTATAGAATAACAATCATTTATGTCAAGTACTTCCAGATCTTAGCTACTATAAATTCAATCATCAATATGTTGGCAATGTAGACAGATATAGTAAACTGAAAAATACAAATTAATGGACTTAACTTAAGACTCCACAAATCAAGGAAGAAGAAGAAGAAGAAATGGGTTGAAAGACTCTACCTCTTTAGACACCTTGTATGCAATCTGCAGCTAGCTTATTTAGAAGAAGGGCCTGAAGAGTAAGAGAAACAATATCATATACTGAGGCTGAAGGAACAGCAAGATGATATTTAACTATGAAAAAAAACTAATTCAAACTTTTTTGTATTTTGTAACCTAATTTTTTACTTCAATTATTTTAATTTTTTAGTGGCTAACTGTTAGGTATTTTGTCACCTAATACAAAATCATCTGTATAAAGGCCAAGATAACCCTTGAGAAAAACTTGAAATAATAATTAAAAAGAAAAAACCACAAACAGAGTTTGTTTCTTCAAATTTAACAGAGCACAATCAACTTAAAAGACAAACTCCAGAGCTAAAAACCCTGTAACAACGAAATTGAAAAAGAGCTACAAGAATAAAAGTAAACCAGGATTAGATCCTCCACCAAAAACAAAATCAATCTAAATTGCATGTATTGGTTATATTCAAATCAATAATCCAGCACAACAACTCATTTGAAACAAAATCCACCATAAACCGCAGAGCAAAACCCATAATTTTTACCCATTTAAACAAAACCATCAGACTCGTTTCTTCACTTACCCCACGACTCCGCTAGTGCGCAGGTCATGCATATGCAGCTCCCCACAGCCCCACCCCATGACAGCCGCTCTCCCATGCAGCCTACCGTTGCCCATAACCCACCCGTTATGTCGGACCTCGCAACCTCCATCTCACTCCACTCCCGTCGCATCTCCACCTCACTCGACCCTCTGTTGCTAGGTTTTGGTGATTTTGAGTTTTGATTTTGAAATTTTTTTTACTTTATACAAAAAAATTATAAATTTAGAATTTCGTTAAGCTGTTGGCTTTAAAGGGTTGAGGTGAGTCATGGAAATCAATAGATATGATGTTGTTTTTGGTGGAGACTGTGGCCTGACGAGAGGGATGGCGTGGCGGCCGGGTTTTTGCCGCGGTGATTTAGAATTTAGGTGAAATATATATTATGTATTTATTTTTTAAATAAACTTATATTTCGTTATATTATATCTGAAAAGTCTAATTAGCCGTAAAGAGACGAATATACCCTTTTTTTTCTGTTTTTTCGGTTGATTTTCGCAATAATGTTTGTGAGTTTGAAGGACAATTTTGAGAGTAGAAGAGTGCGATGTCCTTGAGAAGTCATCACTAAGAGCAATGAAAAGAGTGGCTCCAAATGCTGCCATCTTGGTGGCTATTGAGATGAAGACAGCTGCAAGCCCTATCATCAGTCTGTTTGGTAATGAATGCAGGAAATCTTCTTCTGCATAGCCCGAGGTGAGAATGGAGAGGAACATCAATATTGAAGTGGCGGAGCAAAATAGTGCCAATGCATCCGATATGGCGAAAACCAAAATGATCCGTCATGTAGAAAAATAGGCCTGCCTGCAAGGTGGTTGTTTCCACCTGGTAAAGTGAAGGCTGCAGCAAACATCAACTTTTTGTCAAGGATTGCCCTGAAGCATGGAACTGAATGTGCTGGACATAGTCACCCCTTTATCCAAAACGTTCCTTTTGTTTTCAGAAGGAATAAACATTCATATAATGGGTAATGCAGAAGAGTAATGGCGGTGACGAATGGGCAGAAATGGAGTTCCTAACAAGAGTAAATGCACCTCTGCCAAATTCCAAGCTGACTTCCACTAACAATTGCGGAAGGCTTCCGTGCCAATATATGAAGAGCCATCTCTCCTTTTCCATCTCGAGCTAAAGCTAATTCAGGATGATGTTTAATTAAGTCCAAGGCCACATTTGTCAAATTAACAAAAGACAAGCATCATCAATTTGCTCCTCAAGAAGATATAATGTTGGAACAATGAATGAGATTTGATGAAAACTACAGAAGTTCAATTCGATCTTCTTCTTTTAGATACTCTGCCTCTGTCAATTAATAAAGATACCAGACCATTTCTCTGTGGCCTAACAAAGCAGCCATAAACAATGCTGTCGCTCCCTTACTGCCTCGAATCGATGACAACATTTTGTTCTTATTAACCATCACCTCTGCGATCTTCTTGATTCCAGATATGGCAGCAAAAGCCGCAAAACAGAGAGCTGTGTTCCCAACCTTGTTCTGCAGCGCCAGGTCTTCAGGTGTCATGATATTTACAAGCTCCTGTACAAATACTGTATGTCTAGCTCCTGTAGCAAAATGGAGAAGTTTCCTGGTTTCTTGTGATCTTGGCACATACTGCTTGTGGATTCAAAATCACTCTCTTGCGAATTCCAATCACCTTTAAGAGCCGCATTATGTAGAGGAACAAAAGCAGTAAAGCAGGAAAAAACCACAAACAGAGTTTCTTTCTTCAAATTAAACAGAGCACAATCAACGTAAATGACAAATTCCAGAGATAAAAAGTAAAAACCCTGTAACAACGAAATTGAAAAAGAAAACCAGGATTAGATAACCAGACACAATCAATCTAAATCGCATGCATTGGTTATATTCAAATCAACAATCCAGCACAACAACTCATTTGAAACAAAATCCACCACAAACCGCACAGCAAAACCAATAATTTTTACCCATTTAAACAAGACCATCAGAATCGTTTCTTCACTTGCCCCACGGCTATCGTCGCCAACCACGGCTCTGCTAGTCCGCAGGTCGTGCATATCCAGCCCCCTACCCCATCACAGCCGCTCCCCTGCGCAACATTTCGTTGCCTACAACCCACCCGTTATGTCCGACCGCGCAACCCCCACCCCTCCTAATCTCCATTTCACTCCACTGCCATCGCATCTCCACCACACCCGACCCTTCGTTGCTGGGATTTGGTGACTGAGTTTTTTTTTTTTTCACTTTACAAAACATTGTAAATTTAGAATTTTGTGAAGCTGTTGGCCCTAAAGGGTTAAGATTATTAGTTGTGACTTGTGATGCTGTTTTCGGTGGGGAGTGGTGGCCTGGCGGGAGGGATGGCGTGGCTGCCGGGTTTTTGCCGCTGTGATTTAAGAGATATATATTATTTATTTATTTGTAAATAATAATATTTTATTTTTCAGCTCCAAAAAGACGAATATACGCTTTGTCTGTTAATTTTAACAGTAACGTTTGTGAGTTTGAAGGACGAAAATGTTTTTGACCCTAACAATTGTATATAGTATATACGTGTGTTGACTCATAAAGAAACATCTCTAAGGAAAAACATTATGTCTAATTAAATTCCCATGTGAGACACATTAAATTCACAATAAATTTATACACATGTTATTTTTAGGTTCTATAAATATACAGACAAAAGGATTTTATAATTTTATGTAATTGATAAGGATTTTATCTTTTAATAACTATTATTATACTATAAAGATAATATTATAATTGATAAGATTTATTCACTTAAATATTAATTTTATTTTTATATAATTTGTATTTCATCCTACTATAAATGCCACTTTTATATTTATTTATAGAATTGAAGATTTCATAAAAATATTCTATTGTATTTTCTTTTTTCTCACTCTTATTTGTAAGATATGGTTCTATCCTACAAAATTACTATTCTGTTAGATAAATGGCCACAAATATGAGTCTACGAAATAAGTTCGTGTCAAATAAAAATTGTACATGGGTACCTAATTTCAGGGTTTTTTTTTTTTTAAAGGAAAAACCAAAAATAATTATTGTAAAATCACACTACAATAAATAATAACAATAAAACAATTGAGTGACTCGTTTATTGTACTACATTGATACAGATAATGAGAGCTAAAACATAAATACTCATATTTCATAAAATAATGCCGTTATCATTTTTTGTGATATTGTGAGTTGTTTCTCTTCTTTTAAAAAACTCTCACCTGGTATAAGGGCAATATGCATTACATCTCCAAAGCCAATCCAAATTCTGTCGAGGCTTATAGATTGTGAAAAAAGACATTGCCGCAACAAGAATAGGAATCCATAACATCCCATCTTTGAAGACAATGAGCATAGTTGCACAAAATGCTACCACTATTGCTTCTACTGAGAAAAGAAGTAAGGTTAATCCCCAAGCCCAATCAAAAGGCACCCGTGAAAGGAAATCTATTTTTTCACAATGGGAAGAGATAAGTTTTTAAAATGCAAATTGATAAGTTTTTAGGTTATAATAATAAATTTTTTTAACAAAATGCACTAAAATATTGTATCAATAAATCATTTATAAAAAAAATATACCAAACAAATATTCAACTCAAATAACAAAGTCAAAATACTCTACTAAACACATTTTATTCAAATCATATTCTTGTAATAATAACCTAACCCAACTCAACAATATTATTTCAAAAATCCTACCCAAAATAACAAAACAAACACATCCTTCATTTTATCATATGTGCCATAGTTGTGTTTTATTTTCTGTTATAAAGTTTATGTTTCTTCATCATGCATTTATTTTATGTTTTGGATTGTAAAACATATGGAAAAATCTGATATCATACGTTTCATTTTGTAGAAATTCAATTGCATTTTTTTATTTGTAGATGATTTTATATTTATTTGTGAGAAACAAAAAAGAGTGCTTATATAAATGTTTTAATTAGAAGAGTTTTCTAATGTTTTAATTCATAAACAGGTTTCATAGTTTTCCCACATGTCATATCTCGGTTACTCGAGTCTCATGGGTGTGCCCGAAGCTTATGGGATACGAAGAGTTGGGATGTGTCATGTCAAAAATAGTATATTTGACTGAATAATATTTACTTCAATTATCAAGTTATAAGCATATCTATAGTAAATTAGTAATTATATATGATAAATTGAAGAACATTAGTACATTACTTAATTAAATGATTAGATATTTAATTAACTTATGGACAATTTCAAAAACTTCATTTTCACTCTAGTAATTATAATATTATATAATATTTGTATTTTTGGATAATAAAGTTAAATAAAATTTAATTTCCAAAATTAATTCCACAACTATACTTTGATGTAAAATTTAATAATATATATATATATATATATATTCAAGGATCTATGACTGTGATTGGACACAAATGATAATTTTTTAGGGGTGTATTTGTAAATTTTTTAAGGTTTATTTGTCATTTTTTAAATTAATAGGGGGGTCCTTGAAATTTTACAAGGTACCGGGTAAGGAATCAGAACCTGCATTTCAGGTTTCGATTCTAGGAACCTGAGAACCAAGTTTTAGTTCAAAATCTTTGGAACTGGTTGGTTTCGATTCCGGTTCCTCCAAAAAGTGTAGGGTGCTTGGAACCGCTTACCCCTATAATCATATACAATTGTTTTGTCCCATCGTTGATTCATTAGGATTACATAAGCATCCGATGTGATTCTAACGCTATCAATCACATACCTCTCGTTGTTGCGATTTTGCATCAACACATGTTATTTTTAGGTTCTATAAATATTTAATAAAACAATTTTATAATTTTATTTATATTGTTAAATTCTTGAATAAAATTAATAAAATGCTTTATCCTTGTAATTGTGATTGTGAATTTTGAAATAATACTTCAATTTAACACTTATTGTTGTTTAATTATGTTGCAAAGGATTCTTTTGTATCCCAAAGTTCTTGGGAATTATCATTTGGTAATTTGTATCTCGTTATTCCATTTCAAATTTATATCCTTGCATGTATCTTGAGAAGGAGTTTGATGTTCAACAGTACACATTATTAGTTAAAAGAAGATATCAAGTTTAAACTAAATGTGAAAAAAAGAAAAATAGGATTCGTTTATTGTAAACTCATGCTAAAATAAATAATTAGTAGTAAAACAATGACTGACTCGTTTATTGTATTACATTGATATAAATACCCACATTGTACATACTGGCGCTATGATTTTTTCTAATATTGTGAGTTGTTTCTCTTCTTTTAAAAAACTCTCACCTGGTATAATGGCAATATGCATTACATCTCCAAAGCGAGTCCAAATTCTATCGAGGAACTTGTAGATTGTCAAAAAAGTGTTGGAGTTGTTAACTACTTCAGCATTATTGGGTTACGCAGACGCATTCGAGGGTCTCGCTGACCGGTCAACGGGTGGGGGCCCTGCTCCTCGATGAGTGGGCGGGGTCGTGGGGGCAGCGCCCCAAGCCCGTAGGCGATTTGAGCCTTTTCCATGTATAACCGTTGTAGGATTTCTTTAAGTTATTAATTCCTTATTGGGTTAGGCTTAAGAATAGGAATCTTGTAAAACTAGGTTTTGTCACTTAAACCTAGTATATAAACATACTTTTCTCTTGTTATGAGTGTGATAGTAAATCATAAGGCAATTCATTCAAGGTAATGAAATATTGCAATAATACTGACTCGGCTGGACGTAGCCCATATTGGGTGAACCAGGGTAAATCGCGTGTATTATTTTCTCTATGTTTATTATCTGTGATTTGCTTTATTGTTGTTTTGTTCTCGCTACTGTCTCTATTTCATTCAAAAAGACATTACCGCAACAAGAATAGGAATCCATAACATCCCATCTTTGAAGACAATAAACATAGTTGCACAAAACGCCACCGCCATTGCTTCCACTGAGAAAAGAAGTAAGGTTAACCCCCAAGACAAATCAAAAGGCACCGGTGAAGGAGATCTACTTCTTCACATCAAGAAGAGATAACGGTTATGAGCAATTAGTATGGAGAAACAGGACAATAGTAATGCTATAGTATCTAACATTGCAAAAACTATGAAGGAAGCTCTTCGAACAAAATGTGGAGTCCTTGTTTCTTCATTAGTGCCACCTGATATTGTGAAAGCTGCAGCGAAAACTAGTGGCAATAAGTATTGCCCCTATGATATTTGCATTTGCAATGTCCTTAGTCCATTTCTTAACTTCCTTTCTTAACTCTCTATGTTGTTCAGTGAATATAGCTTTAGCAATTTTCCCTTTGTTATTTTCAGCTTCAACATCCACTGGATGCAAAATTCTCTTCACTCTCTACAATATTACGATATATCTATCAATAAAGGGAAAGAAATATTATTTTTTCAAACGAAAGAGCGGATTTAATCAATATTCACCTTGAACAACCGTATCTCAATAGACATTTTGAAATGTGCTGCAGTTGATTCAACACTGGGTGTATCTTGTTCTAGCAACTTTGCAGCCAAATGCAAGATGTTGTTCCCTTTCTTATTTGTTTTCTTAACTACCAAATTTTCCAACGGACCTATGGTGTAAATAATTTTGAAAATGTTATACTGACGATACATAAGAACATAATGAAATATGGTGTAATTATTTTCGTCAACTTCAAACATCAAATAAGGATATTTGTGGAAAATTATGTCTAGAAAATGGATAGCCCACATCTCAGGACGGTCTCAAAAATCGCCACCCATTCGGGTGGGGGATTCTTTCGAGAATAGTCCTTCGAAACCATCAAATTAAGTTGCGGTGCATAGACCACTCTTATGCGATCCAGGTCCCTAATGGTAATCAAGGACCGTGGTTCTCTTCGTAGCTTATGGATTGGAGACCGCGTGGGCTAACCTAACTGTATCAAAGTGCGATTGGAAGAGGCCACTGTGTTGGGATCTGAGCTTTGTGCGATGATTTCCTAGGAGACCTCGGGGGTTGAATCCCCAAGGACTGCCGAGCCTGTGGGCGAATCGAACATGCGATCGATTGTATGACTGCTAGAAGAAGACATGGTTATAGCTCACTTGAAGGTACATAAAACAGAAGCAAACATATGTCAGAGCTCGAAAAACTCGACGAGCAATCCACACTTTTTTCAGTTCAGGCACCCAGAATAGCTCGTATCACATAACGAACGCATGCAACCTACCAAGGATTCTAACAATCGTAGGAATAAACCCTTCCTAAACCCAAGATCGTTAAAGATGCACCCAAAAACCCTATTAAAACCTTAGAACATTCAATGTGGAGACAATAGTAGCCATCATTTGATGCGAAAGTTAGAAAAACGGATAAAGAAAACAAGAAGAAGCCTTATCGGAACAAGAGGAGTGCAAGAACTCACCGGAAAAAGCACCATGACAATGATGAAACAGCAGCGGCGGAATACACAAGAACGCCATAAAACTTTCGTGATTTGGATGAATATTTTGACGACTTCACCAGCTTTTATAGTGGTTTGCATGGGAAACAAAAGGGCGGGGTTCAATTGTAGCCATTGATCCACGGTGAATCTCGATCCTTCATTCATCGGACAATCTCAATCCTTAGACGTGACCACGTGTCGACCATCCACGAGGAGCGATAAACCGTCAGACTGTTACACTGGTAACCATCGCTACACGTTGCCTCGACTTTGCGCGTGGACAGTTGTAGTCGCCCATGTGTGACGAAACGTGACTAACAAAAGCGGCCGCATTTAATGCAACATGACCACACAAAAATTACATAATTGCCCTATCTTTTCATATTCTAAATTTGTCAGGTATCGCAGGAAATGAAAATGCAAGTGTGAAATATGTCAACTAGGTACGAGGTCGACCTTTAAAACTCGACCGAACTTGCATCCGGTGGTCTACTGATGATGCCGAGCTTGACATCAAATCAAACATTAATCTTCGAAGCCTAAAATGAGCATCGAACACTAGAGGGCAGATGTTGTGTGTGATTTTCCCACCAAGCTCGGGCCGGTGCGAGGATGTAGCTCAACTCGGGATCAATCTGACTCTACCGGTTGTCTGACCCAACATAAGCTCGTCGACATATAGCTCGACCCAGCACAAGCTAATCGCAAACAACCCGAATGATCATTCAATCAATTCCCAGATAACTTTAGATCCTAGATATTGCGGGAATGACTAAATCAATAGCAATATTTGCACAATCACAGCGCCTAATTGCGAGAATATCGGAATTGCAGTTCAGATCAATTGTAATTGACAGGCTTTTCGCAAATGTACAAAATCGTACAAGTAATAAAGCTTGAGTAAACGAGTGTCAAATCCCAAGAGAACTACCTACCAAGTACCAAACTAGTCTATTTTATTGCTATTTGATGAAATAGAATTTTAAGAATGAATTTAATGAAAAAGATAACAAACTAAAAATTAAACAAAGGCAGAATTCTATTAATACTATGGTAAAGAAATCAATATGACTAAACCTAGGGCACATATTTCACACCAATTTAATCCTATGCATTGACAATTATTGCTAACCTAATTAAGCTTATTCTAAAGGCCAAATTCCTTGATATTACACTAACTTTCTCTCGAACAATTAGTGAATTAACCCTTAAGCAACAACCCAAAATATCTCTAAGTTGGATTTAGGAGTTAAGAGATCATTATTTTCTATAGAATTTACCAGAGTCTCATAGATCGCTGTAACCTATCTCTAGCTTTCGCTCAATCTATGGTTTTATTACCTTAGACAAATCAGGTTTCATCTCTCGATCTCAACCCAACCCATGATATCATTCAACTCTTGGATCCTTAAGAATTGAAAGCATTATGCACAATAATAAAACTTAGAATTAAATGCTCAATAAGAATTAACAACAAATTAAGTCAACACATATTCATAAATTGGGCTACATCTTTAGTCCTAGAAAAGAGATTTAGTTCATAATTACAGTAATAAAAACAACCATTGTATTCAATAACATGAGTTCAAGAAAGAAAAATAGAAACACTTCTCTAATTTGTGAACAAGAATTGCAAGAATTCCGATCTCCAAAGCAGTAGCCGTCCTTTCTCGCTTTTCAATCTCCCTTAAAACTAATTAAAAATCCTTATTTATAGTGCTAGGGTTTTCAGGTTACTTAGGAAAATAATTAAAATCCTTAACCCTCTCAAATTCAGATTAGGAGAATGTAATAACCCAAACAGGCCCGAGATCCATCGCTGCGGTGATGAGAAATGGTCGCTATGGTGATCATTCTTTCCATCCCTAGAGTCCACAAACTTCAGAATTTGATAAAGTTATCAACACAAACTTTGTAGCTCTTTGAATAAGCTTTCCAACGCCACCAGAATCATCAAATTCTGATTACTACAGCTCAAGTTATGATCAAAAAATCGAAGCATGCTCATCTTGAAGGATTTCTAGATTTTACGTTGTATTTTCGACGCGTCACAACTTTCTCGTTTCAACTCCGATTCTTGCACCGTTTGTTCCTACTCGTCATGAATTCCATCAACATCATTCTTTTTTGTTCAAATATCGGTTTGAACCTGAAAATACTCAAAATACACCTGTGATCCCATAAAAGTTATTTATGAAATAATTAATTCAAATTCCACAAATTAAACATAATTTTCCACAAATAATCCAATTCAATCACTAACAAAATATATACTTTCAAGCTCTTATCAGTAATCCCTTTATTTTTGCTCTTTCCTTTGTATAAACCTTGTATATAAACCCCCTCAAATGATGGAAAGGTGTTACAAAATTTTGATAGAATTCTTATCGTACACTTTCACAGCAAATACAAGAACAGTGGACGTAGGTTCAAGAGTTTACCTCACCGAACCACTTTAAAAATCACTTTGCCATTTGTTTTATTGCATTTATAATTCACCCATCGCTAATTATCCGTAATCACGCAAACAGCAATTCCGATCCCGCCAAGGTCGATCAAATCACTCTAGTTGGTGCAGATTTCTATATCAGCAATTTTTATATAATTTTTATTTCATCTTATTTAAAATGCCACTTTTATATCTAGTTATAGAATTAAAATTTTCATCAAAATATTCTATTGTATTTTTTTTTTTTTCAAAAGGACTAATAAAGGTATATTATTAGTAGCATTCATTGCAAGAACAACCACTCTTATTTGTAATTGCAAGAACAACCACTCTTATTTGTAAGATATGGTTCTAATCCTACAAAAATAATATTCTATTGGATAAATGGCCACAAAGATGAGTGTTAAACATTGGTTATAAGGAATTAACACTCATGCTTTTTTACGAAATAAGTTCATGCTACAATGATTATTTCAGTTAAAAAAAAAAAAAAAAAAACCAAAAATGATTATTTCATCTTGTAAATTCATGCTAAAATAAATAATTATTAGTAAAACTGAAAGTTTCAAAGAAAGAAGAAAGAAAGAGTAAAGAGAACTTTGAAGAAAACTGCAGATCTGATAAATTGAAAATTAATTCGCGTACAGGTGTTTAGCTTCTCTTTTATATTAAGAGAAAGAGAGCTGCTCTGAACCTGCGGTAAAGTAAAAGAGTAAAGTTAAGAGTGCTGAGCTTTAGTAAAGACAAACAGTGACCAGAAACGACAACATTTTGATTTGAAACATGTTGCAATTGCGCAAATGACCTTTTGCTAACATTCCCCCTTAAGCCATACTGTCCCTTCTCAAAACAACTAATTCTGATCATTTTGTGGCTAACATTCCTCCTCAATTCATACTATCTCTTCTTGGATTAATCTCAGCTCTTGCAAAAAAATTCTGGACAGCAAATTCTGAACAGCAAGCAGATTCTGCAATGTTGAAAAATAATTCTGGACAGTTGCAAAACAAAACTGAACAGCAAATTCCGAACAGCAAGCAGTTTCTGCAATTCTCCAAAAATTCTTGCATTTCAATTCTTCTGGACAGCACGCAGATTCTGCAATTTTGCAATTTTCCAAACAATTCTGTATTTCTGCATTTCACTAACAAAAAGAAATTCTGACTCTGCATTTCATCAACAGCCAATTCTGCAATTTGTACAGACAATTCTGCATTTCAACCAAAAAAAATTCTGCAAAAGAAATTCTGACTCTGCATTTTTCAACAGCCAATTATGCACACTCTGCATTTCAACACCACCAATTCTGCAATTTGTACAGACAATTCTGCATTTCAACAACAACAATTCTACAAAAGAAATTCTGACTCTGCATTTTATCAACAGCCAATTCGCACACTTTGCATTTCACAACAGCCAATTTTGCAATTTGTCCAGGCAATTATGCATTTCAACAAAACAATTCTGTAATTTGTGCAGACAATTCTGCAACATTTCAATAGCAGCTAATTCTACAATTCAATCAATCAACCATTCAACAGCAAACAATTCTACAGCTCTCATAGCATAATTGTGCAGACAATTCTGCATTTCATCACAAACAATTCTGTAATTTGTGCAGACATCTGCATCATTTCAACACAGCCAATTCTACAATTCAATCCATCAACCATTCAACAGCAAACAATTCTACAGCTTTGCACAGCAAACAATTATGCATTCACCAATCATCAACCCTTCAACAGCAAACAATTCAATCACCCTTCAACAAACAAACAATTCTACTTCTGCACAGCAACAATTCTGCATTCACCAATCAACCAACCCTTCAACCAAACAAAGAGAAACATTTATGAACTGCCAACTCTGAACTTAAATACTGCAGTTAATTCTTTCTTTCTTCTACTGATCTGACCATATTTATCTCTGCCACATTTAATTTCATTTTCAATTCTGAAATTGAGCACAGATAGGGGCTTGGTTAAAATATCAGCAATCTGAAGTTTTGAAGGCACATATTGCACTGAAAATTTCTTAGCTAGCACTTGTTCCCTTATGTAGTGAGCACAATCTCTATGCTTTGTGCGTGCATGAAAAATAGGATTGGCTGCCAATGCTCCAGCACTGATGTTACACACAGATTACTGGTGAAGAGCTCAAGACAACTCCTAACTCGAAAACAAGCTGTCCAGCCAAGCCAGTTCAGTAGCTGTGTGTGCAAGTGCTCTGTACTCAGCTTCTGTTGAGGATAAAGCCACCACCTTTTGCTTCCGAGAACTCCATTGAATCAAGTTGGGACCTAAGAAACAAAAAGTACCCACTTGTGGATCTCCGGTCATCTAAGTTACTTCCCCAATCAGCATCGGCATAGCACTCTATACTTATAGAAGCAGCTGTTCTGAATTGTAACCCATGAAACTGAGTGCCTTTGATTTATCTTAGCACTATTTTACTGCCTGCCACGGAAGTTCAGAAGGTGCTTGAAGATATGACTAAGCTTATTTACCGTAAAGCTTATGTCCCCGAGTTAAAGTCAAATATTGTAAAGCTTCGATGGTGCTTCTATAGAGACTAGGATCCAGAAATAACTCACTGTCACCTATAAACCATTGTTTCCATAGCCTAGGGTTGGACACGATGAGCATCCTGCATTTTTGTTTTAACAAGAAATCAGTGATATATTTAGTTATTTTAGGTGAAGCCCTTCTAAATTTCTTGTGCTTCCAATCCCAAGAAATAAGAAACTTCCAAGACTTTTTAATGAACTGATGATTCAACCCTTCAATAAGTTGCTGAATTGATGATGTGTTTGAACTAGTAACGAGTATGTCATCCACAAAAAAGGACATACAACCTGAGAGTTATCCTTGTAGATGAACAAACTTGAGTCAGAAATCGAGTTCACAAATTTTCTGTCCAGCAAGGCCTGCTTAAGTTTGTCAAACCAGGCCCTTGGGCTTGTTTCAGACCATAAGAGCCTTTTTAGCTTGCACACATGAAAGGGTACTGAAAACTCTCAAACCTTTAGGTTGTTTCATAAAACTGTTTCACTTAGAATGCCATTGAGGAAGGCATTATTGATATCAATTTGTTGTATATCCATCCTTTGGAGACAGCAAGAGAAAAAATAATTCGGATAGTTGAGGGTTTGATAACAAGCTGAATGTTTCAAAGTAATCCAATCCTGAGTTTGCTGGAAACCTTGTGCTACTAATCTAGCCTTATATTTTTGTAAACTCCCATCAGCATAAACTTGGTTCTAAAGACCCATTTGTTGCCACAATGTTCATATCTGATGTTTTAGGAACTAATACCCAAGTGTCATATTAGCCATTAAAGCATTAAACTCTTCATCATTGCCTTATTCCAGTCAGGATGAGCTAGTGCTTCATTACTGTGTTTGGTTCTGAATGAGCAGTTTTGAAATGACAAAGGCAGTGGTATTTTGAGATGGTGGTTAAAAGCTTAGTGTTAAAGGTAGCTATGGTTTAGGTCATCAGTGTTTTGGGAGGCTGCAGTGGTATGTGAAGTACTAAGGGCTTGTTGGGAGGCTGTCTTGTCTCTAGTTTGTATGGGATGTGTATTGGTGGAAGAGATATGCAGCAGATGTTTTTCAGTAGAAAACTGTGTGAGTGCAAGTTAATACACAGTGGATAGCTAGATGAACTCATTTGTGTTGACCTTTTTATGTCAAAGGAGAAAAAGAGGTGAGATCAACAACTAAAGACAATTTAATAAGTTGAAGAGAGTAGTGGGCATGCATAATGGGGTGCTAGGATTAAATGATGTAAGGATGTATTGGAACAAGGAGATAAGTAGTTGAAGAATGAAGTGAAGGAGAAGAAGATGACTTACCAACTGCTAAAGAAGGATTTGGTGGAGGGCAGTTCTCTGCAGGAGCAACTTTTGGCCTGTTATCAGTTACTGATGAATTGACACAAAAGGAAAACTGGACTAAAGGATAAAGACCTGAAGAACTGAAAGATGCTAGATTTGAGGATTTTGAGAAGTGGAAGGCTTGGACACTTGAAACCGAACCATAAGCAAATGGAAAATCTGTTTCATTAATTGAACACTAGGTGTAATAAAGATTCTACCATCAGAATTGAGACTATAACCCTTGTGAACAAGACTATAACCACAAAAAACACCTTGGAGGAATGAAAACTAACTTGTATTTTTGAAAATCTCTCAGTATGGAAAACAAGCACACCCAAAGACTTTAAGAGTGTGAGTAAGAGGCTCATTACAAAACAAAGTTTGATATGGAGAGATAAATTCAGAACTGATGTAGGTAGTCTATTTATGAGAAAAACAACAGACTCAAAGGCTAACCACCAAATGTAAGGCATAAATGCATGTGCAAGAAGTGTAAAGCCGTTTCAACAATATGTCTATGTTTCTTTCACTCCTACCATTTTGTTGGTGACATAAGCACAAGAGTGCCTAAAAAGTATGCCAGCATTGGTTAGGTAAGGTTAAACCCTTGTATTCACTCCCTGATCAGATTGTAAACATTTCATCTTATAATTGAATTGTCTTTCAACCAAATGATGGAACTTAATAAAAACAGAGTGAACTTCAGCCTTAGTTCTTAAAGGAAACATCCATGTAAATATACTATAACATCAATGAAGTGTATGGTATTTAAAGCCTTCTAAGAAGTGACAGGAGCTGGACCCCCAAATATCACTATGAACTATTTCAAGTGGTTGAGTTGCTCTATTATGGGAAATAGAAAAGAATTTCTGTGTATTTTGCCCATTTTGCAAGCATCCAAAAAACTATGAAGAGTAGAAATTAGCCTTGGTTGAGGTTTTAAGTAACTTAACCAAAATTTTGTGTAAGATTTTCTGCATGGGGATGACCAAGTCTATTGTGCCAAAGTATAAAGAATTATCCTTAGTATTGTGTCTTGAGAAGTGAAGGTGTGTGGATATTAAGTCATATAGATCAGTGGGTTGTGAACTCTGGAAAACTGAACCAGAACTAAGTGACTGTGTGCTTTGAGAAACTAAACCAGAATTAGATGACTGTACGGTTGAATGAGCAGAATCAAATGATGTCTGTCATAGAATGCAAATGAATATTGTTAGCTAGAATCAGCAATCAGAACAAGAGTTAGCAAAAACATTTCTTTTATTCATATCAAGAAATTCTTCTACAAGTACCAGAATCAACAACCATGGCATTAGAGTTGATAGACTTCAATAGAGAAGAATTACATGATTCTGTTCAGATACATTAGACTGACAATCACAGTGCCTAAGTTGCCAGACTTATTACCAACAGCAGTGACTGGCAACTCAATTTTATTGTTCTTACAAGCCTCTAAATTGACAGACTTATCACCTAAGGAAGTACACAATGATTTGGGAGCTAAGGACAAAGACTTAAGCTGAGAATGAGCAAGCTTAGACTAAATGATTGACTAGCTGGAACTGCAACTGATATAGGCCTGCTTTAAGTCCTCCCTGCAGAAGCACGTGCCCTGGTAGCCTTGTCCTTAACAGTGCAATTTGAGTCAAATTCAACAACAACACTATTATCTTGAGTAAGTTTAGAGATACTAAGAAGATTTTTGGTTATCCTAGGCACACATAAAACATTTTTCAAGAAAATGCATTTAGATTGAAGAGATAGGTAAAGAGAGAAACCAACATGAGATATATTTAAGGACTCACCACTGCCTACTTGCATTGATCACTCCCATCATAGCTCATACTGATAGCAAGCTGGTTAAGATCTGAGGTAACATGGTCAGTAGCACCTGAATCCATGTACCAGCTGGATCGGTGGAGTTGTTGAGTTAATGGTCATGGGTGTGAGAGTGAAGGCTGAGGAAAAAGAGATAGTGTGCAGTGTATAGGCTTGGTTTGGTGAGTTAAATGTGGGCTGGGAACAGTGAGTGCTGGCTGTGTTTGGGGAAAATGTGGTGAGTTTTGTAGGTTGGATTGTGAGGACTGAGTAATCTGTGAAGAAGGATGGTGTGTTGATGAAAATTTAATTCATTCCATAGGAGGTAGTTTGGGATTGGGAGAGGTTGGAAAGTTATTGGAAGGTTTGTTATGGTACTGGGAAAAAGCAGGATCAGAACCAAATTGGTGATTGGATGAACTAAGTTGGTGAGGTGGAACTCCATTGTAAGTTGAGTTGTAACAGTGGTAGCACTGTACTGCAGTATGACCTATTTTGCTACAAACTTGACAGACTGGTTTGCCTCTATTGTTTGCTCGACCTCTGCCTCTGTTCATTGTGTTGAAGCTAGGTGGTTGATAAGTAGAAAAAGAACCATACTGACCAAATAAGTTTACCTGTTCAGGTAAACTATAGTGAGGAAGGGGTGGATTAGGAAAACTAGCAGGAGGAGTATAATAGGGAAGTGGTGAGGTTTGTGGTAAAGGTGTTGGTAACTGATTTGTGTGTGACGATGAGATAGGGAAACTAGACGATATTGTCCTTGTGGTGACAGATAAGGACTTATTAGTGGAGGTGTTTAGTGAGGCAACATGTGCTGAACTTAGTGGAAAATCAGGGGAGTTGAACTTCTCTAGTCTCATCTCATACTTCTGTAATACATACTGAGCTTCCTGTAGAGTGACTGAGTCAAATTTTGACTCAATTCTGGAAGTTAGATTAACAACAGCAGCATCAAACTCCGAACCTAAACCATCTAATACATGTTGAAGCAATTCATCATTTGTGATTATGTGACCACTGGCCGACAAGCTCTCAGCAAAACTTCTCATTTTCTTAATGTAATCACTAACACTAAGATTTCCTTTTTGTGTATTTTGAATCAAGTTCTTCAAGTGTAGAGCCCTAGCTTTAGATTCAGTTAAGAATTCATGTTCTAATGCAAACCAAATCTCAGTAGCAGATTTACATTTAGAAACATTACTGAATATACACTCTGAAATTGAAGCTAAAAGCCATGTAACAAGGAACTTATCTGTTTTCTTCCAAGCAATGTAAGTTGGATTGATCTTCTCTCTGGCTAGGGTTTCCTTCGAACTTTTCACACTCAAATCAGATGAGGACTCTTCATCGGAGACAATCAGAGGTTCAGGACAAGGATCAAGACCGGTCAAGTGTTCCTCAAGTTTGTGAGCTTCTACAGCAGATAATACTTGAGATCGCCAAAATTGATAGTTGTCTCTGTAGTTATCCCTTGTCAATTTCGGACTAATCACTTGAAGACTTGATGAGAAAGCAGAAGAGTGGAAACTAGTGGAATTGCTTATCAATTTCTCCATGTTGTTAGATGATTGGAATTTTCCAGGAATCTCAGCCATAGATGTTTGTCTTAGGCTCTGACACCATGAAAGTTTCAAAGAAAGAAGAAAGAAAGAGTAAAGAGAACTTTGAAGAAAACTGCAGATCTGATAAATTGAAAATTAATTCGCGTACATGTGTTTAGCTTCTCTTTTATATTAAGAGAAAGAGAGCTGCTCTGAACTTGCAGTAAAGTAAAAGAGTAAAGTTAAGAGTGCTGAGCTTTAGTAAAGACAAACAGTGACCAGAAATGACAGCATTTTGATTTGAAACATGCTGCAATTACGCAAATGACCTTTTACTAAAAAAAACAATGAGTGACTCGTTTATTGTATCACAAATATAAATCAGTGAATAATGAAAGCTAAAACATAAATACTCATATTTTAAATGATGCTGCTACGATTTTTGGTGATATTGTGAGTTGTTTCTCTTCTTTTAAAAAACTCTCACCAGGTATGTGAGCAATATGCATCACATCTCCAAAGCGAGTCCAAATTTTGTCGAAGAACTTGTTGATTGTGAAAGAAGCCATTACCGTAACAAGAATAGGAATCCATAATATCCCATCTTTGAAGACAATAAACATAGTTGCACAAAACGCTACCACCATTGCTTCTATTGAGAAAAGAAGTAAGGTTAATCCCCAAGCCAAATCAAAAGGCACCCGCCAAAGGAAATCTATTTCTTCACATCGGGAAGATATAACAGTTATGAGCATTAGTATGGAGAAACAGGACAATAGTAATGCTATAGTATCTGATATTGCAAAAACTATGAAGGAAGCTATTCGAACAAAATGTGGAGTCCCTGTTTCTTCATTAATGCCACCTGGTATTGTGAAAGCTGCAGCGAAAACCACGGTGGCAATAAGTATTGCCTCCATGATGTTTGCATTTGCAATGTCCTTAGTCCATTTCTCAGCTTCCTTTCTTAACTCTTTGTGTTGTTTAGTGAATATTGTTTTAGCAATTTCCCCATTTTTATTTTCAGCTTCAGCATCCACTGGATGCAAAATTCTCTTCACTCGCTACAACATTACGATTTATCAATCAATCAAGGGAAATAAATATTATTTTTTTCAAAAGAAAGAGGGGAGTTAATTAATATTCACCTCGAACCACCGCATCTCGATGGACATTTTGAAATGTGTTGCAGTTGATTCAGCACTGGGTGTATCTTGTTCTGGCAACTTTGCAGCCAAATGCAAGATGTTGTTCCCTTTCTTATCTGTTTTCTTAACTATCAAATTTTTCAACGGACCTATGGTGTAAATATTTTTGAAAATGTTATAGTGATGATACATAACATCATAATGAAATATGGTGTAATTATTTTCGTCAACTTCAAACATCAGATCAGGATATTCATGGAAAATTATGTCTAGGAACCGAAGGTTTCCTTGTTTTGCAGCCTGGAATATTAGGGACCAAGGTTTTCTAATAATTTTCAAAATCTGGGAGTCATCCAAATGCATAACTTCTTTCCAAAGGCATTTGACTAGTTCAAAAGCTGAATCGGGAATCTCTTCACCTCTAACTGAAACAACAAAAGTTTAGTTAAGCCAACATTAGTTCTAAACAGAAAAGTTGAGGATCATGTAATTAATTATCACATAAACAATTATATTAGTTCTAAACTGATAAAAGAATAGAAGAAAGGTTACCCAAAAGATAACAAAAATAATTATATTTATACTATAATTCCTAAATAAAATCCAAAATTTTCATCCCAATGTCATTTACTACATCAACTTTTTATTTACATATCAAGAATTATTTATTTTATTAACTCTTTAATACAAAAAGTAGCCTTTGTTAACTAGAATTTAACTTTAGATTTTTAGTCTAAATTTTAAATTGCAAACGGGAATTTTCATTTTCACATATTATTAAGGGTGATTCTAGCAGTGCACCCCAAAAATGTCTTAATTTTCACTATTTCAATATCGTATTTGATAAAAATAAATAAAAACCTCGTCATCCCACCACGAACAAAGTTAAGTAAATAAATTAAGAAAGACAAACGATTAAACAAATACCCACAATTGACTTTCCATTTGGCCTTCTCAGTCCGATCAGTCCAACACATCTTATTCCTTCTCTGTTGCTCCCTGTCATTTAGCCGATCCCTCAAGCTCATCGGCTCATTCTTCTTCCCCAACACTGAATTTATCCCCTTTCTTTTCACTTCATTATCTGCTTTGAAACAACATGAAATCACCTTTGTTCTTACATACAATCGCTTTTGATAATTTACATAATAATAATAATAAAACTTTTGTATAGGCGAAAGAGTATAGTTTTCTCATACTACAAAATAATAATAATAATAATAATAATAATAAAATTTCATAAATTATGGCTTTAGAAGGACAAATTCAGAAAATGCTAAGTAAATAACAAATATTATCTTAACAACTAAAACATTCAAATTAATCATTTCAATTAAAAAAATCTTTAAATATTAATTTAAATTTTATTATATAATTTTGTGATTAACACAGAGAAAAAAAAAAAGTGATCAAGGCGAAGATGTTAATGATTAGAGAGAACTAACATAAGTAGATCGTTGATTTCCTGCAAAGTCTACTCAAGCTCAAATCAACAGTAATCGTGCCAAGTGGTGCAACACTGTCTCCCCATGTTCACCATGTATATAAGCTATTTGTGGGTGCCTCCTTACCAAATCCAACGCAACATCTATGAAAAACAACAATCAACACCATAGATAATATAAAGTGATTATTTTGGTAATTAGATTTACCTAATCATTTGTCTATTAGAGGTAAAATACAATTCTCTTTAGAAAATTGACCTTGAAGAATGACTTAGGTTTTTAAAAGTCATATAATTAGCCCAAATATAAATAATAAAAACTTACCATACAAACCATGGGGTATCAGATCGACAACCAATTTGAAGCGGTCATCATCATTTAATAACTCATCGTTAGTGGCGTCATAAAGGTGTTCTACCATCTTTTTGTTTCCCATAAGAGCTGCTTGGTGAAGTGGTAAAATGTAATTATCACCTCGGTTATTTACGAAGTCTTCATTCTTCTGCATCATATCTTTCTCACAGTTCTTTACCAAGTCTTCATTCTTCTCTTTCAAAGCTTTGACGATCTCAACCTCTCCGCATGAAACAGCAAGAAAAAAGGCCGTGCTGCCAGCATTATTTTTTCTGGATAAGTCCTCTTTGTTCATATACTCAAGCAAATTTTTAACAAAATCAGTGCGCCTTGCTGCAGCTGCAATATGAAGAGCTGTGTCCCCTTCGTTTGAAAGCTTAGCGGTGATATTATTTTTATCTTTCTCGGTAATTCTTTCAAATGTGTCCCAATCACCTTTCAGTGCAGCCAGGTACAATTTGAACCGTTTATTCCTCTTTCTAATTTCTGTCAAGTTGAAAATATACCTTCTGTCAAGTTGAAAATATACCAAGTTTATGCATAATATTTTTGTTAAAGATACACATGCTTCTTGACGTCCAGCAGTCTATTTGGGTGTAACCGTGAGTAACTTAAGAAAATTATATTACATTAATTCCAATGAAATACAAAGCATAGCTTATATAAAATCATATAATAGATCTATTGTAGAGAAATAAATTTGTTTTTCCTTGAAATTCCCAATAGTAACATTAAGATTTAAGACTCCTTCCAAATATCCACATTAAACTCTAAGGATTTAAATTAAAAGAAAAAAAATTACAGTTAGCAAAAGTTAAACTTTGATGACTGATTTTTTTATGCAATTGTTGTATCCTTCCTACTACATTAGTCAAAATTTTGAGATAAATCTTAAGCTCTTATATAATTGTGTAGGACTATTTTATTGGATAGTCTCACCACTATAACAAAAGAAGTTGGTGAGATCGCGCCACAAAAGTATAGTATGTTTAGAAATAAAAAGAATGTGTGTACACAAAATTATTTGATGAAACTTTTTTTGATAATTAATAAAAAATAAAAAATCATATTTTAAATTGAAATGCTTTGTACTTAATAAAATGGAGTAGAGAGTCTTTTTATGCTTGAATATAGCCCTATTTTTTTTCTCTCTTCTATCATTACACCTTCAATATTTTAGGATGGGGGAAACTTCTTTAAATTATCATTAAAGCAGTTTAAAGCTTAAGTTTGTAGATGGAGATTCAACATTAATATTTATTCCGATAAATATAATCCATCTTTAAAAGCATAAAATAAAATGATCAACAATTTACGAGATACCATCAAATCTTACCAACTTTGATATGAGGAGGGGATGCCATATTCTGAAGTTTTACTTGATCAGATGACTGATGTTTTGATGCAGTTATCGGAATGAGGGAATGTTCTTGTGGGGATGTCACAGGCTCAATCCCATTTTCTTGCAACAAAGGGTTTTCCTGTATAATGTTAATACTCGCTTGATGATTAGACATTTTTTGCAGTAAACCCTGCAAGGAATTGTAAATGTATTTAGATCTAAGTTTGATTGAAATGATAAGACTACATATTTTCGGATAAAAAGAGATATTCAAATTACGTTGAAGAAGTGGTTTTGAAAACTTACCTCGTTTGGAGTATGGCTTGCTATATATCTTCAGCTTTTACAGGAGACATTCGGATGAAAAGCCTAGATAGCTTATATACACTTCCAAAGAGAAGGTGATTATGTTTAACAATTTTCTCTGGTGGCATGTATTGACCAATTACTCAACTGGAAATTGGTAGTCACTTTTTAATATTGATTTGTACAACTCATTTCAAGATATAACACAATTAAATATTATAAGATAGTAATTTAACTAATAAATGTGTTCAGTAATGTTCACATTGAATCAAAGGACAACTGTTCACTGGATAATATTTAAATTTCTTGAAGGAGTTCTTTAAATGTTGGGATTTTAAAACCAATCCTTAACAGCCAGGTGTATGGTAGCAATATTAATTAAGAAAACTCATCTTTACTAATGTTCAATTTTTTCTAATATCAATCAAAAATTTTCAATAAAATTTCTGTAGATAAATCTCTAGCTTAGCAAGAGAAACCAAATTTATAAAGTACTCTATAGAAACGATGTTACATGAAATTCAGATAATTTAAATAGAATACCCAGTGACGGAGCCAATTAAGAAATAGGAAGGGAACAATTATTTTAGGGTTTCAAAAAGATAGAAAAGACAACAGAATAAATATTTATTTATAAGAGGTTAATATATAGATGGGTTTATGTATTATTATTTTGCTTGCATGATTCAAATGACCACTAAAGAAACAATAAATATAGACAACCATAATAATATATATATTTTTATTTCATTTAGCAAGGTAAAAAGGGACAGCTCACTTTAGTATTGGCTAGAACAAATATATAGAATTAATATGTCGACTTTCCCAGCATGATGTTGTTGATTAATGATAAGATAAGTGTTGTTACATAGATTAAATTATAAGTTAATTAATATTAAAACATAGTATGAATTAATTATAGAACAATCAATCGTGTGGAGTTTTTTTTACAAACGAGGATTCCGATCCCCCGGATCCTTGGAAATTATCGAGATTTGAGTACTTATAAAAAAGTGCCTGGAAGATCATCAAAAGATAATGTGAATTTCAGTTGGGAGAACGATCGTTTCCATACCAAGGTTTGGAAAATGACACTTTCCCATTTTTCAATGTTCAAAATGACACTTTCCCACTCTTTTTAGGTTATGTTATATTTTCAGTTAATATTTGATTAAAAAAACAAAGATACTCTTAAATATTTGATTTTATAAATTTTTTATTATTTTTTAATTAACCAAAAAGTCAAATAATAAAAAGTCAAAAAAGAAAAAATAGTTAACCCTAACTAAAAAATTAAGAGTAATGCTATGAAATTATTTAAAGTTAAATGATCTTAATATATATTTATAATATCATCAATATCCCATCACTATTATTCAATAATCTATTAAATTTATAATATTTTTCGTAATATAAAGTTTTTCATTTTTACTAATTAACATAAGAAATCAATATTTCTAAATAATTAAATAAACAAAAGGAAAAAAAAGTATTTTTACATTTGAATTAATAAATAATCAAATAAAGATTTTAATTTAACTAAATTTTAAATTATAATAAACTAATTAAGAATAAACTATTTAAAGATATTTTTGTTTTTTTAATTAAATATTAATAGAAAATACTAATAACACTCAATGAAGGGAGAGAAAATGCCATTTTAAAACTTGACGGAAGGGAAAGTGTGTTTCGCCAAGCCTTAGGTGGGAAAAGGTCGTTCTCCCATTTCAGTGTGATACAATTTAAAAGGTAAGAGACGGTTGACTTGTCAAAATGCCATATGCTTTACCATATATTGTCACATGGCATTCAACAATAAATAATTAATAAAATAAACAAGGATTAAATAATTAATAATTATAGTATAAAATAAGTGTTATTATATAAGATTACAAGTCGGTGTAAAGGACTTAGTATGAACTATTGAATGCCGTTTTGTCAGCTCTATTGACTTGTTCGCAAATGACAATTAAATAAGTGATCAAATGGAGTTCTTGTGTTCTTTAAATATTTTAGTAAACATTTTATGCTAATTCACAGTTTAAATTTATCGATATAAATAATGCATGTAACATATATAATAATCTTTTATTTATAACATGATGAGCTGTCTTATAATACCACACAAGATGAGTCACAAATTAAGACTTATCTTATACAAAATGAATCATACAATTAATTAATACACTGAACATCACCAATTTTACAAATACAAATTTGAATTTATGAATGGTGAGATGGATGTCATGTGTTTATTTCATGGCAATTTTCTTGTTCTCTCTCAATATATGTATTGACGGAGGCTCACATCAGGAAGTTATATGTTGCCCTAACGATCTTTTCAATCCATCTATTAAAAATTAAAACCTTAGGGTGGTCTTATATTTATAATAACTGTTTTAGATTTTGAATCAACAGTATCCTGTTCTTCAATCACAGAATAAAGATGGCGGACCATTAGATTCTCTGTGGCCTAACATAAGGGGTTGCTTCCACTTTGCTTCAACTCGATGGCAACCTTTTGTTCTTGTTAACCTTTTTTATCCCAGAGAGTTGTGTTCCTCTCCATACTTCATCTTATTAACCTTTTTTATCCCAGAGAGTTGTGTTCCTCTCCATACTTCATCTTATTAACCTTTTTTAAGTTTGAAGCAACATCTTTATGTATTAGAAAGTACTTTAAATGGGCTAAATATAAATTTTCGAAAATTTATTTTTAATAATATTGTATACTACAAGGGATATTAAGGTAATATAGTATTTGATAAGATTTATTCATTGCCACTTTTAGTTATAGAAGTAACGTTGTAACCTGAGTCTAAACTAATCAATACACAAATCCATCAAACACAAACAAGATTCAAGAATCAAACACACACGCACAAGCCAAGATTTACTGTGGTTCACCTATCCAATAATGGATAGATTACATCCATGTTGAGCTCTGAAATAGGGACTCACTGCACTAGGATTATCCAACAATTACACCAAGATTACACACTCAATCGCCTGAATCAAAGCAATATCTCAATTCAGACCGAATCACTCTAATTCTACCTGTAACCTGCAAGATTTCAGAGAACTATCCTAGCCTCAAAAGGCAACGCAACCCCTTTAACAATCCTGCCCAGATTACAACGAAGAATAACCCCAGCAATTAAAACCCCAAATTGATTACTCATTCACACTATAGAACCCTAACAAGAACAGACTAAAACGCAATACTAACATTCACTATTTTTTCCCTCTTTTATATCGTTGACTATCAGCAATTGTGAGCCACAGGATCTGTCTTGAATCAACGTACAGGATTCATTCACTTAACTAAATGAGAACGACGTCATTTGGCTTTATGACACTTTCAGTCTCCACCTTGAAGCCAACATTTTGCCTTCCCCTTTTATGCTAGACCTCCTTCAGTGCAATAAGTTGTTCCTGTATTTCTTCTCAGCTTCAGAAATTAGCTAACTGATGTGAAGTAAGTTCAACCAGTGCTTGAACTTGGCTATGGTCACCACTTTGGTTCCCATGTCTACTGAATTTTCTTTAGTTGGTACCTTCAGGAGATTAATTTTTCCCTTTGCAATCAGGTCTCTGACGAAGTGATGCCTGACATCCACATGTTTTGTTCTTTTATGGTACACTGGGTTCTTACTCAGGTGGATGGCACTCTCACTGTCTGAGTAGACTGTTGCTATGCCATTCACGAACTTTGCTTCTTTCAGAATTCCTTGTAACCATGTTACTTCCTTGAAGGCATCTAAAACTACTACGTACTCTACTTCCGTGGTTAATAGTGCAACCAGTGGTAGCAGTTGTGCTTTCTAGCTAACACAGTTGCCTCTTAATGTGAAGTAGTATGCAGTAGTGGACTTCCTGGAATCTCGATCACCTGCAAAATTAGTATCTACATACCTAACCAGATCAAGTGATGCATTTCTTTTATAGAAAACCAAACCAATCTGAACAATGCAATTTATATATCTAAGCAACCACTTTAGAGCATTCCAATGTTCATTTCTAGGATTTGACATAAATCTACTCAATAGTGATATTGCATAAGCTAAATCCGATCTGGTGCTTATCATGACATATATTACAGAACCTATAGCATTCGAATAAGGGACATTTTCCATTTTCAGCATATCAGATTTTGGTTTTGGGGATTGTGACTTACTGAGTATGAAATGGTTTGCAAGTGGCATTGTTATAACTTTGGAGTCAGCCATGTCAAACTTAGAAACTAGTTTCTATAGCTATGGGAATTGATGAAGTTTAAGGGTATTTGCACTTCTATCTCTATCAATCATCATTCCTAGGATTTTCTTTGCTCTACCTAAGTCCTTCATGTCAAACTGAACGTTTAATTTGGCTTTTAGTTCATTAATATGAGACATGGACTTACTAATCAGTAACATGTCGTCTACATATAACAGAAGATATAGTGGCATGTTATTGATGCAAGCAAAATAGAAACAATTATCATACATGCTTCTAGTGAATCCACTTCCTACTATGAATGCATCAAACCTCTTATACCACTGCCCAGGGGACTGTTTAAGTCCATACAGAGATTTATTCAGTAAGCATACATAATTAGACAGTTTTTTTATCCTTAAAACCTATGAGTTGACTCGTGAATATCTTTTCATCCAACTCACCATGCAGAAAAGCAGTTTTAACATCCAATTATTCTATCTGTAAGTCATATTGTACAACAATTGAAAGCATGAGTCTAATAGTTTTAAATTTAACTATTGGTGAGAAGATTTCAGTGAAATCAATACCTGCCCTTTGTGTGTAGCCCTTTGCCACTAACCTGGCTTTAAATCTTGGTGGATCGGTTTTATTGATAAAAGCTTGAAAATACACATTTAGTTAGTGGTTTTGGGGGGATTAATTGCGAGAAATTAGGCTTAATTTGGTAAAGTTACTTAATATTTTCATAATTGCCTTTTACGGTATCATGAGTGTTTTTGAGTGTTTTTTAGGTCACTAGTGCTTAAATGTTATGCTCGGATGAAGAATCATGTTGGCAATGGAATGAGTGATGAGTGGAAACAAACGGATCAAGAATCGGAGTTGAATTGAAGAAGTTATGGAAGTTGAAGTAAAGAGAAGATTCTAGATTACGTTCCAGCTTGAGCATGCCTCAGTATTTTAAGAATATCTTGAGTTGCAGAACTTAGCTTAAGACAATTCTTAGACCGTTGGAAAGCGGATTCAACGGGATACATTTTATATGTTTACCACTTTTCTAAATTTCATCGTTATCGAGTTCAAAAATCACCATTTCTGAAGAATAGTAGAATGATGCAGGAAGAAGGGCAGCAGCTACTGTACCGCAGCACACTTTTTCCAGTAGCTAGTGTGCCACGGTACAGTCACAGAAGTTACTAACTTGTTATCCCTTTTTAGGTAGGAGAACAGGGTTAAGAGTTCTAAATCAAATAGAATTAAGGAAAAACAAATCCTAACCATTGTAGGATATAAATAGAAGTCTTTTAGCATTATTTGGAGGATTCTTTGGTGAGAAGAAAGGGAGAAAAATCTGCAGAGAAGAGAAGTAACAGAAGTTCTGGAGCTTTGATTCACAATATAAAGAAGTTTTCCTTGTTCTTTTCTTGTAAACTCATGATGAATGTTTTAATAAAGATGATTGTTTCTTTCATGTTTATTATGAACTAAATTTATTCTCTAGGGCTAAGATGTAGCCCAATCTCTTGATTATGTATTGATCTTTGATTGTTAATTTTTATTAAGAATTCTTCCTAATTTTTACTATTATTCCTAATGCTTTTGATTCTTAAGGGCCCAAGAATTGAATGAACTAATGGACTAAGTTGAGATCGAGAGATGATACTTAGTTGGTCTACAGTAGTAAAACCATAGGTTGAGCGAACGCTAGAGATAGGGTACTGCGACTTGTGAGGTTTTGGTAAACTCCATAGAGCGTAACGATCCCCAATTACTTAAATTTGATTAGAGATAATTCAGGTTAGTAATTAGGGGTTAATTTGATAATTGTTCAAGAGAAAATTATTGGAAATTTAGGGAGTTTGACCTGTAGGAAGAACTTAACAAAATTAGTATAAGAGATAGATACATATGAATAAGAGTTGGTGCGAAGTCTATGCCTTAGGTCCAGTCATCTTGTTTTTACCCAAAGGTTTATTTTAATTGTTCTCTTTTCAATTTTCTTTTTAAATTCAATTGTTAATTTAGTTTAGATTTTCCTTGATACAATTTGGATTGATCAAATAGTAATAGGATAGTTTAATTGGTAATTGATAATAGTAATTCCCTTGGGTTCGATATCCGTATTTATAAACTTTATTACTTGCACGATTTCGTATACTTACGAAAATCAACAACATTTATTTATCCCTTCTTTCAGTTTGTAAAGCCACCTGCATTCCACCAACTTCTGATCTTTGGGCTTTAGGACAAGTGTCCAGGTGTTGTTCAAGTGCAATGACTCCATTTCCTCTTTCATTGCAGCCACCCACTCTTTGTTGTCCCTTGATCTCAATGCTCAACATAAGTATCAGGTTCAGATCTGTGTATCTCTGAACCAGCTAGGAGTGTTGTATAGATTAGGTTAGCATAGCTGTACCTTGTGGGAGGTCTGATTTCTCTCCTGACTCTGTATCTAGCTAATTGATATTGGGCTAGATCACCATGTTGATCCACTTCAATGTTTACAGGAGGGTCTTTTTCATCCTCCTACTCTTGGGTTTGCAATAGCTGGTCTTCAAGTGGGTCAGTCTCATTTGTTTGAATATGTTGATCAGAGTAAATTGAAGGCTCCACCTCAAACTAAGTTATCCCAGTTTGTCCAAGATTTTTAGAATCTTCTTGTGAGCTACCTGCATTGTTAGTACCAGATTTGCAAGGAAAAACAGCTTCATTGAAAATCACATCTCGACTAACAATTACTCTAACCCCTGGGGCAGGCATTTCCCAAAGCCTATAGCCTTTGGTTCCTTGCTGATACTCTAGAAAGACATACTTAAGGGGTCTTGGCTCTAGCTTCCCAACCCGGGTGTGTGCATATGCAGCACATCCAAACACTCTCAAGTGTTCAAGAGATGATCTCCTCCCAGACCACCTCTCCTCAGGGCACTTAAAATCTATGGAGCTTGAGGGGTTTCCATTAATTAGGTAGGTTGTTGTACCTAGTGCTTCCCCCCAAAAGGTTTTGGTAGACCATCAATGAATAAAAGACATCTAACCCTCTCTAGTAAGGTTCTGTTCATTCTCTCAGCAACCTCATTTTGCTGAGGGGTCCTCCTAACAGTCGTATGCCTTAAAATTCTCTCTCATACACAGTAAAAGTCAAACTCCAAGTTATAGAATTCTAATCCATTATCAGTCCTAAGGGCTTTTACTTTCCTATTAACTTGGTTTTCAACCAGGTTTTTCCAGCCTTTAAACTTAGTTAAGGTTTCATCCTTAGACTTAAGGAGGTATACCCATACCTTCCTGCTATAGTTATCCACCATGGAAAGGAAATAGCAATTCCCTCCATGTGTCCTAACCCTTCAAGACCCCAACGATCCGCATACAAATAATCCAAACATTTTTCAGCTAGATGAGTTCCCTTTTGGAAACTCATTCTGTGCTGTTTACCCAATACACAAGTTTCACAGAAACTTAACTCAGATATGGATTCCTTACCAAAGTAGCCTTGCTGGCATAAAACAGTCATACCTTTCTGGCCTATGTGGCCAAGTCTCAAGTGCCATTTCTTTGCAGCAGAAAGGTTAGTAGATAATGAAGCATAATTAACAGCAGATGCAAAATGTTGGCCACACAAAATGTACGGTCCATTTTGTTTGACTCCTTCAAGCAATATATCATTATTTTTATTAACTACTATGGACCCATTTTCTGCCTTGTAACTACATCCAGCTTCATCCAACGTTCCTAACGAAATCAGGTTTCATTTAAGATCAGGTATATACCTCACTTTGGTTAACATTATGATTTTACCATTCTTCAACCTAATGGTTATGTTTCCTATACCTTGAACCTTACAAGAGTGATTGTTACCCATGAACATAGTTTCAAATTCTTCTTTCCTAAGGTTTTGGAACCATTTAATGTTTGGACTCATATGAAAAGTGCATCCTGAATCTAGGACCCAATCCTTACTGCTAGCTTAGTTTGAGACTGTGAGAGCTTCTGAAATTTCAATATCAGTACTAGTGCTGGCTAAATTACTCTCTGTACTGTGTTGTTTTTGTTTCTTTATCTAGTCATAACAGTTCTTCCTAAGATGGCTAGGCTTATTACAGTGAAAACACTTTCTGGTTTCGCCCTTAGTCTTATTATTCTTCCCTTTCTTCTTCGTATTAGAATTTATGTATTGTTGGAAGTTCTTACTATTATCCCTTCCTAATTGTACTGAATCTGTTCTACCTTTGACAAACAAATTATTCCTATTTCTCTTCTGGATTCTCAACTCCAATTCTCTGGATTTCAGGCCAGCTATAATCAAGTCAACACTAGGAACTGTCCTAGTGTATTGTAAAGCATTTTTCACTACTAAATACTCATCAGGCAAAGAATTCAACAGTATCATTGCTAAGCTAAAGTCCCTTAACTCTTGATCAGTACCCTTCAACACTAATGTCATCTTTAAAAATTCATCAAGATTTTCTTCTGTAGACTTAGTTACATCCATCTTATAAGAAAACTAAGCACTTTAAGAAACGCTAAATTAGGTGCAGACTGTAAAGAATATAGGGACTCGAGTTTACCCCAAAGTGTGAGTGGTGTTTCCATGCCATCTACCTTCCGTAGGACAGCATCAGATAGGTTCATTATGATCATATTATAGGCCTCCTCATCAACTTTAGACTTTTTCTTCAGTTTCTCCTCAAATCATTTAGTGGTGTCTTTCTCCAGAGCAAGCCCTACCTTATTGTGTGAAAGGAGGCCTTCATCTTCTTCTTCCATGGGTTGAAATCGATCTTCCTATTGTATTGGGAGATCTCCATACGAGTAGCACTCATAACTTTGTAACTGTAACTGTAACAGTAAAACTAGACAAAATTTCAAGATTTTACTCTCTGACTTGTGTTTGTGACCTAGACTCACGAATTCGCTCAAGACTTAACAAGATCCGAAGCCCTAATGATCTGAAAACCTCTAAATCGAAAAACCCCCAAATTCTGACAAACCCTAAATTTCCAATTTGTCGCGAATTAATCGATATCTTGTGTTTGTGATCTAGACTCACAAATTGACCTAGGACTCAGCAAGATTTGAAGTCCTAATGATCTAGAAACCTTTAAATCGAAAAACCCCCAAATTCTAACAGACCCTAACTTTCCAATTTATTGCGAATTAATCGATCTTAAACCTAGATACACCTTAGGACTTTGGCTCTAATACCACTGTTGTAACCTGAGTCTAAACTAATCAATACACAAATCCACCATACACAAACAAGATTCAAGAATCAAACACACACGCACAAGCCAAGATTAAGAATCAAACACACATGCACAAGCTAAGATTTACCGTGGTTCACCTATCTAATAATGGATAGATTATATCCACGTTAAGCTCCGAAATAGGGAGACTCACTGCACTAGGATTATCCAACAATTACACCAAGATTACACACTCAATAACCTGAATCAAAGCAATATCTCAATTCAGACCTAATCACTCTAATTCTACATGTAACTTGTAAGATTTCAGAGAACAATCCTAGCCTCAAAAGGAAATGCAACCCCTTTAACAATCCTGCCCAGATTACAACGAAGAATAACCCCAGCAATTAAAACCCCAAATTGATTGCTCATTCACACAATAGAACCCTAACAAGAACAGACTAAAACGCGATACTAACATTCACTGTTTTTGCCCTCTTTTATATCATTGACTATCAGCAATTTTGAGCTGCAGGATCTGTCTTGAATCAACATCCAGGATTCATTCACTTAACTAAATGAGAACGACGTCGTTTGGCTTCATAACACTTTCAAGTAAAAAGTCAATCATAATATTCTATCGTATTTATTAATTTTTTTTTTTTTTTAAGGAAAGCCAAATAAAGGTAACATAGTAGTACCATTCAACATAAGATCAACAATCAATCAATCTAATTAGTAAGACATGGTTCTAATAAGACAGAATATAAAGCGCCACAATTGGGTAATCTATTTCCGATTTAATAAAACGGAGAAATATAAGTATTACATCTTATAACATTCATGATAAGAAACAATGAGTGCACGTGACTCATTTGTTATATTACATTGATGTAAAATAAGTAAATAATGTCACCAGCTTCTATAGGTATAATGCATCACTTCTCCATAGATAGTCCAAGCTCTACCCTCGTACGTGGCGATTGCAAAAATAACCATTACAGTAAGAAGAACAGGCGTCCATAGCAACCCATCTTTGAAGACAATGAACACAGTTGCACTAAACGCTACCATTACTGCTTTTACGGAAAGTAGAAGTAAGTGTAATCCCAAAGCCAAATTACAAGGCACTCGGCTAAGGAAATCTGCTTCTTCACATCGGGAAGAGATAACAGCTAAGAACACTATTATGGAGAAAGAGGACAATAGCAATGCTATAGTATCTGATATTGTAAAAACTATGAAGGAAGCTTTTCAGACAAAATGTGGAGTCCCTGTATTTTCATTGGTGCCACCTGGTAACGTGAAAATGCAGCGAAAACCACAGTGGCAATAAGTGTTGACCCCATGATGCATGCAGTTGCTATCTTCTTGGTATATTTATCAGCTTTATTCCTCAACTCTTCATGTTGTTCACTAAATAAAGCTCTAGGAGTTTTCCCATCTTTATTTTTAGCTTCGGCATACACTGGATGCGTAATTCTCTTCACTTCCTACAGTTGTTACGAAACATTTATCAATCAAGGCAAAAAATATATTTTTTTTTCCAAACAAAACACGGGCGTAAATTAATATGCACCTCAAACCACCTCTTGTCAATTTGCATTTGAATATGTAATGCAGGTGATTCAATATCAGGTCTATCTACTGGTGGCAACTTTGCAGCCAAATGCAAGATATTGTTCTCTTCTTTATCTGTGTCACGAACCACCATATCCTTAAATCGACCGATGTTATAAATGAAGTTGAAAATATTACCGCGACGATACATAACAGCAAAATGAAGTATGGTGTAATGATTTTCGTCAACTTCAAACATTAGATCAGGATATGTGGAGAAAATTATTTTTAGAAACCGAAGGTTTCCTTGTTTTGCAGCCTCGAATATTAGAGACCAAGGTTTTCTAATAATTTCCAAAATCTGGGAGTCATCCAAAAGCCTAACTTGTTTCCAAAGACGTTCGACTAGTTCGAAAGCTGAATCGGGAATCTCTTGACCGGTATCTGAAACAAGAAGTTTAGTTTACCCAACATTAATTTACAGAAAAATTGAGGATGAGGAAAATATTAAAGAAGCGATTAATTAATCCTAAACCGAAAAAAGAAGAGAGGATTATGGCACATTTCTAATAAAAGATTATCCGAGAGTAATTAAATACCCATTAATATATAAGATAAAATAGGAACTTGATTTATCTTCTTAATGACGCACTAAAAATGCTCATAGACAATAATTAACTTTTGTTAACTGAAATTAACTCTATATTTTAAGTTAGACATGAGAATTTCATTTGTATTTAATATTGGGGTGATTCTAGTAGTGCACCCATAAATACCCACAAAGCAGTTGACGATTCGTCTCATTAATCCGATACCCCCAGCCGAGCCTTTGCTTTCTCTCATTCATCAGTTCATCCCTCTCATTTATTCGATCCCTCAAGCTCAGCTCATTCCCCTCCTTCACCCGCTGCCTCCCAAGCATTGGAGGACATCTCTTTATCACGTCTCTTTTTACTTCATTGTCTGCTCTAAAACAAAATGAAATTAAGCACCCTTTTTTCTTACAATTATATATTAATATAATGATTAAAAAACAAAAACTAATCAAAGCAATCTGAAAGTGCTAATGACTAGAGAAAACTAACACATGTAGATGGCTGAATCTTTGCAAAGTCTAATGGAGTTAAAATCTAAAATACGTGTCAACACAGGCATTCGTGCCAAGAGATGCAATGCTGACTCCTTATTTTTACCACGTGCAAGAGCTATCTGTGGATGCCTCTTCACCAAATCCAATGCAACATCTAGGAAAACAATGATCAGCATCATAAATTATATAATTAATATATGATTAATTGAGGGGTTGTTAAGTTGAATATGTATTAAGTTGTTTACCCCGAGGGCTCAACCGGGTGGTTTAAGCTGACCAACCATGTTTGATTCATAGGATTAGAGTATGACTTAAGTTTTGATTAGCTAGCCCGAATATAAATATTAAAACTAAACTTACCATACAAACCGTGGTTTATTAGATTGACGAGCAAGTGGAAGCGATCATTATCATCTAATAACTCATCTCCAGTGGCTTCGTAAAGATATTCTACCATCTCTTTGTCTCCCTCTAGAGCTGCCTTGTGAAGCGGTAACGTATCATTGTCTCCTCTAATCTTTACTATGTCGTCATTCTTCTCCATCATAGCCTTGACAATTTCAACCCTTTTGGACGCAACTGCAAGAAAAAAGGTCGTATTGCCAGCATTATTTTTTACGGCTAAATCCTCTTTATTCATTTGTTCAAGCAGCTTTTTCACAAAACCAGTGCGCCTTGCTACAACTGCAATATGGAGAGCGGTGTCCCCATCCTTTGATAGCTTAACTTGTGTATCAATATTATCTTCGTTGTAAATTCTTTCTGCAGTGTTCCAATCGCCTTCCAATGTAGCCCAGCACAATTTGAAGTGACTATTTTTTTTTTTCAATTTCTGTCAAGTTGAAAAATGAACAAGTTTATGCAAAAAAAATTTCTTACACATAATAAAAGGGATGCTATAGCCTATAATCAACATAACAAAAAGACTTTTTTGAGAGTGAGATAGAATTTTGCAGCGGTTGCACTGATTCTTCTTTTATCGTGGAAGAGTCCATCGATACATTCACATTAAACTCTACGAGATTTTGATATATAAAAAGTTTATTATGTTTACTTTGTAATTCCTCTTGATAAATTTATTGAATAGACCATTATAACCTATTAAAACAATTCTTTTTCTAAAACTAAGTAACAAAAAAAAAAAAAAAAAAAAAAAAGATTTATGGATAGATTATTAGCCATATATATATATATATATATTGGAATTACAAAGGAAATAATAAATGCAATAAGTGACACCAATATATGTAGGTGAAGATATCATATAAGGAACGTCCTATAAAATAAATAAAATAGTCACATGGTTTGTTATCTAAGTTTTAATGAATGTTTGCATTGTACTGTAGAATTATATCTTGTGTGCTAATATGAATCTTCTATCTTTATTTCCTTAAAGAACAAAGAGTCTTAAAGTGACATATCAATTCCCCTCAAAAATTGGAAAAAAAAAAAAAAAAAAAATTGGATATTCTTTGCCTTTGATTTATATGACTTTGATAATAACAAGAAGAAAAAAAAAGTGTTTACTATTGAGAGATTCAATTTCACACATGATCATCTTAAGATGAGAAAGTCTTCAATACATTATTGTAATACAAAAATCTAATGATTATATATATATATATATTACTTGGATTGATATGACATATAATCATTGGCTAATTGTACTTTAACATTATGTATATAAGGCTTTCTTATAATACAAAGTGAACCAAGAATAAGAGGAATTTATGAAATTAACCATCAATAAAACTTTAATATCTATTTTTAACCCTCGAACTTCATAAGCCCTTCATAATTACATAAAAACAAGAGAGATTAATGGAAAAAAATTAAAACGAACTTAGGAAGTGCATATCACATTTGCCCTAAGACACTAAAGGGTATTCAGAAAATGCATCTTACTAAAAAAGAAAAATGCAGCATTAATTGCAATGTCAAATCGTACCATCCATTTTTTGATAAGGTGGAGCAATCACAATCTGAACATTTTCTGCAGTTGAGGTGCTTCCTAATGCAGCAGCGTAATCCTTCATGATTTATTTTCTCGTTTATTCGTGGTAAATCTACAATGAACTTTATAAGTATTAGATAATGAATTTTGCGGCATAATATGAACCTTGTGTTCCAATTGGATTCAAATTGGGAATGAATATTAATTAGAATAATAATCATTCATCTCAAGTACTCCAAGATCTTATATATATATGTACCATAATAAGAAAAATCTTAGCCACTGTAATAAATATATATGCACATGCAGCAAACTGAAAGAACAAAAATAATGAGTCTAACTTACTCTACAAATCAAACAAGAGGAAGAAGAAGTGGGTTGAAAGACTTGCCTCTTTTGGCACCTTGGATACAATCTATTATTAGCTAAATTTATATTTAAAAAAAAAAAGGCCCGAAGTGAAGAGTAAGAGAAGAATATAGGGCTCAAATGGCCTGAAGTGGAGAGCAAGAGAAGAATATAGGGCTCAAATGGCCTGAAGTGAAGAGCAAGAGAAGAATATATGGCTCAAATGGCCAGAAGTGAAGAGTAAGAGAAGAATATATGGCTCAAATGGCCTGAAGTGAAGTTTAAGAGAAGAATATATGGCTCAAGGCCTCATAAAGTGAAGGAGATACCAAATGATGATAACATTTCCTAAGAAGAATGTAGGGATTTCTGCAATTTGCGTCTTCCTAAAGGAGAAATATTATGTCTAATTAAATTCCTATGTGGGATATATTAAAGTTGTTCTATGTTTTTTACCAAGCTATTTATCAAATTCTTTCAAGTTTTGTTTGAGAAATATTTCAAGTTGTTATATTTTAGTTTTAGCATTAATATATAGGTGTCAAACATTGGTTTCAATGAAGCAAACTTAATATGAAGTTTATAAGTTGGTTACATGATCAGAGGTTTTACGTGTAAGTGATTGAGCAATTAGAGAAAGAGTTGGGATTTGTTTATCATGATTTGAAAAATTAAATGAATCTTTGTTCATTACTCAGCATTTCCAATACATAGTGAAAAGATTGTTTTGCAGTGAGCTAATACAAGTGATGATTTGAACTAGAAAAAAGACTAACATTTACAAGTGACTAATCATATCAGAAAGAAGGGGAAATTGGAGCAGAGGAAACAGGGTGACAGGAACACAAGCAACAATGGCTATTGGAATAGCTATCCATGCAAATTCATCACTTAGAACAATGAAAAGAGTGGCTCCAAATGCTACCATCATGGTTGCTATAGAGATGAAGAGAGCTGCAAGCCCTATTATCAACCTGTTTGGTAATGAATGCAGGAAATCTTCTTCTGCATAGCGTGAGGTGAGAATGGAGAGAAACATCAATATTGAAGTGGTAGAGCAAAATAGTGCCAATGCATCCGATATGGCGAATACCAAAAATGACCTGTGATGTAGAAAAACAGGCTTGCCTGTAAGATTGTTATTGCCACCTGGTACAGTGAAGGCTGCAGCAAACATCACAGTTGCAATAAGTGTTGCAACAACCATACATGAAGATGCAGTGTCTTTCATCCACTTTTCCCCTTCGTGAACAAGTCTTCTATGCTCCTCCGAAAACAAAATATGAGGTGTCCTCCCCTCGGAATTTTTGGTTTCTATAAGATGGTTGAACAACTTTTTCGACTTCCTGCCAGATCAAAAGGAACAGTCCATCAAGATTAGACCCAAAAGAAAATGGTAATTGGGGTTCAGGTTTGCTTCATTACATGTTATTTCCAAACAAAGCTATTACAGTGAAGTGCAGTTTTATGTTGAAAAGTAATTATTAACCTTGAACCAATGCAACTCTCGTCTAGTTGCGAGCTGCACCAGAATCAATTTTGGTCATCTGGGTGGGCAAGCTTTCCAGCAAATGCAACATGTTATTGTTATTTTCATCTTCATAAGCCGCATCAAATCTTTATGAGCGCAATCTCATGAATCAGATTAAAAATGTTTTCCTGACGATGCAACACTGCAATGTGAAATATGCTTCGACTGTGATCATCACTTTCAAATAAGGTCAGGATACTTCTGAATCAGCACTTTATGAATTCAACATTCCCCAACTGCAGCAGTAAACAACAATCTTGAAGGTTTCCGAAGTAGTTCTCCAATTTGTAGTCATCTAGCAACAACACTTGCTCACAGTTGCTTCACCAATTCAGAGCTTGAAGATGCATCAACTTTTTGTCAAGGATTGCTGAAACGTGGAACTGAATGTGAGGACACAGTCCCCTTTGTCCAAAATCTTTTATTTTTAGAAGGAATAAATAAGCAGATAACGAGTAATGTGCAAGAGTAATGGCAGTGAGAAATGGCCTGTAATGGAGAGTTACTAACAAGAGTAAATGCACCTCTGCCAAATTCCAAGCCAACTTCCACTTACAAATGCTGAAGGTTTCCGTGCCAATACATGAAGAGCCGCTCTCTTCTTCCATCCGAGCAACAGCTAACTCAGGATGATGCTTATTAAGTCCAATGCCACATCTGTCAAATTAACAAAACACAATCATCAATTTGCTTCTCTAGAAATTATAAATTAATTTGCAACATGAAAATAGCGAAGGTAGGAGGTGGGTACCTTAGAGGTCTGCATTGATGACAGCCACAAGAAGCTCAACACGATCTTCTTCTTTTAGATACTCTTCCTCGGTCACAGAATAAAGATACCAGACCCTTTCTCTGTGGCCCAACAAAGCAGCCATACACAACGGTGTTGCTCCCTTACTGCCTCGATGATGGCAACCTTCTGTTCTTATTAACCATCACTTCTGCAATCTTTTTGATTCGGATATGGCAGCAAAACAGAGGGCTGTGTTCCCAACCTTGTTCGGCAGTCCCAGGTCTCAGCTTTCATAATGTTCACAAGCTTGGACAAATATTGTATGTCTAGCAGCAGCAATGTGAAGAGCTGTTTCCTGGTTTCTTGTGATGCTAGCACATATGCTTGGGATTCAAAATCAAAAAATCCCTTGCAAACTCCCAATCGCCTTTAAGCGCGCATTATGCAGAGGAACAAAAGCATAGTAAAGTAATTCCTTTGTACATCACCTGCAAAAAAGAAAAAAAAAAAAAAAAAAACAGCAAGACTATGAGAGCCATGCTGGAGTATTTTTATTCTCCATCATATAATTTACATAAGTATTAATTGGAGGAAATTGAATGAAATTTGCAACAGCATACCTGTTCTGCTGCTCGTGTGTTTTGGTTCCGCAGAATAAGAGGGCATTTGATTGCTTGAATCTTGAAAGGGCCAAATTGATGGTCTAAAACGACATGGTCATCAAATCCTTTAGGTTCCAGAAAGTCTACTGGGCTTTTTAACAGCTTGATGATGTGGTTGAAGATGAGATGTGTGAATATCAGAGGCAAAATTGAAGGAAGATTCATGATGGCCATGATCAAAGTTGCTGGCCCAAAAGCATCTTCAGGCTCAAGTCATCGTCAGACAATATGCCTAAGCTTGCATCATCTTCCCAGAGATTTGCAAGAGGAATTTGCAACAGATTTGATCTCAGGGAAACAAGATTGAATTGAAGTCCCCTCCCATATTGTGATGAAGGAAGGTTGTTCAATACATTATCTTCAATGAAAAGTACTGCCTCAGAACAAGCAAAATCAGTAGTACAACAAAAGAAACAACAAAGAATGTAGTGCTTTATTAGGAGTTAGGACATCACCGTTTCTGGTTCTGAGCAGCTCAATAGATAAAAGACTTTGAACCTCCAAGCAACTACAACCAAGAACAAGATGAATTATAAATCCAAACATGTAGTGCCGTAAAGATTGGATTGTCAAAAGAAAAAGTTGAAACAAAGAGCAAATTTATTTTGTGTTTGAAAACTGATGGCTGCGATCTTCTTCCACCAACTTCACTACGCTGCCTCGTTTTCTTGTGGCTCTTGGTTATTAAAATTTAAGGAACTGACTTGACCCACGTATGCAATTGGATTGATCAACGCCTCACACTAAACTTTATTCATATAATTGAGAAAACTGACACCTCTGCTTCTGAGAAAGTTCAAAGCGGGATATTAAGAGAGGGACCGCTTGGTCTTGGTTCTAGTTCTGCCGTTTACATTGACTGGAAAAGTCTCTTATGGGGATTTTCCATGGTCCAACCCGTTGTAGGCATGTATTTCATTGACAATTGAAGTACATAAGTCTAGCTATTTACATGTACCCCGCTTCCTTTTATTGCATACTTTATTCTATTAACACAATGTTGAATGGTGTGAAGAAAAACGGTGTAGTGTTATTACTTAAACAATGCTGTCTCATAATAAAGCACAAGATTGATCCTATGGATGATTGCTTCGCAAATTGACAGCCAAGGTTCTCCAACAGTGCAAGTATAAAGAATACCCTTCAGTCGAATTACACCACTTTACACTCTCTGTTTTTGCGATTGAGCTTCTTTGTTAGGGTTTTTGATTTCTTATTTCTCGTAGACTTGTAATCTGGTGTGATGTTTTAAAGTGTTTGAGGGTTGTGTTTCTTCAGGTTGTAAGGATCTGTGTAGTATTCTCATAGAAGAAAGTTACGAGTGAGTATTTGAGAGGATTACAGGGAGTGAGTGATTTGATTGAGTTCAATCTAGTTGTATTGTTAACGAATCTTGATCTCTAGTGCAGTGAACCCCAAGTTTATGGAGTTCAATGTGAATGTAGCTTATCCAATTTGGATAAGTGAACCATGGTAAAAATTATTGTCTTCTTGTTTGATTTTGCAGTTTGATTCTTGATTATTATGTGAGATTTGGTGTTTTGAGTTTGGGATTCTTGCGATAAACTCAACATCTAGGATTTCAATACTAAGTAAATGCCATTAGTCTTTCAAAATCAGTTTGAATTTGAAGCAGGGCGGCGGCCCCCTTGAAATTAGATAATATGCTCAGATTTGTTTATGATTTGATAAATTAAACAATACTGTTCAATGAGTGTTTTGTCATTAAAATTAGGCTTAAATGTAATGAATTGTGAGTAAAAAACCTACACCCGTACTCAGGGCATGATTAACTTCTGATTACTTCCCCTCCTGTACTTGCATTTCCAATAAATAATGAGGGATGGTAGAATATATGGAGTGAGTCCCGTAGTCAGGATTTCAATTTAATCAAACTATTACTTCATGGCCAGGACCTAGATGAGGTGCAGCATCAGATTATGGACAAATAGATTCAAAATTGTGTGTAGTACCATTACTTGTTCAGTACACTGAGTTACTTCCTCTTCTTCGACTCCATGCTTTCCATTGGCAGAAAAGGGTACGTTTGTGTGGCTGGAAAAGAGAGCTACTTACATATGTAGAACGCACCCATCAAACAGGGACACCATGTTGCTTAGTGAACAAAAGTACCGGTATAGAAGACGATTACGATAACAAGAATAGGAACCCACAGCACTCCATCTTTGAAAACATAAAAATAGTTGCACAAACACTACCATCATTGCTGCTATTGATAATAAAAGTGTTGCAAATCCAGCAACCAGCTTTTTTGGTAACTGTGAGAGGAAATCTTCTTCTGCACGGGAAGTTAGAATGGATAAAAGGTAAGAGGAGCATGCGGAAGATACTAGTGAAACTGCATCTGATAAACAAAAATTTTGAAGGAAGTTTTTGAATAAAATGAGAGTCCCTGTCTCGTCTTTGGTGCCACCTGGGACAGTGAAAGCTGCTGCAAAAAACACAGTGGCAATAAGAGTTGCCACAACATGCAATAGTTTGCAGTGCCTTCATCCATTTCTCACCCTTTTCCTTTAATTCTCCTGCTCCTTAGTAAATAAAGCTCTGGGAGTTTTCCCTTCACTGTTTTTATCCTGGGCATCCAATGGATGCATAATTTTACTGACCTCCTACAAATAATGTTGTAAAGATTTATCAGGTAGCGTAACGAATATGCTTTCTAAACAAAGAAGAACCGTAATATCACCTTAAACCGCACACTCTCGCTGCAGTTGCAGAGCAGCTCCTGATACAACATTGACCCGATCTGGGGTGCCAACATTCCAGCCAAATGCAAGATTTATTGTCTTTTTTATCCTTGGAAGCAACTATCAAATCCTTAAAAGTACCAATCTCATGTATGAGTTTGAAGATGCCCCTATGACATCATAACAGGAAATGAAATATGCTATATTATTTTCATCAACTTCCAGTATCAAATCAGGATATTCACGTATAAGTATAATTAGAAAACTCAATGTTTCCTAGTTCTGAAGCAACAAATATCAGTTGTCGGGCAGTTTTAATAATATTTGAAATTGCAGTCTCATCTGACAATATGACTTGTTCCAAAGGCGTTGGATTAGTTCAAGTGCTTTAGGAGGCAACTGGGGTTGCTACCTGAAACTACAAATTTGATAGCCAACATCAGCGTACAGAAATCTTTAGGCCGGTTAACAATGACAGAAGTCATTGCAATAATTCTAAATAAGAAAAGAACATAGGAGATTTACTACCTAAACAATTTGCAAGGAAAACATTTTCTAGGCAATACTTAACTATAATGAATGGTCAAGTTGAACTAGGAATTTGTTAACACTCTGAGTCACACAATAAAAATGTCCAGCAATGTAACCTACAGTAACCACAACAATACCACTTCATTATGCTAAAAAGAATAACGTTATTGCATAAATGCCATATGGCCAAAATTTGTATTTGTGAAAAGTCCAGAACAAATTCAATTGCAATAATCAAGATAAATTAGCAGTCTGAAATATATCATAAAAATCCTTTAGCGTGAACACACTTGCAAATTATTCTTTGGAAAGGTGCTGCTCAGTATGAAAATATTTAGTAATAGCAGGTTTGCAAAAATGGTTTTCTGAAACAAAGGAAAAATTAAACTGAAAGGTTAAAGTGCAAATTTTATATCTGTTCGCGCTCCTAATCACAATTGTCATGTAAACATATTTCAACTATAAAACCAAAAACAGAACTTATTATTAAGGCATGCTGAATATGTCAAAGATTAAAGGAGACTAACACAAATTGACACATTGTCTCCAAAATCCTTGCTGAATTTGAGAGGCAATAGGCATTCGAGCCAAGGCAGCAATGCTGTCTCCTCATTTCCATCACAAGCGACGGCTAACTCTGGGTGTTTCTCTAGCAAATCCAGTGCAACATCTGAGAACACAACACCATCATTAGATAGTATCAATTCTAAATAGTGGAAGTATGCAGTTGCTAAACATAATAGATATTAATTATGTCTCATAGAAGGAAAATTTCGGATTTGTATTCACCAAGCCACTTGTGTTATGAAAGGGTTCTTTATTAGTTTTGTCAAATCATGTCTCTTGATGGAATTCACAGTGTTCTTAAAAGAATAATGGGAATTTGTCAAAAAACATACAGGGAGATATATTAATCGACCACCATACATGGAATTTCAATCCTATACAAAAGGTTTCAATCTTCATTGTAAATCAATTTAAAAGATATCAAGGACTACAATTAGCCAAAATATAAGAATACCTTTTACATACCATACAAACCGTTGCTTATTAGAGTGATAAGCAATTCAATGCGGTCGTTGCCACATAATGACTTGTCATCAGTGGCTTCATAAAGGAACTGTACCATCTCTTTATGGCCAAACAAAGCGGCCATGTAAGTGGTAACATCTCATTTCTACCTCGGATCAGCTAAGTTTCTACTCCTTCCAGGACATCAGCTAAGTTTGTACTCTCCTCTATCATGTTGGGAAGTTCCACCATCTGGGACTCCACAGAGAGACATAAGCTGTTTTTTCCAGCTCCTTTCTTTGTAGTTAAATCCTCTTTTTTCATTGTTCATCATCACTTGAGCAAGTTCCACATTTCCAGACACAGCAGCAAGACAAAAAGCTGTTTGCCTGCATAATTTGTAGTAGCTAAATCCTCTTATATATTATCTACCCTTTTTCAAAAAAACAGTTTGCTTCTGCGCAGCGCAATATGGGAGCAGTGTCCCCTTCCTTCGATATCCTCGCTGTTATATCATTTTATGTTTCTTGTAAATACCTCTCAGCATGCTCCAATCACCACTTAGTGCAGCTTGATACAATTTTAAGTGTCTAATTCTTGTTTGCTTGTCTGTCAAGTGGAAGATTTATAACAATTTTTATCAATAAAATTGTTGATCTTTAAAATATGTATAAAATACACATATAGGCACCAATAAATAGTAGCAAATTCATGCCTTTGGAAAACAGTTTCTTGCCAAGTTGCCAAAGTGATTGGTAATGAAGCTAAAAGATTTTCCCCACAGTAAACAATCCATCGAGAGAAAACAATAGCACAGGTATAACACATGTTAAAATCTAAGCATACCAGCCATGACATAAGGTGAAGCAATAACAATTTCAACTTCTTCATTTGAACCATTTCTGGATGCAAAGGTATCCCTCATGATTCATAGTCGGCATTGTTGAAACCTACAATGAACTTATATTTGTTAGATAAGGTGAATTGGATAGATTTCTCTTTTTTACAAAATAATACTTCCATCGAATTTTAAATGTTTATGATTTATCAACTTTTAGTAAATTACCATATATAAATGAATGATGCAGATAATATCATATGAGAAACAAGAGTGTTGCTAACATTATATCCATAGTATAAAAGAATCGTAAAGCAAGAAGAAGACATTAGATGCATTTCATCAAATAATGCGAATCTTTGAATTTCAGGATGTCATTACTTTTGATGTTTAGTATAACTTACAGTTATATTACTGTAGTTCTACCACAACTACAGAGTACATAACAATGTAACTGGTGCTTTACATGTTTGAGGTATTGACAATGACCTCCCCTTCGTTTGGGGAAAGTGTCTAATAGATCCAAATTTTTAATGTAGAAGACCTCCCCTTCCAGGTATATTAATGAAAAATTGTCATCTTAAATCATCTTAATAGCCCTCAAATTTTTCTTTACATTGTTAATAATTAATAAAAGGCCTTGAAATGAGGTCTCCTTACAATTTAACAACTTTATGGTCCAGCTAAACATTCCTCAAACCTCAGGGAGGTCATTGCAAATTACCTTAGTCTAAACTTTACCTTCTCCCCACTACACGATATTTCGATCTAGATGATAAAAAGTTTCTGACCTTCATAAACAGACTTTTTTATGAACTGCACATTTTGCACAGGCAAATTTTAAGCGTCAATTACTGGGTATACAAAAAGTTGGACAAATATTAGCATAAATTTAAGGATTACAAGGAAAATTCTACAGAAAATGAAAAAAAAAAAAAAAAATTTGAAACTTTTTTGCCCTCTTGGTAAGACTGATAAGTATCCAAAGCTATTGACAATGGCAGTCCTAAAACAACCAAAAATGGAAACTTGACAAAATGAAACAAAAATATAAATTAAAAAGAAGAACTGGTTTCAAAAAGCTTACCTTTTTTTACGGCTTAAGATGCAATCCCCAGCTCGAAATGGGAAAATGAAGAACGAAAAGCTTCAAGTGAAGAGCAAAGAGGGGAATAACGAGGCTGAAAGCTGAGAAAAAGGGAAGTAAAGTAGTGGCAGAGAGAAGAACAATGCCACACCATCACCAACTCAAACAGAAGTCTCAGCAGCTCTCTCTCTCTCTCTCTCTCTAACCCAAGACCAAGAACTACACAGTAGCCATCCACACAATGAAAAGGAACACCCTTTATTGATAAACCCTCTGTTTTCAGTATATTACAACTGTACCACTGAAACTTGCCCAAAAAATATATACATTTTTTTTCACAATAAAATATTCTGTTTTCAGTAACTTTTGAGTCCGATGCTATACTTGTCTTCTTCACTTGCAATACTCAACATTCTTCTTCCACCGCACAAATATGGAAACATTCTGATCGACTCATTAATCTTTTGACTCTCCAAATCGCACTACGCATGATCACAACAACATCTCTGCAGATCTACATTTGAGCTTTCATCCTCTCCGCATATCGACGGCGTTCAAGCGCCAAAATCTCAGACCCACTCGCCGATGTCGTTCACTGAGTCCGACACTGACTTCGAACTTCAGTCCCCGTCACGTTGAGGAAACACTGTTCTGCTTTTGGATTAAAACTTGAATTTTGCTATTCAATTCAGTTATCAAAATGGAGGATACCTTTTTCTGAGGGAAATGTTTACTAAAGTTCATGGTTTTATTATTATTATTAATTGGAATAAAAANATGGCCATGATCAAATGTTGCTGGCCCAAAAGCATCTTTCAGGCTCAAGTCATCGTCAGACAATATGCCTAAGCTTGCATCATCTTCCCCAGAAGATTTGCAAGAGGAATTTGCAACAGATTTGATCTCAGGGAAACAAGATTGAATTGAAAGTCCCCTCCCATATTGTGATGAAGGAAGGTTGTTCAATATCATTATCTTCAATGAAAAGTACTGCCTCAGAACAAGCAAAATCAGTAGTACAACAAAAAGAACAACAAAAGAATGTAGTGCTTTATTAGGAGTTAGGACATCACCGTTTCTGGTTCTGAGCAGCTCAATTAGATAAAAGACTTTGAACCTCCAAGCAACTACAACCAAGAACAAGATGAATTATAAATCCAAACATGTAGTGCCGTAAAATGATTGGATTGTCAAAAGAAAAAGTTGAAACAAAGAGCAAATTTATTTTCTCGTGTTTGAAAACTGATGGCTGCGATCTTCTTCCACCAACTTCACTAACGCTGCCTCGTTTTCTTGTGGCTCTTGGTTATTAAAATCTTAAGGAACTGACTTGACCCACGTATGCAATTGGATTGATCAACGCCTTCACACTAAACTTTATTCATATAATTGAAGAAACTGACACCTCTGCTTTCTGAGAAAGTTCAAAGCGGGATATTAAGAGATGGGACCGCTTGGCTCTTGGTTCTAGTTCTGCCGTTTACATTGACTGGAAAAGTCTCTTATGGGGATCTTTCCATGGTCCAACCCGTTGTAGGCATGTATTTCATTGACAATTGAAGTACATAAGTCTAGCTATTTACATGTACCCCGCTTCCTTTTATTGCATACTTTATTCTATTAAATCCAATGTTGAATGGTGAAGAACAAAACGGTGTAGTTGGATATTACTTAAACAATGCTGTCTCATAATAAAGCTACAAGATTGATCCTATGGATGATTGCTTCGCAAATCTGACAGCCAAGGTTCTCCAACAGTGCAAGTATAAAAGAATACCCTTCAGTCGAATTACACAGCCTTTACACTCTCTGTTTTTGCGATTGAGTTCTTCTTTGTTAGGGTTTTTGATTTCTTATTTCTCGTAGACTTGTAATCTGGTGTGATTGTTTTAATCGTGTTTGAGGGTTGTGTTTCCTTCAGGTTGTAAGGATCTGGGTTAGTATTCTCATAGAAGAAAGATTACGAGTGAGTATTTGAGAGGATTACAGGGAGTGAGTGATTTGATTGAGTTCAATCTAGTTGTATTTGTAACGAATCTTGATCTCTAGTGCAGTGAACCCCAAGTTTATTGGAGTTCAATGTGAATGTAGCTTATCCAATTTGGATAAGTGAACCATGGTAAAAATTATTGTCTTCTTGTTTGATTTTGCAGTTTGATTCTTGATTAATTATGTGAGATTTGGTGTTTTGAGTTTGGGATTCTTGCGATAAACTCAACATCTAAGGATTTCAATACTAAGTAAATGCCATTAATGTCTTTCAAAATACAGTTTGAATTTGAAGCAGGGCGGTCGGCCCCCTTGAAATTAGATTAATATGCTCAGATTTGTTTATGATTTGATAAATTAAACAATACTGTTCAATGAGTGTTATTGTCATTAAAATTAGGCTTAAATGTAATGAATTGTGAGTAAAACTAACCTACACTCCTGTACTCAGGGCATGATTAACTTCTGATTTACTTCCCCTCCTGTACTTGCATTTCCAATAAATAATGAAGGGATGGTAGAATATATGGAGTGAGTCCCGTAGTCAAGGATTTCAATTTAATCAAACTATTACTTCAATGGCTTACAGGACCTGAGAGTTGCAGCATCAGATTATGGACAAATAGATTCAAAATTTGTGTAGTACCATTACTTGTTCAGTACACTGAGTTACTTCCTCTTCTTCGACTCCATTGCTTTCCATTGGCAGAAAAGGGTACGTTTGTGTGGCTGGAAAAGAGAGCTACTTACATATGTAGAACGCACCACATCAAACAGGAGACACCATTGTTGCTTAGTGAACAAAAGTACCGGTATAGAAGCGATTACGATAACAAGAATAGGAACCCACAGCACTCCATCTTTGAAAACAATAAAAATAGTTGCACAAAACACTACCATCATTGCTGCTATTGATAATAAAAGTGTTGCAAATCCAGCAACCAGCTTTTTTGGTAACTGTGAGAGGAAATCTTCTTCTGCATACCGGGAAGTTAGAATGGATAAAAAGGTTAAGATGGAGCATGCGGAAGATACTAGTGAAACTGCATCTGATATAACAAAAATTTTGAAGGAAGTTTTTTGAATAAAATGAGGAGTCCCTGTCTCGTCTTTGGTGCCACCTGGGACAGTGAAAGCTGCTGCAAAAACCACAGTGGCAATAAGAGTTGCCACAATCATGCAATAGTTTGCAGTGTCCTTCATCCATTTCTCTCCCTTTTCCTTTAATTCTCCATGCTCCTTAGTAAATAAAGCTCTAGGAGTTTTCCCTTCACTGTTTTTATCCTGGGCATCCAATGGATGCATAATTTTACTGACCTCCTACAAATAATGTTGTAAAAGATCTTATCAGTTAGCGTAACGAATATTGCTTTCTAAACAAAGGAGAACCGTAATATTCACCTTAAACCACAGCAACTCTCGCTGCAGTTGCAGAGCAGCTCCTGATACAACATTGACCCGATCTGGTGGTGCCAACATTCCAGCCAAATGCAAGATATTATTGTCTTTTTTATCCTTGGAAGCAACTATCAAATCCTTAAAAGTACCAATCTCATGTATGAGTTTGAAGATGCCCCTATGACGATTCATAACAGCAAAATGAAATATGCTATAATTATTTTTATCAACTTCCAGTATCAAATCAGGATATTCACGTATAAGTATAATTAGAAACTCAATGTTTCCTAGTTCTGCAGCAACAAATATCAGTTGTTGGGCAGTTTTAATAATATTTGAAATTGCAGTCTCATCTGACAATATGACTTGTTCCCAAAGGCGTTGGATTAGTTCAAGTGCTTTAGGAGGCAACTTGGTGTTGCTACCTGAAACTACAAATTTGATTAGCCAACATCAGCGTACAGAAATCTTTAGGCCGGTTAACAATGACAGAAGTCATTGCAATTAATTCTAAATAAGTAAAAGAACATAGGAGATTTACTACCTAAACAATTTGCAAGGAAAACATTTTCTAGGCAATACTTAACTATATATGTAATGGTCAAGTTGAACTAGGAATTTGATTAACACTCTGAGTCACACAATAAAAATGTCCAGCAATGTAACCTACAGTAACCACAACAATACCACTTCATTATGCTATAAAAGAAATCACGTTATTGCATAAATGCCATATGGCCAAAATTTTGATTTGTGAAAAGTCCAGAACAAATTCTATATTGCAATAATCAAGATAAATTAGCAGTCTGAAAATATATCATAAAAATCCTTTAGCGTTAGAACACACTTGCAAATTATTCTTTGGCAAAAGGTGCTGCTCAGTATGAAAATATTTAGTAATAGCAGGTTTGCAAAAATGGTTTCTGAAACAAAAGGAAAAATTAAAACTGAAAGGTTAAAGTGCAAATTTTCATATCTGTTCGCGCTCCTAATCACAATTGTCATGTAAACATATATTTCAACTATAAAACCAAAAACAGTAACTTATATATTAAGGCATGCTGAATATGTCAAAGATTAAAGGAGACTAACACAAATTGACACATTGTCTCCAAAATCCTTGCTGAATTTGAGAGGCAATAGGCATTCGAGCCAAGGCAAGCAATGCTGTCTCCTCATTTCCATCACAAGCGACGGCTAACTCTGGGTGTTTCTCTAGCAAATCCAGTGCAACATCTGAGAACACAACAACCATCATTAGATAGTATCAATTCTAAATAGTGGAAGTATGCAGTTGCTATACTTAATACTATATTAATTATGTTTCATGGAAGGAAAATTTTCGGATTTGTATTCACCAAGCCACTTGTGTTATGAAAGGGTTCTTTCATTAGTTTTGTCAAATCATATGTCTCTTGATGGGAATTCACAGTGTTCCTTAAAAGAATAATGGGACATTTGTCAAAAAACATACACGGGAGGATATATTAATCTGACCACCATACATGGAATTTCAATCCTATACAAAAGGTTTCAATCTTACATTGTAAAATTCAATTTAAAAGATATCAAGTGTACTACAATTAGCCAAAATATAAAGAATACCTTTTACATACCATACAAACCGTTGCTTATTAGAGTGATAAGCAATTCAATGCGGTCGTTGTCATATAATGACTTGTCATCAGTGGCTTCATAAAGGAACTGTACCATCTCTTTATGGCCAAACAAAGCGGCCATGTAAAGTGGTAACATCTCATTTCTACCTCGGATCATTGCTAAGTTTCTACTCCTTTCCAGGACATCAGCTAAGTTTGTACTCTCCTCTATCATNTTATAAATATTTGATAGCTAAAAGAGGAGCATTAAGGCCTATCATATAGTGCCAGGCCCATAAACGTTCTTTTCATGACATATCTAGCCCAGAAGGAGTATCCATTGGGCCGAAACTCATCACAGCCTCATTAAGAGAGAGAGAGAGAGAGAGAATTATCATTTTCAACCACCTGAATCTAAAGAGCGTAACTGTAGTTAAACCCCAGAAAAATTATTCAAATTTGAACAAGTATGGAGGCTCAGATTCGCCTTTTATCAGACAAAGGTTGAAACTTTTACCACAATGGCTGCAGCAACAAGCATTTTTCAAAAATACCTAGAAGCTGCCTCGCCATTATGTGCAAAGACTTCCCACCGTCCGATCATTTGACTTAAACAACATCATCATCATCACAGCCTCATCACAGAGAAAGAGAGAGAAAGAGAAACAGGGTGTTTCTTTGTTTGGTTTGCAATGTTCCCTTCGGCAGAGACTACTTATGTTGCTGTAGAGGTCATCCTTACCGGGAAGGTTACATATTGGCATTGGCTCTTGGTAGTGGGTACAACGATATTTCAAAGAAACCTTGATACTTTAATAAACCCCTATAATTTTACCTCAAACCAAACAAACCCCTAGTCTTTTATCTTCCACTTAAAGCCATAAAGTTTGACCTTGCACCAAGAAACCCCTAAAGTTTGACCTTCTTGCAAACCCCTATAGTTATACCTCGTTACTCATAAACCCCTATACTGTTAGCCTATATTACATGATCCCCTTTAATTAAATTAATTTTATCATGTATCCAGAGACCCCTATAGTTATACACAGTATAGTAGCACCTGTTTTAGTCTTTTTGATGAACCCCTATAGTTTTACTCCGTGCCTATAATTCTCCATAGTTTTACACTCGTATAAACCCTATATCTTTGCTACGGGTTAATAAACCCCTACAGCTTTACGATGTATCAGATGAACCCCTATGTTTTTACTTTGCCTATTCAGTTTCGTGTTCTATTAATAAAACCCATATCATTTCGATGATTTATGAAACCCCTATACATTTTACGCTCTTCATGAACCTAGACCTAGAGTTTGACGATCTATTTCACTATTAGTTTGTCGTTCTGTTTAATATCCAGAATCTTAATATTTCAAAATATTGACAAAAAAAGAGTTGAATTTCTATGACAAACTTAGGGATCTAAACTTTATCCAATTTCTTTCGCTACTTCTGTAAAATAACAAAGAAAAGAAATGCAGATAACAAGTGATTACCAAAGCCAGTACTTCTTTAAATTCTGAAATGAGAAAGAACTTCATCAAGATACACGCTGGCCTACCACTTCATCAACATGCTGGCTCTATTCAATTCAGAGAAAATGGAATGTAGTAAACATATAGAAATGCACCAAATTTACTACTCTGTTCGTAGCATGCCCAAAAAGCCAATTTTCATTATATATATTAAGTAGAAGAATTTTGTTTTGTTGGGCAAATAAAAAACTGAATTGTGTGGCCAATGTGCAAAGTCATCCGATCATATTTATAATATGATTGGATGACTTTAATTTAAAGATAAATTAAAAAAAGAAAAAGAAATAATATGTCAAACATGTATGATTGCCACGTCACTTTATACATAATAGTTTATATAATTAGTTTATACACGTTATTTACTAGGTTTCAATTAAGAAAAGATTCAATTTATTATAAATATTTGATAGCTAAAAGAGGAGCATTAAGGCCTATCATATAGTGCCAGGCCCATAAATGTTATTTTCATGACATATCTAGCCCAGAAGGAGCATCTATTGGGCCGTAACTCAGCCCAGTGTGGGAATCCTGTGTTGACATTTTTTTAGAAAGACGGCCCGGCCCGGGCCATTTGCCGTTGCTTTATTGCGTTCTCTTTTCTGTCGATCTCAAATATAAAATCTAAAAGAAAATTTGGAATTAATTAAAGGTTGATAAAGCCTAAAACCCTAGCAAGGATTAAAAGGAGCTATGAAGCGAACTCTGTTCTACGCTCGCAATTTTCTTCTCTTTCCTCCCAAATTCAACGCAAGCCATAAAATTTCACCCATTCAACTTGCTTTTTCAGCTCGGCCGACAGTCAGGTTCTATACATCCGAGTCTGATTCATCCAATTTTGCCCGAACTCAGAACGATAATGGCGGCGCAGATGTTGAGGATGTCAGCAACGAAGGTAAAACTGGTATTTGTCTTCTGTTTGGTTGCCGAGAAAGTTGTAGAGAGAAGAAATGAAAAGCTTTTTTCTTTTATTATAAAACTCTCTGATTGGACTTGTAAGATATGTAATTTTTTATTTTTTATTTTTTATTCTGGGTTACTTAGATCGATTTTGGCTTCTTAATGTTCGACATACTTGAACTAACTCGTTTATGAAGAGTAGCATGTACTTCTTATTCATGGCTGCTTCTGTATTCTACTTGTTTATCAAGCTCTGTTTATTTATGTTGATTTAGTGTTAAATTGTTTTGTAAATACTAGAGCTTAAAAGGAGAATAGAGAAGTACTTTGAGGGAGATGAAGAGGCCATACCATCAATATTTGAAGCCATTTTGAGTAGGAAGTTGGCAGGGAAGCATGAAGAGAGTGATGATGAATTGATGGAAGAGATTAGACACAAAAATTCAGAGGAAGATCATGTCAAAGAAGAAGAAGAGTTTGATTCCGAGCAAGATAACTAGTCGGAACACCACCTTAATGATTTGTTCATTTATACTTTTGTTAGAGTTTGGTTCACGCTTATCCTTTGTTTGTTTGGATGTATAAATGTAAAATCATTAGGACTAATTTTACATATTTATGAACTTGCAATTGATTATTTTGGTATTTTTGTTAATGGATTTGGGATACCTTATGATATAATAAGAGAAGTTGAAAGTGAACTTTTAAATAGAACCATAAAATTACAATTTCATTAATTAAATTTGTACAATTAACAAGATTAATTAAATTTATGGAATAATTTAAAATAAAAAATAAAAAAATTTAGCGAGTTCTGAGTTGGAGGCATAACCTAGGTAAAATGTAATGGGAATCATAAGTAAAAAAAGCCAAAAAAATGGATTTTTCTCATCAAATAGTTTCGAGAATACATTTGAAACATAAATATCAATAAACATAATTGTAAAATAATTTTCTGATGATTTTCATTCATCATCTATAGTACATATAGACTGCATATAAGAACATTTACAAGGAAAGAATAAAAGAATTAATTACAAAATATTTCAGAAAATATCTTATAATTATGAAAGAAATAATATCCTATAACTTTTAAGAAATAAATAATATCTTATAATTAATAACATTGACCACATCAATTTCTTATTCACAGGATATTCTAGTATCAATCTCTTGATAATAAATTTAAAATTAACAATTTAAAAATGCATTTTTGTAGATTTTATGGATTAAAAAAAATCATTAATTAACACAGCAGGCTCTTTTTTTTTTTTTTTTTTCATTTTAGAATTAATAATTTAATATGGAGGCAAATCTCAGAATCCGTTATTGCCTTACTGCCACTGGTGACCAGAATCAGTTATTGCCTTATTGGTGACCAGCCAAACAGGCCCTTAAAGCTTGTGATAAAATTCACAAACCAAGTAAAAATGAGACGAACTCTGCTAAAAAATGTTTCTCTCCTTAGGCGAAACCTTCTGCAGAATCGAAACCCTAATGCATCACTCATTCCACTTGCTGCTTCGACTCGGTCTCCACTCAGACTCTACTCGTCCGACTCAAACGACTCCTCTATTGACCAAGACCTCCCTGCCTCCGCTGCTGAATCCACATTGGCAGCTCAAACCCAGGAGAAGGACGTGTCTCTCGATGTTCAGGATGTGGGTAATAAAGGTAAAAAATTTTATATTTGTGTTTTGAATGTGTTTGGTTGGTGGGAAAATGGAGGAAAGTGAAAGCAAGTTTTCTGTTTCTGGATTTTTTTTTTCTTTTTATTGAAATTGAAGTTTATTCTGGTAGAATTCTCAGCTAGGATTTATGAAAGGTTTCTGGGTTTGATTTATTTTGGAAAAATTCGAAACTTAGATTGAAAAAAATGTTGTACTGGATTTCTGGGATTTAAATTATGTGTGATTTAACCGTTTGTTGTTTCATATCAGACCTGAGAAACAAGTTAGCGTGGATCCTAGAGGACGCGATTATTAAATATGGGTTGGCCAGGGATGCTGAATCAGGTGGAGAATCAGATTATCAAGCAAATTATCAATCAGATGAAGAATATGATGGGCGAAGGATTTGCCGGACCGAAAAAGAGATGCTTTGCGATTTGGTTCGGTGGGGGCATATTCCAAACCCAGCAGAAAAATGGCTTAGAGATGCAGTTCGGCGGGGGCATCTTGATATTCATGAAATCCCAGAACCAGGTGACTATGAATTAGTCGGTGAATCAGATGATGAAGATAAGGATTATCAATCTACTGGAAAATGAGTGCCAAAAGAAAAAGGGCTTAGAGATGCGGGGGTATCTTGATATTCTTGAAATCCCAAAAGAAGAAAAATAGAGATTTGACAGCGCATGTTAAATACAAATTCGACATAGGGTGATGATTAATGTGCTAATTTACATTAAATTAGCACATTAATATGTTCATTTTCATGACCATTCTTGAAGCTCGGAGATGCACATCCCATTGCTACTTTCACAGTTTCAAAATTCCATCTCAACTTTGATGAATAAGTGCAACATGTAATCAAATAATGAGTCACACTTTTGGTTGAAATATATTATTGTGTAAGTGATTTTATTGTTTAAAAAAAAAAAAAAAAAACAGAAATAAAATTTACATACACATTGTTGAAATTAAAAATAAAATAAAATATATACAGTTATATAAATTATAAAATTTAACAATATGTATTAAAAAATTTAAATTAAAATATAGAATAAAATTAAAAATTAAAAAAAAATCAAAACTAAAATAAAATAAGTAAAAAACCTTAAAAAAAATTAAAACTAAAATATAAATATTTCATTGATTGTATATTGTTTTATTTCTTTTTATTTTTTAAAAACAATAAAATCACTTACACATGTATATTTCAATCATTTAAAAAATTTTAGTTAATCGGTTAAGTGTCTTCTCATTATTTTTTCTAATAAAAATGTCTTATAATAATCCATAAATAAATAAGTAAATTGTATCTCACCTCCCATAAATCTCTTGCTTTGACCGCAGTTGATAAATTAGGCCCAATTAACACTCTATTCCATAGTGCCACTCAAAGGCCCTGCCCAAACCTACAATAATATTTATATTTTTTTCCATTTGTGTAGGCTGAATCTTTTACTAATAACGATGAATGATTTAACCAAACCCATTACTGATATTGTGAGATTAGTGATTAATTAATAGGTTTAATTAAATAGGTTAATTACCATTCCAGCCTCCAGGTCCAGCATAAGATGCCCATTTGTCATTTTGATCTGCAAAAGATTTCATACTGCTCCACTCCACCCCAGAGGGTCAGATTAATTTAGTTAATTAATTATTTAATTAGTTTAATGTAAAAGCTTAATTAACTGTCCCAATTGTCACCAATATCTCCAGTGGTTCTCCAACTATTTCCAATTTTTGGGGCCCAAGTTGCAGGGTCTTCTTGTCCCCTGTACATTTGATTTAATATATATATTTCTTAAAAGAAAGTTAATTAAATTGAAATAAAAGATATAGACATATATATCTTAACAATAATGCTAGGGACACCGAAAAATCTGCACCGAAATTTTGTACCGGCCTACGTGTAATGCATTTCTAATTTTTTTAACAATTTTTTTCTAGTGNGTCATTATAAGGTATTATTGTGAGAGATTTTGCACTTCAATTATTAAATAAAAACTCTGCATAACAACTAAGAATTGCTGGAAATTTGGTGTTTGAAAATTAATTTGACTGCTGGAGAGTGGAGACCATTACATTTTACAGCGCATGTTAAATACAAATTCAACAAGGTGCGATGATTAATGTGCTGCAAGGGATAGCTCAATCCAAAAGACCGCATCCCATGTGTTGGATAGGTGACCATTTTAATAACCCAACATTCAACGAAAGCATTACCAATGTTAAAATTCAAGCCAATGGAGAATCTAACCTAAAAGACTGACTTGTTAGACGGGAGAACCCTTAGACTTAAGTATTACAATTGATGGATGTGAGATTTCGATGTGGGATCTTAACAAATTTACATTAAATTAAAACAGTTTTTTTACAGTATATCAGCTTGTTGGATTGTTCGTCTAATAGCCATATTCATCATTTGCTTTGATTAATATGTTCATTTTCATGACCATTCTTGAAGCTAACCTCATGACCATTGCTACAAGTTCCAAAATTCCATCTAAACTTTGATGAATATGTGCTTTCTCAATCCCCATATGCAACGTGTAATCAAATAATCATACTTTAGGTTTAAAAAATATCGTCTCAATTGATATGCTATTTGATATTACAATATTCATTTGCGTTTTAAGATTGTTTCTTAACAATTTTTTTTACCTTGAATGTTAATTTTTGAATAACATTATATATATTAACTTTTTATATAAATTGACGTATTATAATATGATTAGATGACTTTAATTTAAAGATAAATTAAGAAAAAAAAAAAAGAAATAATATGTCAAACATGTATAATTTCCACGTCACTTTATACATAATAGTTTATATAATTAGTTTATACACGTTATTTACTAGGTTTCAATTAAGAAAAGATTCAATTTATTATAAATATTTGATAGCTAAAAGAGGAGCATTAAGGCCTATCATATAGTGCCAGGCCCATAAACGTTCTTTTCATGACANTAAGGGACGGGCGTCCATTCATAATGGACGCCCGTCCATTATGAATGGACGCCCGTCCAAACATAAGGGACGGGCGTCCATTCATAATGGACGGGCGTCCATTATGAATGGACGGGCGTCCATTTTGAATGGACGCCCGTCCCTTATGTTTGGACGGGCGTCCCAAATATTTATAAAAAAATTTATTTATGGACGGGCGTCCTTTACATGGGGACGCCCGTCCCTTGTATATGGACGCCCGTCCATATAATATGGACGGGCGTCCATGTGAGTGAACGGTCGTCCAAATTTGATGGACGGCCGTTCACTAGAAAAAAATTGTTAAAAAAATTAGAAATGCATTACACGTAGGCCGGTACAAAATTTCGGTGCAGATTTTTCGGTGTCCCTAGCATTATTGATATCTTAATCTCATCATTCGCATAATGAAAAAATATGAGTCTACCTGAGTTTAGTAATGTTTTACTCATTATGGGATACCTGTTCGAAATACAAGATTATTAAATCTTCTTTTGATTAAGTAATTTAATTATTTAAATCTTACATTATACCTTTCCTTAGGACTTGTACTCATATTTTCATAATTATCATACATTAAGTAGTCAATTCTCTGTGTAAGTTAATTAAACAAAATTAATGCTATGCAAAACGTAATTAAATCAACATTAATCCCTATACGTTGTACCCAAGAAGCAAAGGTTTTTGCATCTTTTTCCTCGTAGCCTAACGATCCAGGCATAGTTTTACTGCACGTTTGAGTCCTTCACCAAAAAATAATTACTTACTAATTAATAAGATAAATAATTAATTAAGCATGCATGAAATCTCTAAATAAATTTGATACCCAGCGTCAGAATAAATTCCAAGTTTTAGCCCTTTGCCATGGACATAATCTGATAAAGCTTTGATTCCAGAGGGAAATGTTGATGCTTTGGGAACGATATTTCCCTGCCAATATTAATATTAATTAATTACCAATAATTACTACCAAATAACAACTAGTAAGTGTGGTACCTGAGAGTCTCGATTAAGTTCAGCAATCAGCATAGCAATCATCCGTAAACAAATAGAATAAATAAAAATAAGCTTAATTAAATAAGATAAACACAGATTTACTTACCTAAGTTTAAATATTCATATCATGCAGCAACAAGTCCCGATGACACCATTGTATTCTGTTAGGATTATGCTATTATCTAATTAGAATAATTAGAATATCTTTCGAATTAGACAATTATATTACAATTAGGCAACTAGAGTCCTCTTATGATTAGAATAATGTGTAAGACTATATAAAGTCTAAAACAATTAGGGTTTGATAAGTAATAATAAAAAAAAATTCTCCTCTTAAACTCTGAATTATCATTCTTTTTGAAGGTTCTGTTTTCTCATATAAAACAGAAACACTATTTTATCAATTGGTGATCTCGTTCCTTTTCCATGGTGGATGGAACACATACTTTGGATGATCAAGGGACTAAACTTAAGGCGGCAACAACAACATCTTTCAACCCATTCCGATTCACCTAGCTGTGATTTGATGGTTCTGATCAATGTTTTAAAAACCAACCTGGGACAAAACTTGGCAAGGTGGCCGAGTCCCTGGTCGACCAATTCAACTGGTTGAACCAGCTGGTTCAACCGGTGACTTCATCATGCTGACATCAGCAAATTACTGTTCACAGAATGTCAATTTCCAGAATTTGGCTCCAAATCATAAACTCCAGAATAAAAATTTCTTAGCAAAGCATCATCAAACATCATTAAATCAATAATACAACAAATTACAAATCAAAATAACAAAATGAGGGAAGAAAAATCACATAATAGTTGTTTCAACTTTCAAGTCAACACTTCAACATTTTAACAAAAAATGATCTTCACCCAATGGTCTTCAATCCATCATTCCATCCTCAATTAAAATTCACAATTCGCACACCACCTGACAGATGATCGTCATTATTATTAACATCCGCGACATCATCTACAAAAAATTCTGGCAAAAAAGGAAAACCATAAGTTAAATCTTCCTATTTAATACTAACTGAATATAAACTAGCTACTACCAAATTGAAACTGTTTAAAAAATTGTAAACAACCTTCTGAAGCATCTGTTGAGTCATAATAAGAAGGTGATCCATCTATAGGAATAACTCGTTCTCCATATAATGATTGTTCCAATTCATCATAATTAAGCTCACCAACCTCCTCTTCCTCATCAACTATCCACCATTCAGTTTTATCAATACTCTCATAATCAATAGGATCATATGTAATTTTCTTGTAACAACTCCTGAAATAGTAGAATTAAATATTCAAATCATGACCAATAAAGACATAATTGAAAATAACAAAATGAAGAAGGCTTTATACAGTAAAACCTCTCTATAGTCATAATGGTGGGATGAACTAATTTTATTACTATAAAGAGGTTATAACTTAATGGAGGTGTAGTTACAAAAATTATTGTTTTGATTTCTTATTTTATAATTCATGTTTTAGTATTACAATATTAGGATTTTAATTCATGTTTTAGTAGTATTATGATTTCAATTCAGCGCTTCAATTGTCTACTTTTGAAACGGATAGAAGATCATGTCTTGGAACTAACAAAAATAAGTGTCATTGATGGAACTGTAAATGCAGTTGATGCATGGTCAATTGATGTGAAGCCACAGACAATTGTCAATGGTTTTAAGCACTACAAAATTAGAACCTCCGATGTCGATGAATTACAAGTTATAAATGAAGTGGATGAGGAGAATAAAAGAGTGATTGCATAATTGAGTGATCAGATTCGACAACTTCATTGCACTAATCGAATGGATACTAATGTCTTCCTCGATCATCCAAATGAGCAACAAATCATGTATGTTTTAACTAAAGAAGTAGTCATTGCTACAATTTAATAAGAAGAGAAAGGAAATAATCTTGAGGATGATAGTATGGAAATATGAAAAGTTTCGTACTATGAAGCTCTAAACATGCTTGAGAAGCTAAAAATATTTTTGCTTCAACAAGAAGGTGTTCATGCTATCGAGTTATTACGTACTCACAAATTAAAAAATGTGGTAACAACTCCAAAGCATAAATCATTATCTGAAACAACTTTAGACAAATATTTTATTTCATCTTAACTTTTAATGTAACATAAAATATATATTTTTGTAATATATAGATAATTATTACTATGTGGAGGTGACTTTCCTTAAGGTGGGAATTAAAAAAATTATAACTTATTACAATGTAGAGTTTATTCTTATTTATAACTATGCTAAATTGGAACTAGAATTTTTTATGACTATGTAGAGTGTATTCTTATATAGAGTATCACTATAGAGAGGTTTTACTGTACCTATTTTGCAAACTCAAGTTATAATGAGTGAAAACCAAATCTTTCAACGGTGGATGCTCCAATCTGTTCCTCTTTTTAGTATGTATGCGTTCAAAAACACTCCAATTTCACTCACATCTGGAAGAGGCTGAAGTTTGACTTAGAATTTTGATTGCAAAATTTTGCAAATTTGGAGTACTAAACCCAAATGTCCTCCACCATTCATCTAATTGAGAATAAAAGTATAAATTACATAAGAAATAAACACAATTTCATAACTTAAAAAGTTAATAACTATTACATACCCAGCCGTGTAGTTTTGCAAGTTTGAAGAGCAAGCTCACGAAAAAAGCTTTCTAGACGGTCTCGATATAATCTACTCTCCTCCAGTAACGTTGTCTTGCTCAATTTGAATGCACTTGCTTTACTATCAATAGTGTCAAGGAAACCATACATGACCTCAGGTTTTTTGGAAAAAGTATCTTCGTCATATTTAAAAGCAGGATTCAAACAATATGCTGCTGCATGAATATCACGGTGCAACATCCTATCCCAGGGCATCTTAATAATTGTTGCATAAGGCTTGTACAAATTTTTCTTGTTCTCAAACAACTTCTTTGATCCCTATCCTCATTCTGTACATGCCATCATACACATATCCTATTGAAGGCCTCTCATCCGAGTCTACAAGCCAGTGCATACGCATCAACGGACTCACAACTTTGGAAATTTTACCAATGTCATCCCAGAACCGGTTGTTTAGAACTATGGAAATAAAGGCTTTGCCTTTATTAGTTTTTGCATATTGAGACTCCACAAAAGTTCTATCTGTCATTGTAGATTGCAAGTCATGTTTGTGCTGATGTAGGCTACTCAATGCAATGAAAGTTGTGGCAAAAAGGGTTGCACCTGGGCGTATAATTTCTATCCAACCCTATTCAAGTGATAGACAATAGATGTTAGTACTTAGTAAATTATTAAAAAATGTACGTATATAATATGTCTTAACAATGTAAATTATAAACATATGAGGTAAAGGTATATAACCTGTTTTTTTCCTCAGCAAAACTAGCACAAAGGAATGATTATACACAAACTTTGTAACTTCAGATGTACGTGTCGAAAGGTTGACTATATGACTCATCTCAGCTATGTCTTTCAACATCAAATTAATGCAATGTGCTGCACAAGGAGACCAAATAATACTGCTATATTTTTCAGACAACAATCTTCCAGCAGCTTTATAATTTGCTTCATTGTCAGTGACAAGATGGACAATATTGGTTGGTCCAACCTATAAAGCTATTTCCTCAAACAAGCTGAACAATGTTGTAGCATCCTTTACAACATCTGAAGCATCCATTGATTTCACAAAACACACTCCTTTAGGATAGTACACTAGAAAATTAATCAGTGACCTATGTGAATTATCTGTCCAACCATAAGCCATTAAAGTACATCCAACATCATCCCAAGTTTTCTTATAACCATCAACAAGTAATTACACTTCTTTCCTAGCATCTCTCAATAAATTTACACACAAATTATGATAAGTTGAGATTTTATACCCAGGACCAATTGCAATTATAGCATCCACCATAGGTTGAAAATAAATTGAATTAATAACATTAGTTGGGATGCAAGAATCATAAAATAACCTTGCAACAGCCATGTCCACTCCCCACTTAGCTTCTTTTTTGGCTAAAACACTCTTAATTGAGGGCTGAGACCCAGACTTAGTCCTCGGAGCAAAATAGTCACCTATCCCAATAGATCTTTTTCTCTTAGTGCTTGAAGTTGAAGTTGGAGCTGGACATGGAGAAACCTCTTCACACTCTTGATCTTCATCTAACATATGACCCTCAAATTGTTGTACACTAGCTCTATAAGGATTGACATTCTGACGAAGTTCAACTTTTTGTTTATTCTTGGCCCAATTTCATTTAGTGCTTCTTCAATCTTGAATTTAACATTGAAAGGAACTTTAGAGCACTTTCCAACTTCTCCCTTTATACCCGCTAGATGCAATTTCACTCGATAAATTCCTCCACCTTTGATTATCTTGCCACAGTAAAGACATGTTAATATCTTCTTCCCATTTTCATCCACACCCTCATTAACATATCCCCATGCTATATCATTTCTTCCTCGAAAAGTTTTTGAAACATCCATGGAAGTAGATTGTTGACAAGACCTAGATGATGACATATTTTTTGTCTTTAATCTTGATCTCTACCCTGGCGACACAAATAACAAATAAGGCTATTAGGATAGCACACAACAGCCTTTGACAAGGGATATATCTTTTAAGTTCCTTTTATTTTATATTACTTAGATGTCAAAGCAATTGGGACTGGGCCTGAAAGGAAATAAACCTGAACTGATGAATCTGTTGAAAGGTTAGGATGTTAGGAAGGTTGTAAACCCCAATAGACTAGTCACAATAGTTTATCGAGAAATATGAAAAATTATCAATCAGAAAATAGTAAGCAAAAATAACATCAGATTGTCACTATAAGTAAATGTAACGCCCCGCTTGAGGTACGTTGTTATTGTTTCCTCTTTTGCCCTTAATCGAGTTGGCTTTTGTTGTTTTGTTTGTTGAATGTTTGCCCTGAAAATTTGGATGAAAACAGAAGAAGTTCAGTCTGCCGCGCTTCGCCGGGGCGAAGAAGAAGCTTCGCCGCGGCGAAGATGTGTTGAAACCAAGGGGAACTCCCTGGACAGTTTCGCCGCGGCGACAGAGGTTTCTTCGCCGCGGCGACGGGCCGAATAAAAGGTTGATTGAGTTTTAGATATTTTCTTCCTTAAGGACAATTTGACCATTCTACCCCTAATTAGCAGGAAAAGTGGGGAGTTAATTGTAAGGATTTTTCATGGAGAATAGGTTGAGATGGGGGTGAGTTTGTAATGAATCAAAGGATATGGATGGAATTCCCAAAGTAGAACAAGGGCAAAATGGGAATGAGTGTGTTTATATTTCATTAAAAGGAATTAGAATCAAAGAAACCCCTCATTTTCTTCTTCTCAAACGTGACTCTTCATTCTTCTCCTCTCAACTTCTCTTTTCTTTTGATCAAGGATTTCCAAGGGATTTTTGAAGGGATTTGGGGTAGAAAAGCAACCTAAGGCTTCCTAAGGTAAGGATTTCTTCTTAAGTTGTGTGATTTGGGAGTTTTAACCCATATTGAAGTTTGAGGGTTTTCATTCTTTTGGTTAAGATTAGAGGAGAAGTCAAGCTAAACAAGTGAAAGGAAGAGTTTGTGAAGTCTCTCCTTAACAAGGTAAGTAAAACCCAACCCAAGTTGAGATTTATGAATTTTCTTGATTAGGGTTTTGATAGAAATGATGTATGTATGTGATGTGCATGTAATATAGCATGTATGAAGGATTAAATAGAGATTTCTATGCTTTGTGATTGTTTATACCTTGCAAATTTGAGAAATGGGTTGTTGGTTTGGCAAGGTAGTTGAGATGGAATTTAAGGGGTATTATGTATTCCCTTTTTGGAAGTGTTTTCTATGGCAGGTTTTGTGACTTTGTGAAGGGGTTTTTCCCCATTTTGGATGGTTAAGAAAAGTTTTAGAATCATGGCTATGATAGAGTTTTATAGTGCACATGAGTTGTTTGATGAAATGCCTAATAGAGGTTTGAGTGTGAGAAATGAACCTTAATTCTTGCAACATTGCATGTTGGCATCTCATAAGTGCATTGGTGAAGATGAACCATCCATAGGCACTAGTTGTACATGGAAAAGTGACCTAAGAAAGTGTAAGGAAATGGTTTATGCAATTACCCTATGAGTAGAGAGCTTAGTGGGTAAAATTACTCTAAGGGTAGAGAGCATTGAAAAATGCTACAATAGAATGAATTAGAAGAGTAGTATAGTTGGGATGATGCTTTGTGATCATCACCCGACCGTTATGGGAATCGGATTGATGCTTGGTGATCATCATCCGAATAGCCCTTAGAGTGATGGGTCGATGCTTTGTGATCGTCACCCGATGAGTAGTAGAGATGGGTAGATGCTTTGTGACCGCTACCCGGTTAGTGATAGATAAGTAGGTTGATGCTTTGTGATCATCATCCGACATTTAGTAGAAACGGGTTGATGCTTTGTGACCATCACCCGATAGTGACTAGAGACGGGTAAATGCTTGGTGATCGTTCCCCAAAATTCATGAGGAACGGGTAGGCGCTAGGTGATCTCCACCCGATAGTTAGAAAGAACCGAGTTGGTGCTTTGTGATCCTCACTCGGTAGTCACTAAGAACGGGTTGGTACTGTGTGAATTCCACCCGATAGCCATAGAGAGTGAGATGGTGCTGTGTGAACGCCATCCGGCCGTACCTCCGGTAAGATGAGGCCATGATGTTATTAGAAACAGAAATAGAATCAGAGATAGCATAAGGAAAGAATTAAGAGTTATTCATACGGGGACAGACAGATAGAGAGTTTTACTTACTGAGCATTATTTTGTGCTCACCCCGTTATTTTCCTTTGTGGATGCAGGTTCTAGATGATGTTACGGTCGGAGGGGCGTCGACAAGCAATGAGGAATAGCTACACTGTTTCCCCTGTTTTGTCTTTTAAAATACATTTTTTGTAAACAGTACTCTTTATGTATAAAAGACACATGAATTGTAATGAAAAGAAAACTTTGGGCCCAACTCTTCTATTGTTATTATGCATGCATTGTACAGTTTTCAGTAGGTGTTACAGTAAACAACAAGATTGCAGTTAGGAATCCTAAACTTTGATGTCAAAATAAGACTTCAGGAAGCATCACATCTGCCACATATAGAAAGAATTCCCCCCATTGAATGGTGATCTTGCAAACTCTTAATTGATCTCAAAAAATGAAAAGAAGAATATACTATAACACATTTTAGAACAAAGCATGCAACATCATTACCTCTACTTCACCCTGTAGACTAGAAAAAGTAACCTTTTTGCAATTAATAACCAAGTAAATCCATGTATTTACATTATGCAACATGTCTATTTTTTCCTATCTCAAAAAGCCTTGTTTTATTTTGGGTACAGCTGACAAATCAAAGTAAAAGATTTAGCATGGTTGTTCCAAGAAGTGAAGTTCTAGAGTGGTTCAAGCATAAGAGTGACGATAATTAAAAAAAAATAGAAAAGCCGCCAGATTTGAACAATAATAATAGCATGGTTGTGTGCTCTACATTTTTGGATTGTAAGATTTCGGGGTCACACTACAGATGACCACAAATTCCCCCCATTGAATGGTGATCTTGCAAACTCTCAATTGATCTCAAAAAATGCAAAGAAGAATGTACTATAACACATTTCAGAACAAACTACAAAGCATGCAACATCATTACCTCTACTTCACTTTGCAGACCAGAAAAAGTAACCTTATTAAAACCAAGTTCTCTAACACCAACAATTAACCCAAAATCAATCTCTTACCAAAGAAAAAAAAGAAAAGGCTTTATCTACCATACCATCAGTACATATCGTCCTAATCCACGTGGTTAGCTCATAATCTAACCTATTTTCTTTTTATTTTGGTGCATCAATGATAAATGAGCATTTTGCCCGCAACAAAATGCAGTATTATAGGTTTGGTCTTTGATTATTTATGTTATCCCTTGAATTTGCTTTTTGTACATTTATGTGAAAGCAACCAAACGGAGACCAAGCCATCACATTAAAAAATGCAAATACAAATCAATGTGAAAAAATGGTTACCGGGTGCTGGTAAAGATGAGTTTCTGGAGAGGTGGAGCTCGATTATGACGAATGAACAGAGCAGAAGATGAGAATGAAGAAGAGACCGCAATTGGCGACAGTTCCTGAGCAAGAAGAAGATGAGAATGACGGGGTAGCTCTTAGATCGACGATGACAGATGAACAGAGCAGATCGGCGGTGAAGAAGAGTGAAGAAAGGACAGATAAGAGATCGCAAAATGGGAGGAGATTCGCGATACCTCAGCTGACGACGAACTATGCAGTTGACGGTGAAGGCTGAAGCGACGAGATTCGACGGTGAAGGGGAGACTCTGGTGGATGATGAAATCTTTCAGACCAAAAGGGAGGCAAGTGGCATGAAAATGTGGGAAAATAGTTGATAACTTGATATTTGATTTGGGATGGGGGGGTTTAATGTTTAATTTTTATATAATATGGGTTTCTGTAAAAATAACAGTTGGACCGGTGGGTGCTACAATACACCAGTCCAACCGCGGGTGAAATTGGGCAAACTAATTATGTCGAGTTTAAGGTTCACTCGGCCCGGCTGGCTAGCCAAGTCCTGATTCAACCAGTCAGGCCGAGTTTTAAAACATTGGTTTTGATCCGGAGGGATCGACATGTAAGGCTGAACAATTTCTCAATAACCTTGACATACCATCTAAACAGTGATTGATCTGTTCTTCGTTTCACATGGATGGACCGACTCTTTCTTGGTATCATTGGATGTCTTTCTGATGGACAAGTTTGATCTTGGGGTTCTTTTCTACAAGCCTTGGAGGTTCGTTTTGGACCCTCCAAAATGGTGGATTATCAGGGGCAGTTGGCGAAACATGCGCAGTCGAATGGACCTCAACTTTGCACTCTGAAAGATCTGGAAGACTAGGCAACGAAGTTGATAGCTATTAAATCTTCGCATAACGCAAAGCTTGATTCAATTGAGGGTATTTTCAATGAAATTGTGCAGCAACTCCTAGTTTTAGAATCCAAGTAGGATAAAGTCATACGACAACCACAACCCACAACCTTTTCCCTAGAACTGGAAGTCATTTCTAAAGTGGGCCCCATCAATCATTCTGCAGATTATGTCACGGTTATTGTCGACCACAAGTCTACCGTTGGCCTTCCCTTGGTTCCTCACGGTCATAATAACAACAATCCTCCACCATTGTCGACACCCCTCACAAAGCATTCCACGCGTTTCGATCTCTCTCCGGTGCTACTGCCAAACATCATGTTGGGTGACGACAAAGGAATAAACAACTTCTTTATCGTGTTGATTTCTGACCCCGGCAATGGAACTTTCGCCATCTCTTTGCCTTTAACCTCATTTGTGCCAAATGATTTCTTATCGTTGTACTTGATTAGAGGTCTTGGCTTCAACAATAGTTGTGGTTTATGGTGTAGTACCTTGCAACCTTGAGGACAAGGTTAATCTGAAGGGGAAGGCAATGTTAGGATTATTTTAGTATTAGGATAATTATGTTAAGTCTTTTATAATTATGCAATTATCTAATTAGAATAATTAGAATATCTTTAGAATTAGGCAATTAGAGTCCTCCTAGGACTAGAATAATGTGTAAGGCTATATAAAGCCAAAAACAATTAGGGTTTGACAAGCAATAATCAATGAAATTCTCTTCTCTTAAACTCTGAATTATCATTCTTTTTGGAGGTTTTATTTTCTCATATAAAATAGAATCACTATCCTATCATATCCACCGTCATCAACACAATTTTCATGAAAACAAATCAAGATAAAAATATCTTAAAGAATGACACATGTATTGAGAGAAATGATTAATAAACTATTTACACATAAAACAGAAATGTGCCCACATGTTTTGTTAAGTATGATCATATGAACAAGGCAATGTGTACACATACAACAATATATTATAACATGTGCAAACTATCATAGAAACTCAACTGTGCTCAACAAGCAAAGTGTCACCTTAAAAAACAAGCCATTTCAATGGGAAAAAGGTCCAAATGTAGCATTTTGAAACAGTAGCCTCCCTCAAACCACAAAAAAGAGAGAAAAATTTCAATGAAAAAACCTCAGTATGACTTGTATGTCATACCAAAATATATTCCTTAGAAGAATCTATCATAACTGAAACAAATTAGAATTTATAAATAAGATATGATACGAAAAATAAAACTCTAACTAGTTAAGCCATAATTAAATGTGCTATATGATTTCTTTTGAGAACTTACTTGATTTAGCTCACCAAAGGGATTTTTTTTCTGGGTAAACCCGGTAAATATATTAGAAGGAGAAACAAGATATAGAAAAGGAGGGATAAACTAGAGATGGGCACGAGGCGGGGCAGGGTGGGGTCGAGGATCCCATTCCCCGTCGTTGTCCTCGCCACCTAGGACATCGGGGAATCCCGACCCTCGATTATGAGGATTTGCAAGGAAAATTCCCTAGGGGATCATTCCCCGCAAAATCCCCGTAGTGGGCAACAATTTCAATCAAACTTTAATTTTGTTAAGCGACAATCATAATTCATCTTCAATGCCTTATCCAGCTAAAATCAGCAACAATTAACTTGATTATCAGAACTTGATCAGTGAAACACTATTCACTTGATGAAATTCTACTTGAGTAAAAATGTATATATACCTATGATGAACTATGACACTAAGGTTGGAAAACTATGCATAAATGCATCCAACTTTTTCAAAAACATGTAAAGCTAATATATCCAATTTTTGAGATTATTTCATCCAATGTGCAGCAACCAACTCCATCTCCAAGTTTGAGATTGTTTTATCCAAGTGTCCTCTGCTTCACACTTTGCATCCATATCTAGCTTTGTATTATTTGATTTTATTATTTCATACTTGGTTCGTGACATCTAATCTTTCTATGGACGTTGGGAAATTTTAGACACTTTGTAGGTCTTTATATTCTATAGTATTTAAATTCAATTTAAAATACCATTAATCTCATAATCTACTTAATAGGGCCAAGACATTGTATTGGGACATATTCTTATATAGAGATATGTTCTTTATTTGTGGTATGATTAATTAGCAAATTTTTCATTCGTCATGTTATGTATTTAGACATATTCTTTTGGTTTTAATACTTATTAGGGATGTTTTATTATATTTATTGAGAATATAAAAGTTATTAAAAAAGATTGATTATATTTATGCATTTTGTTTAGGGATCGATAACCCCCACAAGCTGCAACCATCAACCCTCGAACAAACCCAAGGGAGCAAGAAAGCAAAAAAAAAAAAAAAAAAAAAAAAAAAAAAAAAACCTCTATACACTCAGCCCAGACAAAACCAAGACTATACAAAGCAGACCATACAACTAAGCTAAAAAACTAAGCTATAGCCCAAAAAAGGGAGAGCCTAGCCCAGCCAGGAGACAAAAAGAAACAAGCCCCAAAGAGCCATAACAATCAGCCCACACACGAAAAATTCACCCCAGGTAATAGCCCCATCAGAAGCAGAAACTCATCTTAGCCAAAACTAAAATCCCCAGACACTCTATCCACACAAAACCAATCAGCTCTTGAGTTTCCTAAGTTTTATGTGAAGTAAAAGTATAATGAAGTTTTTAAAATGAAATAGCAAACTGCATGTGAACTTAAGGATGTCTTATAGGATCATGGTCTCTTGAAAATTATTAGGAAAATTCATGAGAAGTTGCTCACCTCTAAATTTGTAATGCCAGAGGTGTAGCTAAAGACGACATTTGTGACATTCTTTGCTCCATAATTTGCAATTTTTCCAAGCACGGATAACTTTATTAATAACAAGTTCCTAGTCTTCTATCAAACCCTACACATTCTCTATTTCAGATTCCACATACAAGGTAAGTGAACTGAATTGTTAAGGATACATATGAAAAATACAACATAGGTGTATCAGCACAAATAATTGCATTATGAACTACCCAAAGTTAGTTAACCAGAATATCATTAAAGCTTTACATAATTGCATAATGTTAAAAGAATACCACTGGTCAAACCGACTGACAATTTTTTTTTATAAAATTTAGCAAATACACGCCTAAAAATTCGTTAAGCCTCTATATGTTTGAAATTTAGCAAACACACCCCAAATACAAATCGATCGGCAACTGGTTGGCAGTTACGACACCCCAAATGGAACCTCAATCATCCCTTGAGACTATTCCCCTAAAAATCTACCTAAGATCTGGCCGATGTCGGTTCGATTTCGACCAAATCTCACTAACACCGATGTCAGCATTCCAAGCCAGATCTCACAAACGTCGGCGTCGAAAACATTCCCCATCACCCAGAAAATACTCCCCTCTTCCTCCTGAACAAAACCCACCTCACCCCACCCTCGTTAGCCTTACCAATCATCAGCAAAAGCCATCTGTTTTTGTCGCCAGTGTTTTTTGATTTCCAGCCAATTTACTTATCGTAAATCAAAATTCATCGCCACCATTACAGTCAACAGAACTTTATCTTCAAAAGCCCCAACATCTCGACCTTCAATTGTTCACCGATCAATATCCCAAATTCTAAGGTCTTAGGTGAATAGGAATAATGTAAAACTAACCTGGTGAAGCTTTCAGGTCCCAATTAAATCGGTTAAAATAGTACCAGCCAGGCCAGGTTTTAAAATAGTGGTTTTGTAAAATGAAAAGTCAAAGTCAATAGGGTTATGTTTGTAAAGTTTGAAATGTTGTTTGCTTTATTATAATATTGTTTGCTTTATATTGAAACGGTGAGTTTTTGAGATGTTTAAAACTCATCGTTCCAATATAAAGTAGCCAATATTAATATAATCAACTGGGTCTATATAAGCATATGCTTCGGTGCTTCACACGATTTGTTTCTCTGTCTTGGTTATTGCTAACTGAACCTTTTGCTCTTCAACTCTGATTGAGAGAAGAACAAAATTAATATATAAACCAATATTTCAGAAAAATGAAACAAGTACTGAATGGAAAAAAAAAACCTTAGTTGAGTCCTTAACCAAAACAAAAACACCATATATACCTTTTTTGGCAGTGTAATGCAATGTAAAGGGAACAAATAATGATTTGAGTTTTGCAGAGGAGATGGTGGTGGTGGCAACTGGTGAAGTTGTAATGGATTTGAGGATACGAAAAATGGAGTTCATTTCTTTCTTCTCTTTGTATAAGCCCTTCTTTGTCTAAACCCTGGTGAGGTATATATCGAGCTTTAGAACATTAGACATTAGTGCTGATCTGTTAGTCTCTCCAAAGAAAGCATTTGCGGTGTAACACCACTTCCTACATGTACAAAAATAGCAGTATTAATTATAAAATCGCATAAAATCGCTTTTTCTGAACTCTTATGTGTCTGCTTTGTCTTAACTCTCACGAGCCTAAAGATAATAGCGCGTGAGAAGTTTAATTAAAATTTAATTTAATTTTAAAATAAAATTATCTTTTAATTGATATTTTATAAGATCATTTAAGTTTTTACATTCATTTTTGTGGTTCTTCTTCTTCTTCTTTGATATGGTAGAGCTGCCGTGACAGTGCTTGATGTAGCATTTCATCATCATCATCATCATCATGTTCTTCGATGTGGTAGAGTTGCTGTGACAGTGCTTGACGTAGCATTTCATCATTATCATCATCATCATCATCATCTTCTTTTTCAGTGTGGCGGGGTTGCTGTGACAGTGCTTGGTGTTGGTGGAGCTACTGTGATAGTGCTTGGCATAGCATTACTCATATATCTTCTTCTTCTTCTTCTTCTTCTTCTTCTTTGGGGTGGTTCTTCTTCTTCTTCGATGAGGTGGAGCTGCTGTGACAGTGCTTGGCGTTGGTGGAGCTAGGGGTGTAAACGAGCCGAGTCGAGTCAAGCTTTTGGCTTATAGAGCTCGGCTCGTTTACAACAGTGTCGAGCTCGAGCTCGAGCCTGGCGAGCCTCAAAATTGAGACTCGAGCTCGAGCCTGGGAGTCTCAAAATTGAGACTCGAGCTCGAGTTGGCTCGCGAGCCTGCTCGATATCGAGCTCGCAAGCCTTATCGAGCTCGAGCTTAATAAGGGCTCGCGAGCTCGATAAGGCTCGATCAAACCACCATTTATCCGGGTTTGATCGAGTCAAGTTCCCCTTTTTTACAACAATCTGCCTGCATACAGCATTTCATATTTACATCCAATGTTGAATTAACCATGACAGTTTCGAACATTACAAAATGTCTATTACCTTACAAAATCAAAAAACAGTTCTGAATATATACAAATAACATTCCTAGGAGATTACCGATTTCAGAGTGTCTGGTTCGCGATTTGGGATTTAGGGGTCTTTGATTGCGATTTGGGGTTTAGGGCAACTGGGATGGGGAACTGAAATTGAGTAATTGATGCTTTATTTTGGTGTATCGTGTTATTTCAAATTTACACTTTGTTGGGGGGGGGGGGAACTGTCATTTTTTAAAACTTTTTCACTGCAAAATATCAGCTTAATACCTAATAGTTTAAAAAATCACCAAAACACCCTGTGAAGTGTACAGTGCTTAATCGAGCCGAGCCGAGCCGAGCCAGGCTCGCCGAGCCAAGCTCGCAAGCCCATGAGCCTAGCTTCACTGTGTTCGAACTCGACTCGGTTAATGAATCGAGTTCGAGTCGAGTCGAACCGAGCCTTATCGAGCTGTGCTGAGTCAGCTCGCGAGCCGGCTCAGCTTGTTTACAGTCATAGGTGGAGCTACCATGACAGTGCTTGGTATAGCATTACTCATATATCTTCTTCTTCTTCGGTGTGGTGGAATTACTGTGACAATGCTTAGCGTAGCATTACTTCTTCTTCTTCTTCGATGTGGTAGAGTTGCCGTAAAAGTGTTTGGTGTAGCATTACTCATATATCTTCTTCTTCTTCTTCTTTTTCGGTATGGTGGAGCTACCGTGACAGTGCTTCGCGTAGCATTAGTCATATATCTTATTCTTCTTCGGTGTAGTGGAACTGCCATGACAGTGCTCAGTGTAGCATTACTTCTTCTTCTTCTTCAGTATGGTGGAGCTGTCTTAACAATGCTTAGCTTAGCATTACTTCTTCTTCTTCTTCTTTGGTGTGGTGGAGCTGTCGTGACAGTGCTTGGCGTAGCATTAGTCATATATCTTTTTCTTCTTCTTTGGTGTGGTGGAGTTGTCATGACAGTGCTTAGTTTATCATTACTTCTTCTTCTTCGATGTGGTGAAGTTGTTGTGACAGCGCTTGGCGTAGCATTACTTCTTCTTCTTCAGTGTGGTAGAGTTGCTTTGACAATGTTTGGTGTAACATTACTCATGTATCTTCTTCTTCTTTTTCTTCTGCGTCTTGGGTATGGTGGAGCTGCACACGATTTGTTTCTCTCTCCTGGATATTACCAACTAAACCTTTTGTTCTTCAACTTCATTTGAGAGAAGAAACGAATTAATATATAAACCAATATTTCAGAAAAATAAAACAAATACTGAATGAAAAAAAAAACCCTTAGTTGGGTCCTCAACCAAAACGAAAACACCATATCTATCTTTTCTAACAGTGTAGTGCAATGTAGAGGGAACGAATAATGATTTGAGTTTTGCTGTGGAGAGCAACGCAGAGGAGACAGTGGTGGTGGCAGCCAATGAAGTTGTAATGGATTTAAGGACACAAAAAATGGAGTTCATTTCTTACTTTTTTTTTGTATAAACCCTTCTTTGTCTAAACCTTGGCGAGGTATATATCGAGCTTTGGAACACCAAACATGAATATTGATCTGTTAGTCTCTCCAAAGAAAACATTTGTGGTGTAACACCACTTCCTACATGTACAAAAATAGCAGTATTAATTATAAAATCACATAAAATCGCTTTGTTTGCTTTGTCTAAACACTTATGCGTCAACTTTGTCTTAACTCTTATGCACTTGAAGATAATAGCGTGTGAGAAGTTTAATTAAAATTAAGTTTAATTAAAATTTCATTTAATTTTAAAATAAAATTATCTTTTAATTGATATTTTATACAATCATTTAATCTTCTTCTTCTTCTTTTTTTCTTCTTCGGTGTGGTGGAGCCGCCGTGATAGTTCTTGGCGTTGGTAGAGCTATTGTGATAGTACTTGGCATAGGATTACTCGTATATCTTCTTCTTCTTCTTTTTCTTCTTCATCGTGGTTTTTCTTCTTCTTCAATGTGGTAGAGCTGCCATGACAGTGCTTGGCATAACATTACTTATATATCTTCTTCTTCGGTGTGGTGGAGCTGCCGTGGCAATGCTTGGTGTAGCATTACTTCTTCTTCTTCTTCTTCTTCTTCTTCTTCTTTGGTGTCATAGAGATGCCGTAAATTGCTTAGGGTAGCATTACTCATATATCTTCTTCTTCTTTTTCTCTTTTTCTTCTTCGGTGTGGTGGAGTTGAGGTGAAAGTGCTTGGCATAGCATTAGTTATATATCTTCTTCTCCTTATTCTTATTCTTCTTCTTCTCCGGTGTGGTAGAGCTGCCATGACAGTGCTTGGCATAACATTACTTCTTCTTCTTCTTCTTCTTCTTCAGTGTGGTAGAGCTACCATGACAGTGCTTGACGTAACATTACTTCTTTTTCTTCTTCAGTGTGGTGAAGCTGTCGTGACAGTGCTTGGCATAACATTACTTCTTTTTCTTTTTGTTCTTCTTCTTCAGTGTGGTGGAGCTGCTGTAACACCCACAGTGAGGTAACTCATTTATGCTATAATACAATTAGTCTTGCTTGTTTTAAGGTGGAAGATTGAAAAATTAGAAATTGCAGACTTCGCCGCGACAAAGGATTTTTGTCGTCGTGACAATGAACTCTCTGCCCAAATCGTGTTTAGAATTTGTAAGCTTCACTACGACAAGGAAGAAAGTTCGCTGCGGTGATGTACTCTCTGGAATGCTTTGCCAAGGCGAAGAAAAATTTTCGTCGGGGCAAAGAACTTGTTGGAATTTTTGAGAAAATTCTAGAAAACTTCTTTAAGGGCAAAATGGTCATTCCACTCAGAATTTGTTGAAAGTGTGGGGAGTAAAAAGTAAGAGAATTTCATGGAGAATCCAATGAAGATGAAGGTATGATGGTAATTGACTAAAGGGTAAATATGATATTTCATAGAAAGTACAAGGGCAAAATGGGAAAGTATAAGTAATAATATGATATATTAAGGGTTCAAGAATGAAAACCCTACCATTCTCACACGCCACTTTCATCCCCAAATTCTCTTAATTTCTTCATCAAATTTCCAAGGCAATTTAAAGGATTTTTGGTTGAATTTTGGTAGCTATTCAATCCTAAGTGTCCAAAGGGTTTAAGAAGAAAAGGAAGTTTACCAAAGAGAGAGATTTTAGTGTGGAACTACCCAAGTTCAAGGTAAGTAAATCCAACCCTAGTCATAATTTGAGGAAGAATTGTGTAGAGAAAGTTTTATATGTATTTATATGCTTGATCGTTGAGATTTGTTGATGGAATTGATGATGATTCATGGTTAGAATTCCATCATGAGGAGTGATGATTGTGTCTATAGAAATTGATGGAAGTTTGGATGAGTTAAGAAAGAATTTGAGTAGAGTTATGGAGTGTATTTTCCTGGCTAGGTTTGAAGTTGTTTTTTTAGGGAACTTTGCTCCAAATTTTGGTGGTTAGAGATTGTTATGGAAGTGTAATCACCTTAGTGCTATATTTGTGCATGATAAGTGCTTGAAAATACACTTATACTTAGTGGTTTATAGGTATCATTTGTTGGAAATTAGGATTAATTTGCATGAATTAACTTAATTGTTTCATAAACACACTTTTCAGGATCACGGGTATTTTTGTTGTGTTTTCAGGAAATAAGGCTCAAAAAAATATTTGAATGAGAGATGATGTTGGTGAGAGAATTTGTGACTACTGGAAACAAACGGATCGAGAATCGGAGTTGAATTGAAGAAGTTATGGAAGTTGAAGTAAAGAAAAGATTCTAGATTACGTTCCAGCTAGAGCATGCCTCAGTATTTTGAGAATATCTTGAGATTTAGAACTCGGATTAGTACGATTCTTGGACTGTTAGAAAGCTGATTCAAAGGGATACATTTCATATGTTTACCACTTTTCCAAATTTCATCGTTATCGAGTTCAAAAATCACCATCTCTGAAGAATAGTGGAATGATGCGGGAAGAAGACCTGTAGCTACTGTGCCGCGGCACACTTTTTCCAGTAGCTACTATGCCACAGCACAATGCCGTGGCATAGTCACGATAGCTGGGAACTTTTCCTCCGTTTTTTACTAGGAAAATAGGGTTTTAAGAGTCCTAAACTAACTAGAATTAAGGAAAACAAAACCCTAACCCTTGTGGGATATAAATAGAAGTCTTTTAGCATTATTTTAAGGGAATTAATTTAGAGATAAAAAAAGAGAGAACAAAGATTATTCAAGAACTGAAGAAAAAGGGAGATTAAAGAAGGCTTGGAGAAGAAGAATTGGAGGAGATCATCATCAACTTCATTAATCCAACCAAGTTTCACTAAGTTTTTCTTCTTTTTTGTTATCATTATTTTTTATGAATAATACAATGATGTTCACATATTTATTCATGAAGAACTAATTCTTTTGTGAATGAGGGTGATTTCAAAACCCTAGGCATGTCTTGTGATTAATAAAATATGTATCTATTTATCTTTTGATCCCTCTTGGTTATCTGATTATTTCTCTGTGAATAGTGTTTAGATAGATTGTCTTAAAGTGCGCAATTAAATAGTTAGGATTAATTTATTAATGCCAATTTAGGTTGTTTAGTACGGAATCGCTTTATTAACCTAAATAACTAGTGGTAACGTGTATGCCTGCATACATGGGCAGTAATCACTCAAGATAACTAAACCAACCATATGAGTTTATCCTTGATTCAGTAGGTCTCTCACAACTTAATGCTTTTATTACTTTGAGTCTAGAGATCGTATCCTAGGTTATCTAATAAATAGGGAATTGGGTTACGACTGTGTCTAATCCAACGACTCAGTAAGGAGAGATAGAACTTATCAACATTTGGTATTTTCTGAGCTGATGTGATCAAGAGGGTAGAAAGTTAAAAGAGTGCTTTTATTATTTGTAATTCATGTCTAGTGGTGGCGAATAAACCTTCAATCTAGTTTCTCTTATTTATCTCTTTCGTGATTGTTTCATTGTTTTACTTTGTTTAATTTTAGCTTGATAGTTTTTGTTGAGTTTTTTAATAATTCGTGACAAACCTTATTAGAAGTAGATAATTAATTAAGTTCACAAATCCTATGCGGGAAAGACCCTTACTTGCTCTTTGCTATTACACGACTTTGCATTAGAATTTAGTGAGGTAAAATTAGGTATTGCATTTGCATGCATCAATGCATACAAAGTGTTTGATGAAATTTCATAGAGAAGTGCATGTATGAGTGTGTTGGATTTATCTTTTTGATATGAGTTTGTAGATGGTAGAGAAAGTAGAGAATGACATGTTTACATGCCATTTTGCATTATTGCATTTAATCATTTTAATTAAGAAAGAACAATAAGAAAAGCCCATCTACATGCATACATGCATATAAGAATTAATAAAGAAAAGAAATTGAATATTAATTCCTATAAGAAAGATAAAAGAAAAGAAGGTTGTTGCGATGGGGAACCCGTGAGTGACAAGAAGAAGAATATTCCCACATGTACGTCGCCTTTAGTGAGCGACCTAAGAAGAAAAAGAATTTGTACAGTTCATAAGAGTACATATGAATGAGGGCTGTACCCAGAAGAATATACCTACATGCACGCTGCCTTTAGTGAGCGGCCTGAGAAGAAGAAGAATTTGCACAGTCCGTAAGAGTGCATGTAGATGAGGACTGTACTCACTCACACGGCCAGGGTTCCGAATCCATACCTCAACCGAGTCCTATTGACAAAGAATAAGAAAGAAAGAAAAGAAGAGAATAAGAAAGAAAAGAAAAGAAAGAAGAGGAAAGAAAGAATAGAAAGAAAAGAAAGAATAGAATGAAAGAAAGAAGTAAAACAGAGAAAGAAAGAAGAACAGAATAAGAAATAGAAAAAAAAAAAAAAAATGCACATCCTATGCATTTGTGCATTTATATCATACTTATGCATGATACCATGCTTACTATCATGGGTAGTAAGAAATTAGAAATAGAGAAAGAATAGAGAGAAGTAAGAACAGAGAAAGAACAAAGAAAGAACCGAGAAGAATAGAAAAGTGTGATGTAAGAAAAGAAATTCAGATAACAAGCAACGGAGATAGAAGGGAATTATAGTGGATTTAATTACTGAGCAATTAGTGCTCACTCCGTTGATTTCTCTGTTTTTGCAGGAAATAGGTGAGAAGCGGTCGGATGGAACGTCGAGAAGTGGAGGAGAATGGCACTACTGTCCACTGTATTTTGAGATTATGTATATGATACTTTTGTTAATGTAAAGAAATTTTTGGGCCCGCTATTTTGTATCTAAATACATATATAATTTCTATGATATATTTAGTGACTTCATATTATATTTTCCAAAGTCTACTAGCTAGAAAGAGTTACTATAGCTATTGTGATAGTGCTTGGCATAGCATTTCTCATGTGTCTTTTTCTTCTTCTTCTTCTTCTTCTTCTGCACCTTGGGTGTGGTAGAGTTGCACACGATTTGTTTCACTCTCTTGTTTATTGCCAACTAAATCTTATGTTCTTCAACTCCTATTGAGAGAAGAAAGGAACTAATATATAAATAAATATTTCGGAAAAATGAAACAAATACTAAATGAAAAAAAAAAAAAAAACCTTAGTCGAGTCCTCAACAAAAACAAAAACACCATATATACATTTTCTGGCAATGCATTGCAATGCAGAGCGAACGAATAATGATTTGAGTTTTGCAGTGGAAAGCAATGCACAGGAGACTGTGGTGATGGCAATCGGTAAGTTGTAATGGATTTGAGGATACGAAAAATGCAGTTCATTTCTTTATTTTCTTTCTATAAACCCTTATTTGTATAAACCCTGGTAAGGTATATATCAAGCTTTGAAACACTAGACATCAGTACTGATATGTTATTCTCTCCAAAGAAAGCATTTACAGTGCAACACCACTTCCTACATGTACAAAACTAGCAGTATTAATTATAAAATTGCTTTGTCTGGTTTGTCTGAACTTTTATCCGTCTACTTTGTCTTAACTCTTATGTGCCTGAAGATAATAGTGCGTGAGAAATTTAATTAAAATTTCATTTAATTTTAAAATAAAATTATCTTTTAATTGATATTTTATATGATCATTTAATTTTTTACATTCATTTTGTGGTTCTTTTTCTTCTTTGATGTGGTAGAGCTACCGTGACAGTGCCTAGCATTGGTTGAGCTATCGTGATAGTGCTTTTCATAGCATTACTCATATATATTTTTCTTAATGCTTGGCATAACACTTCATCATCATCATCATCTTCTTCTTCGGTGTGGTTCTTCTTCTTCCTCTTATTCTTCGTCTTCGGGCTGGTGGAGTTGCCGTGACAGTGCTTAGCATTAGTGGAGCTATCATGATACTGCTTGGCATAGCATTACTCATATATCTTCTTCTTCTTCTTCTTCAATATGGTGGAGCTGCCATGATAGTGCTTGGTATAGCATTACTCATATATCTTTTTCTTCTTTTTCTTCTTCTTCCGTGTGGTAGAGCTACCGTGACAAGGCTTGGAATGCATTACTTATTCTTCTTCTTCTTCTTCTTCAGTGTGGTGGAGCTGTCGTGATAGTGCTTGACGTAGCATTACTTTTTCTTCTTCTTCTTCTTCAGTGTGGGGGAGCTGTTGTGACAGTGATTAGCATAACATTACTCTTATATCTTCTTCTTCTTCTCCTTCTGCGTCTTAGGTGTGGTGGAGCACAACAATTTGTTTCTCTCTTTTGGTTATTGCAAACTAAACCTTTTTCTCTCCAACTTCGATTCAAAGAAGAAATGATTTAATATATAAACAAATATTTTAGAAAAATGAAATAAATACTAAATGAAAAAAAAAAAAAACCTTAGTTGAGTCCTCACCTAAAATCAAAACAACATATATACCTTTTCTGGCAGTGTAGTACAATGCAGAGAGAACAAATAATGATTTGAGTTTTACAGTGGAGAGCAATGCAGTGGAGACGGTGGTGGTGGCAGCCGGTGAAGTTGTAATAGATTTGAGGATATGGAAAATGGAGTTCATTTCTTTCTTCTCTTTGTATAAACCTTTCTTAGTCAAAACCCTGGTGAGGTAATAATAATAATAATAATAAAAGTACCTTAAAAAACGGGTAATATTTTCCGTTTGTCGATATTTCCTTTGGAACTTCACTGAAGTCCAATGCCTTGATAAACTTTGTCTGCAACCCATATATCGCATTGCAAACTTTGCCCATATATCTAGAGATTGTCTCACCTGAATGTTGGAAATAAGCCATAATAGTATTGCATGCCTCGTTTTTTGCAACGGTTGTAAAAAATATCATAACCTGTTCTTCAATGCTCATCCTTTTGGAGTCTCGCAAGTTCCCTTTTTGTGCCAAAATATGACATAAGTAATTAAAACATTGTTTATCCATGCGACACCTCACAAATATTATGTTACGATGGCCATTAAGTACTGCCAACATTTTATTGTGACTAGTTAATATGGATGTATGCCATAATCATCGTCTATGTGTACCAAACTCTGTTTCCAATACGGCAAATGCAGACAATGCAACTGCAACATCTACTAGAATTTCCATTTCTTCATCATCATCATTTTGGTTATGAGTTGTATGCCTAGATGACGCCATCTAAACCTGTACATTTGTAAAACATTGATCATCAATTCATACGGTTGTGGTACTTATGAAAATATAACATTCAATATTTAATTGTACTTCCAATCTCCAAGTTATATGAAACATGCTCTAACATTAAAATAATATCACATTGTATAAGTACATACAATAGGAAACATAAATTACGTCAAAACTAAATCAAGATGTTGCAAAAAATAAACAACCGTATAAGGGATCAGTGCCCACTGGTTAGTACAAAATTGTGGGACTACACGTACGACAAATAGACTTGATTTTCATTATAAACCTAATCAATTTGAAAACTTACTATAAACCCAATTTAACCTATGCTCGTGTAGCATTCGTACGAATGCCCCCCTAAAACCTGGATTTTCATACAAGTAATCGATAACTTTAATGTAAATATTTGTATGAACTTGCATAGACATCAAAATGTCCACACAGTTGGACAAAGAAAATGGATCAGATTGACAATTGGTGTTCTCTCCAACCCCCCTATCTTCACTATGATTTCCAACCCCAGATCCCTTACTCCTATTGACAAGTACGTTTGTCAATTTGTGAATCACAGCCACAAGTTCTTCTCTCGAGTTGGATGTCTTCTTCCTCCTCTTGGGTCTTCCATGACTAGAGATGTTTGATCATTTTTCTCCCGTTGTTCGATCCAGATCAAGTTCGAACTCACTCTTGTTATTGTTAGTCGGTCTTGGTCAAATGATGTGTACACGGGATCCATTGGTTATGACATTGATTTTTATGCGAATCTTCCAATGGCTCCTTGCTTTTCAAAAATGTCCTCATATAACTCTTTATTCAGAGTCCTTTACGGAAGAATGGCGCCGCCTATTTGTTATGCTGGTAATGAAAACACAAGTACATTAATATGTGTTTGTTAAGGAAAAAGGCGTAAAACATACGATGTTGTAGATAAATATGAATTTAAAATATGAAAAGTTACCTTGACATATTCTTTCCAAACCTCTACGGTACATGTTGGGGTTTGGGTATGTTCATCCCAACCAAAACCGGTGTGTTGAATAAGTTTGCACCAAGCATTGTCTGTACTTTTCAACTAGTGGAACTTAGAAGCTAACTGTCCTGTGTCAAGCTTCTTCCCAGCCAACGGTTCCAAATTAGCCAACATATTCTAGTAATCTGATGTTTTAATTGCAGTACCATGGGCATTTTTCACACGCTCGGACAACAAAATCAGAAATTGGTAGGTCATCTCATCAGACCAGCTAACGTTATTACTCATCTAACAATGGTACGGTGGAACGACAAACAAAATTGAGACATTGTAATAATAAAGCAAACACATCAAGACTCACATATGTAAATTAAACCCTCATAAACTAAACATAGAGAAACTGTTAAGTCGTTTGATCCGACACTACTTGAAAACGTCAATATAGGAGAAGATACGGGCAGGGTTGACCAACAGCGTCTAAAGCAGATCGAAGTTTGTAAAAACATTAAAACTGCCTTCTTTGCCTATAGTAGTATTGAATCGTATGATTTTGCACTTTCATTACAAACACATCTCTTCATATGACAACTCCAAACTTGCAAAACAGATGGATATCTTGTATTACTAACAGTTAATTACAGAATCAATGAAGACGATATGATTTAACAGTCTCAAAACGCACCGTTTTGAAAGTATTTCCAAATGTTACAAAAAATGAATCAATTAAATGAACATAAAATGTTGTGATTTAAAATAAAAAATAGACGTCCCAACTACAAATTTCGTGGTTTTGAAACTTGATCGTAAAATAGCCAAACCCAATTTTGCAAATTTTGATTGACGAAATTGACGCTTTCACTTTTCTTTACCTCTTAAAAAGGCATTTTAACTCTATTCCAAATATTTTTTTTACTGCAAATTGCCCCTTTCACATTTTCATTTACTTCACATATTTCATATAATTTTCATTTCCCCCCTTATCTTCCCTTTTTATTTTTTTTACCTTTCGAAAGCCTAAACTTGTTTGGAACTTTGGTGGCTCTTGGTTGGAGGGGGGTGTGCAAGTGGGTGGCTGACTGTGGGTGAACTTCACTGGGAAATGTCCACCGGTGGTGGCAATCGGAAGATGGTGGCCTTGAGTCTTAAGCGGCAGAAGAAGGTGGGTGTGCAGGTGGGTGCCCGATGGTGGGTGAACTTCACTAGGAAATGTACATCGGTGATGGCAATTGGAAGATGGTGGTCTTGAGTCTTGAGCGGTGGAAGAAGGTGTTTTTGGGTGGTGTTTTTGAATGCAGATGGAAGAGGATGTTATGGTGGTTGTAATGTGGAAGAGGGTGGCAGTGTGTTTGTAATTTTTGAAGAAGAAATGTGGAAGAGGGTGGCGGTGGTTGATCTTTGAAGAAGATAGAAGTGATATAAGGCGGAATTGTGAAGACAACTGAAGAAGAAGTGATATGAAGGAGAAAAGAAGAAGAAGTAAAATAAAAAATAAAAAGCAAACTGAAGCGCCACCTGCATAATCAGAATCAGAAGTCAGAGTTAAATTTTTATCTACCTTAATTAATATAATGAATAAAATATTATTTTAGTCGTAAATTTTATTTCTTAAAGAAGAAACCCTCTCTGTAAGACTGTAACTCGTCTTCATCAAAATTTTCTTCTTCTCCAATTGCTCTAGTTGTCAACCCTCCATCGTGCGTCTAACATTATCGCACTCCAACCGTTAGCTCTTTGTCATCCTTCCGTCGTTTTTCTTTTTGGAAAACTTCTTCTTCTTCTTCTTCTCCAATCACTCTAGTTGTCAGCCCTCCGTTGTGCATCCGATGTTGTCGCGCTCCAACTGCCATCCTTCTGTCATCCTTCCGTCATTTTTCTTTTTGGTAATGAGTTAATCTGTTTTCTTCATATGAATCTGTTTTGTTTAAATCTTTATTTCTAGTCATACAGCCTTGATTTGCTCGATTTCGCCATTTTTGGGGTACTAATCCAGGCCATCGAATCCTAGGATTTGTTCTTCATTTGTGATGTTTAAAGTTTGAGTGTTGGCTGATGGTGCTGAAGCTTGCATTTTTTTTCTGTTTTGTTTTTGCTGGTTGCTTTAGATTTGTATGCTTCTACTGCTTGCGGTTGGTGCTACTAGACTACATGTTTTTTTATTTGGTGCTGGCCCCTTCTCTTGCTGGTTGGATTAGCGGGGTTCTTGTGTTGGATTTTTATGCTTCTGCTACTATTTGGTTTTTGCTTAAACATTCTTGTGTGGGTTTATGGCTAATGCTCGGTGATATTAAACCACTTAGCAACTTGCATCTTCCTGTTTTGTATTATTGTTTATTTCCCATAAAGTATATTAATCTTACTAGGACATGCATTTACTTGGTTGTTTGAGTGTTGGTTGATGGTGCTGAAGCTTGCGTTTTTTTTTTTTTCGATTTTTTTTTTTGCTGGTTGCTTTGGATTTGTATGCTTCTGCTGCTTGTGGTTGGTGCTGCTAGGCTGCATGTTCTTTTATTTGGTGCTGGCCACTTCTCTTGCTGGTTGGATTAGCGGGATTCCTATGTTGGATTTTTATGCTTCTGCTGCTACTTGGTTTTTGCTTAAACATTCTTGTGTGAGTTTATGGCTAATGGGTTTATGGCTAATGTTCGGTGATATTGAACCACTTAGCAACTTGCATCTTCCTGTTTTGTGTTATCGTTTATTTCCCATAAAGTATATTAATCTTAGCAGGAGTTGCATTTACTTGGTTGTTTAATTTTTTTTTGCAATTTGATTCTGGTTGGTAAATGATATGGAACTGTCTGATGCATGGGTTACCAATATTTAGCAATCTAACCATAGTTGTAAGTTTTTTGTTTGTTGAGTTCTTTTATCAATTATGTTTAATTTTTTGAGAATATTTTCTATTCTATTGGTTAGGAAGATTTCAACCATGAGCCTAGGTTTGTTTTTTCTTTCCCTTATTTTGTTGCGCCTATTCAATATCATTTTTTTTTTGGTGCAGATGAGTAAACTTTACGTGGTTTATGTTAGGCATGAACCTGGCATATATAACAGTTGGGATGAATGCAAATCTCAAGTTCAAGGAGTTTCAAATGTTGTGCATTGTTCTTCCTATTCAAGTTATGATGCTATCACCACTTTTGAAGCATTTGTAGAAGAAATAAATTGGTTGGAAGGAGTAAGACTCATTTTACATTCTCTTTCTTGCCACAATATGTTTATAGGCTAAATTATTAAGATTGACATTTTTTTTATCTTTTTGTGAAGAAACTCATCCTTCCTTGTGAATCTTGTGGAAAGAAGCAGAACCTCATGGTTTCAAATAAAAGGAAGACCATTGGGAAGCACTACTATTTTTGTATAGTAAGCATTACTATCCTTTGTACGAGGGAATGAGAATCAAATGATGTGGATGTTAATTATAATATTAACAATATTTTCAGTTTTTTTTTTCTTGCATGATTGAATTTGATTCACTTTTACTATCAATCACTAGGGTTGTGGTGATATGACATATGTCAAGTATTTGAGAGAGAAAAAGTGCAGCAGTGGGTTGGGCATGGGTAGCCCTAGCTCATCATCAACTATTATTCTAGCTTTAGCAGAGAGATGCGAAGCTCTGGAGGCAGAGGTCCAAACATTTACACAGCAAAGGGATGCTTGTGGTGAGAGAGCTAAGATGCTTGTAGATGCATTGAATGATATTAAAAATCTAAAATTGGGGGAATAAAACAGAAATTAGCTTCAGCTGCCTAAGCAATAATATATGTATTTGGGCAAGAACAAACCGAACATAATACTGTAAGTCTAAGGTTGTTGGGAGCCAGTATTGTGCTTTTCATTTATGAGTTTCTATTTTTAATGTCTCTTATTATTGGAAAGAAGGAAATTTTATACACGAATTCCTTGGCATCTAATTTCTTTTTCCCATATTTTGTGATATTGGAAAAATATCAATTTCACTGATGTAGCCAAGCCAATCTTTCTTGCTATTGCCCCTCCATTGTCATTTGCGTCCGTGAGTGGCAAAGTTGAGTTCCTTCTCAAGAGTATAGTTTGTTCGACTGCCACATTTATTTCCGAGTGCGTAAGTGTAGGGCAGCCGACAATGGCTCCATTGATGTATGTTGTAGTATTAAATTAATGGTTTTCTAAAGGAATATGCACCCTTGCTTCAATGAAATTTAGTCTTCTAAGATTTTTATATTTTGTTTTGTTTTAGTTTTTGGCAATCTGTGTTCCTTGGCTATGGTTAATCTATCTTCTCTCTATTTAATATCAACCTAATTAGTGGTGTAAAGGAAATTGCAGATTGGAGTAATTATGGAATATTTATGCTAATAAATGCTTGGAAATTATGCCTTCTGTTTTGGTGTAATAGTACTTTTACTACCCTACTTTTTTCAAGTTACTGATTAAGGGTGTTTTTGTAGATGTTGTAGTCTGCGCAGTGTGTGTTTCCTTGATGTCTATGGAGTGTGTGGCGATTGTGTAGCCTGTTGCTATTGCTTCTGCAGTTTGGACTGTGCGACATTTGGGTCATAAATGTCCCATAGTTTGTGTTGCAAAATGAAAATAGCTCATCTGAATGATTGGTATAGATGGTTCTCTCTCAGTGAGGAAACAAAAAGGAAGCGACGGTTATCAATTAAGGTTGGAGTATTATGGAATATTTATGCTAATAAATGTTTGGAAATTCTGAACACTATCAACATCTATAGGCTATTCTTCAAATTTTTTTTTTCCTATCCATTTTAAGCATTACTGAGGATACTTCTGCAGATGTATTGCGTCTACTACTGAAATATCTAAATTTTCATTTCTAGCCATGTGATTGCATCAGATTTCACACACTCTTATCTCCACCGTTAAAATCACATTTGCATCAGATTTCAAACACTCAGTTTTGGTCCTTCTCTATAAATGCAAGCTGGTTAATGGTAATCCTCTTCATTCTTTATTAAAATCTAGCTTTGCTTATATCAGTGGCATTGGATGGGGATGGGCTAGAGTTATATGGTTATACAGCTTGATATTCTATGTTCCACTGGACATCATCAAGCTCACAGTTCGGTAGGCCTTGACCGAAGAGGCTTGGAATCTCTTATTTGATAGAAAGGTCAGTGCAGTGTTTCATTCTTGTCTATATTTGATCATTCATCTTATCAAGGATTAAGCATAAGCTTTGTTGTTGCGTGATTTTGACACTAACTAATCGACACATACGTAACGTTGGTTGGCCAAGAGACACACATGGGTATTGATAACGTGAAGAACAAATGCAATAATGAGAGCTTTTTAAAGTGGTTCGGATGCTAAGGTAGCAAGTCCTACGTCCACTGATATTTGTATTAGTATTATGGGTCAGGTCGCAACAGCGGACTGACTTACAAATGATTAGGGAAATATAAATACAAAGGTACAAGAGAGAGAGAGAGAGAGAGAGAGAGAGAGAGAGAGAGAGAGAGAGAGAGAGAAAGCTAGTTCAGAGTGCAAAATGGCCGAATCCCCTTAATGAAGGGGTCTTCCTCTTTTTATAGTGAGATGAGTGCAAGTAATCATCATTAAATCCATGGGTTGGTGTGAATGTCAGGACAAAATCCGGCTTCACGTCACATTGCCCACCTTCCAAGCTGATTTCACTCGATTTGGAGTAGGGAAATGGACACGTGGGAGCTCTATAGTGTCTGGCAGGCCTGACGTGTGCTTACCGTTCTGACGGGAGCAGGTCACATCCCATCACGTGATTTTCCACGTCAGCCCTTGACTTCCCAGGCGTAACAGAAGTCCCCTAGTTTTTAAGGTTTGAGGATCGAACCTTGGAAACTAAGTCATGCCACGATTGGAGGTTCTGATAATTTCGACCTGAATGGAAGAAGCTCGAGACAAGGCCTTTTGCGAACACGACCTCGCACAAACCTCGCCCAAACGACCTAACAATCATCATCCAAGTGACCTGGCTTCATCGGGCGTTTCTTACCATGCCTTAGGGTTGGAGATTCAATGAGCCCATTTCTGTGCTGTCAGGCGCTCTGCACGTGTTAAAGCATCTGGCAGGCGCATTAAATACGTTGTGTGCTGACCCGACGTTGTTTTGACAAAGCATTAATTGCACGACACACTCGAAACGACAACCCTCATCACAACATTGAATGCGATGTAGGGCGCATTTAATGCGGAGAGAGAGAAGGGCGTCGTTTCGATTCCGAGGGGTGGTAACCGTCAGTTCATAGTCCATATAAAAGCCCAAATTTTTCAGATGATGCCACCAGAATCCCTGTTGCCTCGAGCGAAAAATCTTTGCAAACCGGAAGTTCTTCTTTTCCGATTGGCATCTCTCCGATATCCGAAACAAGAACCGTCCTCGGTCACGCACCCCAGAAGGTAAGGTCTCTCTTTTTCTTTCTTTATTTTGGGAGTGCAATGGCGTTGGGTCTCCTGGTGTTTCATCAGAGACACGACGCTGGCATCGGGTTCGAGCCGTAGATGGCGGCTCGAGTTATTGTTAGGGTTTAGGGAATTTGTTCCATGTCGCCGTGCAGGGCAACATGCGATGGCTAAAATGACCTTCTGTCTGTCGGTGTTGCAGACTATGGAATGGAACCTTCAGCGTCCAGACCCAAGGAAGGAGCCGGTTCATCTTCGCGGGATGTTCCCACGGACGCATCCCTTGATGTCTTCTCGGTTCTCACCCGAGAAGAGTTCAAGAGGATAAAAAGACAGTTCAACGTCCGCGCAGAGGTGTTCCTCGACGCCACTCAATCGTCGCGGTATCCTTCTGATGGCTTAGCTGCCATCTCCAAAGAGATCTTCAAGGGTGGAGGGATGATTCCTTTCCACCCTTTTATTAGGTAGGTCCTGGATCACTTCGGGATCGCACCAATGTAGTTGACGCCAAACGCGTATGTCATCACCGTTACGATGTACATTGTGTGTCGCGAGAGTGGCTTGAGCGAGCTAACGGCGGTGGAGCTCGGTGTCGCGTATTTTCTAAAAAAGAGTAAGGACAAGGACTCCTATTACTTATCCCGGTGACTTACCATCGCTGAAGGGATGCATAGCTATCCCAGCAACACGGGGGCCTACGAGACGAAGTTCTTCTTTTTCTGCTATGATGGCCACTACCGCTTTCAGAAACTAAGTAGGTTCTTCTTCGCTAGGTTCATTGGCCATACACTTCCTTTATTCTAACAACCTACATTCTTTTGCAGTTAACAAGACGACCAGCCAAGACCTGCTCACCGACCTGGACATGCTTGTGTCTTTTGGAGTCCTCCCCGAGGAAAGTCGGGATGCGAGGAAGCTCGTGACGACCGTGAACTTGTGGAAGTACGATTTTTTTAGTAACAACGCGTCTTTGGAGTCCCCAGAATGTAAGTTACACTGATTCCCTTTTGGTCGTAGAATAATTTTTGTTTAGTTACTAATGTACTTGCATGCAGCGACCACGCCTCCGAAAGAATCCGAGCAGCCCCGGCGAGTGCCATTCAACTTCCCTCGATCGAGGAAGGCCAGGGGAGCCGAAGCTGCTTTCCCTACAGAGGCACAGCCGGTGCGAACTGTCCCGCCTCCCCAGCCTCGTCCTGAGGAAGAGACGACCAGGACAGAACAGGTCGTTCAGCCATCGCCTGCTCGCCCAAGGCGTAAGACAATTTCTCAGCGGTCGAAAAAGAGGAAGCAGATTTAGGTCGACGAGTCAGAGACTGAATTTGAGGATGAACCCCTGAGGTCGCAACGGGGCATCGGAAAGAGGTCGGGTAAGGAACCCAAGGAAGAGACAGTGGCTGCTGACAAGGAGAAGGACACACCAGTGCTGGACGCGCTTGGGTACCTGCCCGAATACCTACAGCCGATAGTCTACTCTCTACTTGAGTATGGGCTATCGGAGTCATATGATCAGTTCGCCGATACGGGCGATGTTGACCTGATGACCACGTCGTTTCAGTATTTAAGCAAGGTAAACGAATTGTCCTTGAAGAATGTCCGCCTTTTTCGTTTTAACTCTTTTTTGCTCGCAGACTCTGCTCGCCATGAGAATGTCCCTAGAGAAAGCTCGGTTGGGGGCCGCGAAAGGGAAAAACGACCTGAAAGATGAGATTGCAAAGCTCAAACAGAGTCTGGAGGACGTTGAAGCGGAAAGAGCGCTGTTCGCTGAGGCAGCGAATAGATACTTGAACCAAAAGACAGTCGATATACGCACAGTTGACTTCCAAAAGACGGAGCTTGAGCGACGTGCGGAGGAAGTGAAAGAGCTTCAAAGGACAACCGTTAGAATTTCCAAGGAATTCGGAGTGAAGGACTGGGAGCTTCGAACGACCTTAACGCGGGCTCAGCGAGCAGAACAAGAAAGGGAGGCCTCCAAAAAGGGAAGGCTAGATCTTGAGGCCGAACTCCAGGAGAGTCGGGGAAAAGTTGCTTTCCTGACTGAAGAAATGCGGATCCAGTTAGAGGAGGTCGAGGATAAGGCCGCCGACTAGGCGATCGGGTCCATCTATGTCCTGTGACCAAAGAACCCAGATCTGGATATGTCCGACCTCCCGAGGGATTGGCAGGAAGCCTTGCAGATCTTGGCGAGGGAAGATGATGAAGCAGCAGCAGCCGCCCGAGGATCCGACCAGGCAGAGGGTTCGGGTCTTACTTTGAAGGATCCCCCCACCGACCAGGCATAGTGCAATGAGACCGACTCCATTGGAATTAATAGGGCCTTAACAATTTTTGTTGTAAATAAATGACAATACATTTTGCTTTCAATTGCTGTTCGCTTTATCATACATGAGTGCAGTTTACAATTCAGATTGTTTACATAGGCAATATTACGCGCGAATTGTTACAAGCGAACAGAATAAATGCGAACTGTTGCAAGCGAATAGAATAATACTTTACAATAAAAAGGGAACTAACAAAATCAAAAACTAATTTATAATGAGAGCTGAGTTCGGGATTACTGATAGTATGGTCGGAGGTGCTCGGCATTCCAAGCTCGGGGTACTTTGGAACCGTTCAGCCATTTGAGATGGTAAGTCCCCGGTCTGATCACCTTGTCAACCCGGTACGGACCTTCCCAGTTCGATCCTAGTACCCCCGCACTTGGCTCCTTGGTTCCGAGGAGAACTTCTTTTAACACAAGGTCACCGACCTAGAAGTCTCTTCGCCTGACCTTTGAATCGAAGAACCTCTTCGCACGTTGCTGGTAGACTGCTATCCTTAGCGAAGCCTTGCTGCGGTGTTCTTCAATAAGATCCAGACTCGCTCTTATAAGTGCTTCGTTTTCGATCTCATCGTACGAGTCCCTCCGAAGAGAACCAGTTCCTACCTCCACAGGAATCATTACTTCGCAGCCATAGGCTAGCGAAAAGGGCGTTTCTGAGATAGAAGTTCTCAGAGTTATCCTGTATGCCCATAGGACTTCGGGGAGACCGTCGGCCTAATTTCCCTTGGCTGCCCCAAGTTTGGCCTTTAGATTGTGCTTGATGGTCTTGTTGACAGCTTCAACTTGGCCATTTGCTTGCGGTCTGGCGACTGAGGTGAATTTTTTATGGATGCCCAGCTCGTCGCAGAAATGCTTGAACTCCTTGTTGTCGAACTGCTTTCCATTATCTGAAATTAGGGTGTGAGGAATTCCGTAGCGGCATACTATGTTCTTGAAAATGAAGTCTTTCAACTTTCTGGTCGTGATCGCGGCCAGCGGTTCAGCTTCCACCCATTTTGTCAAATAGTCTACCGCGACCATGGCATACTTAACTCCTTCTTTTCCGACTGGCATGGGACCGATAAGGTCGATCCCCCACATAGAAAATGGCTAGGGGCTAGACATCGTTACCAGCTCGTAAGAGGGGGCTCGCGGAATGTTCGCGAACCTCTGACACTTGTCACACCTCTTGACAAAATTGTGGGTATCTTCTTGGATTCGGGGCCAATAATACCCTTGGCGAACAATCTTGTTCGTAAGAGATCGTGCGGCGGTGTGATTACCGCATATCCCTTCATGGATTTCTCTCATGATATAATCTGCCTCTTCACTGGTTACACATCGGAGGAGAGGGGCACTGAATCCCCTCCTGTACAGTTGGTCTTTGATGAGTGTGTAGCAAGCAGATCTTGTTCGCAGGACCCGTGCCTCGACCTTGTCGTCAGGCAAGATCCCATCCTTGAGATACCTGTAAATGGGCGTTATCTAGGAGTTTGATTGCGTTACACTCACAGCCTGTTTGGTTGAACTGATGCTCGGGGTCTCAATGAACCGAACAGGAATGCTATCAGGTGCCTCTGAGTCCAATGACGAGGCTATCTTTGCCAAGGCGTCCGCCACAAAGTTGCTATCTCTAGGGATCTGGGTGATCGTGAAATGCTTGAACGGCTCGAGAGCGGCCTTAGCTTTTTTTAGATAACGGATCATGTTTTCTTCCTTGGCTTGGTATTCTCCTAGGATTTGGTTGACGACCAGCATAGAGTCGCTGTGGACGCTGATCGTGGTTACGCCCATTTCTCTAGCCAACCGAAATCCGGCGAGCAGAGCTTCGTACTCAGCTTCATTGTTGGTCGCCTTGAATCCGAACCGCAGAATGCCGTGAATACGAGCCCCTTTGGGACTCAAGAGGAGGAGACCTGCTCTTGCCCTTTTTCTGGTCGATGATCCGTCGACATAGAGGTTCCAGGTCGATAGGTTCTGAATGGTCTCTTAGATGACTTCACTGGGTTGTTGCTCTGACTCATTTGGGAGATAGGAGAATTCTGAAATGAAGTCAGTGACAGCTTGCCCTTTGATGGTCGACCTGGGCTTGTATTTCAGGTCGAACTGGCTTAATTCCATGGCCTATTTGAGCAGTTTACCAGAGGCTTCTGGCTTCTGGAGGACCTGTCTGAGGGGGTAATTAGTCATTACATAGATCGTATGGGCGTGGAAGTAAGGTTGCAGCTTTCTGGAAGCGATCAGCAGAGCATAAGCTAATCGTTCCATTTCAGGATACCGTATCTCGGCATCTGACAGGCGCTTGCTCGCATAGTAGACAAGCCATTAAACTTTTTCCTCTTCTCGAACTAGGGCTGCACTGACCGCAGACTGCGAGACAGACAGGGACAGGTACAGGGGCAAAATCTCTTGCGGAAGAGGCTTAGAGAGGAGAGGTGGCTTCCTGGGGTATTCTTTTATACTCTAGAACGCCTGTTCGCATTCGAGAGTCCATTCGAATTTCTTATTGGCCTTCAGAACATTGAAAAAGGGCAAGCAGCGATATGTTAGCCTCGATATGAAGCGACTAAGTGCTGCTATTCACCCATTTAGGCTTATGACCTATTTTTTGCTGGTCGGGCTCTCCATATCGAGCAGAGCTTGAATCTTCTCGGGGTTTATTTCTATCCCTCACTGATTAACCATGTACCCCAGGAACTTTCCTGACGATACTCCGAATGAACACTTTAGAGGATTCAACTTCATTTTGTATAGTTGGAGGATGTCAAACATCTCAGCGAGATGTGCAATGTGTTCTGAGGCGACCTAGGATTTGACCAGCATGTCGTCCACATAGACCTCTATTGTTCTTCCGATCTGGTCGGAGAACATTCGATTAACCAGCCACTGGTAGGTTGCGCCAGCATTCTTGAGGCTGAAAGGCATAACTTTATAACAATACAGCCCCCGGTCTATAATGAAAGACATATGCTCCTCATCTGGGCCATACACAGGGATCTGATTGTATCCTGAGTATGCATCCATGAAACTTAGCAGCTCGTGCCCCGAGGTGGCATCCACGAGCTGGTCGATTCTTGGCAGAGGAAAGCTGTTTTTCGGGCAGGCCTTGTTGAGGTCGCTAAAATCAACGCAGGTCTGCCACTTTCCGTTTGGCTTCTTTACCAGGACCAGGTTGGCAACCCACGTCGAGTAAAGTGCTTCTCAGATGGACCCATTTCGGAGGAGGTTTTCCACTTCTGATTTTAATACAGCATACCGCTTTGGAACCATTGCTCTTCTTTTTTGGCGAACTGGCTTGGCCTCGCTGTCGACGTTTAACGCATGGCAAATAACGTCCGAGCTGATCCCGACCATATCTGCATGTGACCAAGCAAACACATCGACATTTTCCCTGTGGAAACCTGTCAGTTCGTTAGCGAGCTGGGGATTGAGATTTTTACCGACTCTTAATACCCTGCTCAATTCTTTCGGGTCAACCAGCACTTCAGTCAGGTCCTCAACTGGCCCACTGGAGCGGCAGTCTTGAATGCGAGGGTCTAGGTTGTCCTCGGCCAGGCCAGGTTGTGGATCGATCCTGCTAATCGCCATGGCCTGGCGGGGTGCACTTTGCGGAACGCCCTTTCCTTTGTGCACCATTTGGATTGCTTTTACATAGCAGTCATGCAATGCGCGCTGAGACCCGCTGACTTCCCCGATCCCCGTCGGGGTGAGGAACTTCATCTTCAGATGGTAAATTGAAGTGACCGCCTTGAACTGTCTTAGTAGAGGTCGCCCAAGGATCCCATTGAAGGCTGACGGGCAGTCTACCACTAAGAATTCGGTTACCTTGGTCACTTCGTCGAGATCGCCCACCGTGACTAGGAGTGAGATTGTTCCCTTGGGGAGTAGATGGTTTCCTGTGAATCCGTATAGAGGGAACGAGGCAGGCTTTAGGTCGGCCTCGTCCAGGTTCATCCTTTCGAAAGTGGATGCAAACAGGATGTTCACAGCACTTCCGTTATCCCCTAACATTCTCTGGGTGTTATAGTGCCCTATCAGGGGAGTGATTACAAGGGCGTCGTCGTAGGGATGGTGCAACTTGGCCGTATCCTGCTCGGAGAAGAAGATTTCCACCTCCCTGCAAACCTTTTGTGGTCGCCTATCCGCACTCATCACTCTAATAGGGTCATGATATGCTTCACGAGCATACCTTTCTTGGGCACCTCGTGAATTTCCAGCCAAATACGGTCTTCCAAAAATCAAGTTGAGACTGAACACCCCTTTCTGATCGCGACGCATCTTACTTGGCTCCCCCCCATCTTTCTCTTTCGAGGGAGCAGAGTCATCGATGTATTCCTTGAAGTGCCCCTTCTTGATAAGTTCTTCGATTGCTTGCTTCAAGGCTTGGTACTCGTCAGTATGGTGTCTATTGTCCCGATGATAGCAACAATACTTTTTATTATTTCTGGCTGTCACATGGGTTTTCATGGGTTCGGGTTCTCCGAGTAGACTAGCTTCTTCGGATTTACCAAGAATGGCAGATACAGAGGCGTTCAGTGGAGTATATTGGGGCCTGTTGCGGTCGCGACGAGGAATGGGAGCATAAGACTTTTTGTGCTCGTAGCGGGGTTTCTTCCCTTTTCGCTGATCGTCAATGTCTCCTTTGTGATCAGCTCTCCTACTTTCTCCCTGACCAGACATACTGCCCGAAGCGCCGTGATCGCGACGACGTACTGCTGCCAATGAATTTTCTATACGGAGATACTTTTCCGCGAGGTTATAGAATCTGGTGAGGGAAACATCATCCTCAACCTGTAATTCTTTCCACAGGTCAGTTTACGGGCGAACTCTAGCTATTATGAGTGTTCGGATGGACTCTTCGGGGACGTGAGCCACCTTGTTGAGTTCTTTGTGGAAACGGTCGATATAAGATTGTAGGGATTTGTCCCTGTCTTGCCTTATGTTGCTGAGATAGCTCAGAGGCATCAAAAACTTTCGATTTGCTTGGAAATGCCGTAGGAACGTCGTGCTCATCTGAGGCCACAAACTGATCGATCCCGACATGAGCGACCTTAACCATCGTTTGGCATGAGAAGTTAGAGTCACGGCCAAACAACGGCATTTTGCAAGATCCAAAACCTGGTGGAGCTCCATCAGGTCGTTGAACTCATACAAATGATCCTGCGGGTCATGGTTCCCATCAAACGGCTGCATGTCGGGCATTTTGAACCCTGGCGAGAGTGGAGCAGCTAACACTTCAGGAGAGAAGGGGGATGCAGTGGCGACCTGGGCCTGCTCATTTTGCTGCTCTCTCAGCCTATCCAGAGCTCACTGCAGCTCCTCAATTTGTGGTAACGGAGCCAGTTGGGGATTGCTTTCACCCATGCGAGTCCGGCCCTTGCGATTACGGTTCAAGAGAATCCGAAGGTCGGACTCCTCTTCGCCTCGGTCGACACTTCCGGCTGCTCTAGACACACATTGGCTAGAGGCATGTGAAGGCGATGGATGGTGCGGGGTATTTTCATGACCCTTGCGATGATACGAACCGCTCCGCGAGGTATGGGGACCACCTGCATGATAGTGATCAGGATCGTTCTGCTGGCGGTGATAAGAATCGCCCTGCTCAGCACTTTTGCTTGGGTTCACCTGCGATGTGGCATGGGATAGCTCGGGATTTACCTTTTCGTCGAGTCTCAGCTTTGTCGGCACCCTACTTGGGGCACGGTTTGTGTTCGCTGGCCCTTTGGAGCCCGTAGGCTTGCTTTTTGCCACTTGCTTACCCTTACGTCTACGCGCTGCAGTGCTCGCGGCACGGGCTATTTCCCTTTGCCACGCTTTCGTGCGACCTGTGGGCGTTTCTGGCGGTTGCCCTGCCCCAACTGTTCTAGATGGCATGCCTTGGTCCAGACTATCTAGCCTTTGGTTGACCGTCTGGAGAGTATTGTCGAACCTCTCCAGGTAGCTTCTGATGGTGGGGTCAAGCTGCGAAGCTGCTGGGATATCTACCGCAGCAATTTGTGGGGCTGGAAGTATTCTGGAAGAGGTATCCCCTTGGGTCAGGGGAGCTCCCTCAGCGCGCTGGTTGGCTTGCTTAGGTTCAGATTGGCGGGCCATTTGTTGCTGTAGGACCAGTAGGTTAGAGATTCTCCTGATGAAGGATGAACACTAAATCTGGGCCCTCCTTCTAGCGCCAAACTGTTGATGCATGATTTTGACACCAACTAATCGACACGTGCGTAATGTTGGTTGGCCAAGAGACACAGGTGGGTATTGATAACGTGAAGAACAAATGCAATAATGAGTGCTTTTTAAAGTGGTTTGGATGCTAAGATAGCAAGTCCTACGTCCACTGATATTTGTATCAGTATTGTGGGTCAGGTCGCAACAGCGGACTGACTTACAAATGATTAGGGAATTATAAATACAAAGATACAAGAGAGAGAGAGAGAGAGAGAGAGAGAGAGAGAGAGAGAGAGAGAGAGAGAATGCTAGTTCAGAGTGTAAAATGGCCGAATCCCCTTAATGAAGGGGTCTTCCTCTTTTTATAGTGAGATGAGAGCAAGTAATCATCATTAAATCCATGGGTTGGTGTGAATGTCAGGACAAAATCCGCCTTCACGTCACATTGCCCACATTCCAAGCTGATTTCACGCGATTTGGAGTAGGGAAATAGACATGTGGGAGCTCCATAGCGTCTGCCAGGCCTGACGTGTGCTTACCGTTCTGACGGGAGCAGGTCACACCCCATCATGTGATTTCCCACGTCAGCCCTTGATTTCCCAGGCGTAACAAGCTTGAAAATGCTTTTCATGCTTTTCCTATCTGATTTTGTGTTTCAACATACTGCTTTTACTTTTAGGAAAGACTACGGGAAGGAAGATAGAGCAGTTCAGTGGGTTCTTTCTTAGAGAAGTCTTCAAGGTTTAATGGCTGCAGAGGAGTTCAATGGTAAGTGATCTCGATCCTCATTGATTGCTGAGTACAATCTACCAAAGTTATCAAATTGATTTTCGAGTATGATTTGACAAAGTTATCAAATTGATGTTCAAGTATGATCTGCCAAAGTTATCAAAATTTTCTATCCAAGAGTCATTCGAAAGTGGCATTTGTAATTTATGCAAGGAAGTTCTCAATTCTCTAGGGTCTAAAAGGCCAGGAATAGGCGACTTCGGTTAATAATTCTTGCTATTTCTTAGTTTGTTTCTCAATTTTTTGATGCAGAAGAGGACTATGTCTTTGGGTATGAGAATTTTCTCTTTGGAATTTACTAATCTGATGTTGTTTGATGCTGGTTTCATTTTGCTCTGTAACCAAGTAAACACTTTTATCTTAGAGTTGAATAAATTGTAGAAAAATTGTTTGGTATATTTTTTTGTAAAGGGTTTATTGATAGAATTCTTTGTTGCTTCTTGTTAAATTAATTTTTATTATTATACTGTAAAAACTTATCAATTAACATTTTAATATTATTAAATATTTGATTGGTAATTTCGTAATCACTAACTTAAAGACAAATTTGGAACTATTAATTTCAAGTACTAATACATTATTTAAAAACACCACATTAATACATCTCTAACGAAGCTGTTGATTGTCAACCCTTAGAATCGTTTATATAGTTATATTCCATTAACAACTACGACATTGACATATGTTGTTCCAACATTTCAGTCGTATATTATCCCACACATGCACTATGTCATCAATAATACGTTACTACGGTTGACTAGATCCCTCCTCATTTCCTTCATTAGCTGCCCTGTTTTGGTCATGCAAATATACTTCCGCGGTAGACTCTTTGAAGATTTCATCCTGCATATTATACCTTCTGATAAAATTATGAAGTACACAACATGCCATAACAATCCGAGCTTGTTTCTCCAACAGGTAATTATTCATTCTATTAAGAATCCAGAATCTTTTCTTTAGAACACCAAAGGTTCTCTCAACAATATTACGGAGTGATGCATGTCTGTAGTTAACCAACGCCCGTGGATCAGGTCAATTATGACGATGATCATGTAGATGGCAAGGAACTCGTCTATGAGGGGCAAGGAACCCCCTTCTATTTGCATAACCCGCATTAACCAAATAGTATTTACCTGCAACAACTCACACATGTTATTTGATATTTTAATCCAAAAAAACAGAGCAAATATGCTATAATACGTAAAGAAGCTAGTTGTACCTGGTGGAGGATGCGGGAATCCAGAATCAGGATCACCAAGAACCGAATTTAAAACCTTTGAGTCATGGGCGGATCCTTCCCAACCAGTGATGACATAAGTGAACATCATCTTGAAGTTACATACAGCCATGACATTCTGCGACAACATTCTTTAATAATTTCGGAAGACATCTACCAACTCAGCTAGAACCCAAGCATCGACATGTGTGCCATCAATTGCCCCTATACAGTCCTATGAACAAAAGTTAACATTCAATAATATCAACCGACTGTCGACATAAATAATACAACGAATTGAAGTATGTACAAATAATAATAATAATAATATAATAAAAGTACCTTAAAGAACGGGTAATATTTTGGGTTTGTCGACATTTCCTCTGGAACTTCACTGAAGTCTGGTGCCTTCATAAACTCTGTTTGCAACCCACATATTGCGTTGCAAACTTTGCCCACATATCTAGAGATTGTCTCACCTGAATGTTGGAAATCATCCATAATAGTTACTGTATGTCTTGTTTTTTCCAACGGTTGTCAAAAATATCATAACTTGTTCTTCAATATACTCATCATGTTAAAGCCTCGCAAGTTCCCTTGTTGTGCCAAAATATAACATAAGTATTTAAAACATTGTTTATCCATGCGGCACTTCGCAAATATTCTATCAGGATGGCCATTAAGTACTTCCAACATTTTATTGTGATCAGTTAATGCGGATGTATGCCGTAATTATCGTCCATGTGTTCCGAAGTCTGTTTCCAATATTTTAGACTCGTTTAGATTGACTTGTTTTGGATCCGTAGACGTGGGACTTTTACCCGTTTGGACCTGAGCCACACTTTGCCCACCCCCACGTTTTGCCAGGTCTAGTGGGTGGGGAAGTTTTTGTTAATTTATAAACTTTAATTGTGGGGGGTGTTTAGCTAAATTAACAAATGTAGGGGGTTAAAAATAATCTAAATATTTTCAGAAAATGTATCAAACACATTCTCAAAATCTTATCGTATTTGATTAAATCTATTCTATCCAAAATAGAATAGGATAGTATTTCGAAAAGTTAAACAAATGGAGTAGATCGGCTTAACCAATCTAACGGAAAACGGTCAATGGTTCGGTTCGGTTTAATAGAAAATTTTGACTAACTTAAGAACCGGTCAAAACTGGGTTACATTGTAAGGGTGTGCAAAATTAACCGAAACTCAAACTGATTGTGGTACTCGAATCGAACCGAACTAGTTTTTTTGGATACCCAGGTATTCGGGTCAAGGGTATGTTGGTACCCGAATATTCGGTTCAAGTACTAGTTAATTTTACAAATTCATTCAGGTGCCCCAAGTTATCGAATCTCTAAATTAAAAAAATATATATTATTTTAATATTTTAATTTTTAATTAAAATCCTTTTTCCCCAAAATCCCTAACGCAAAATAAAAAAAAAAAAAAATTAATATTTTAATTTTTAACTAAAACCCCTTTCCCCCTAAATCCCTAACTCAAATTCAAAAAGCAAAAAACCTCTCTAAGACTCTAACTCGTCTTCGTCAAACTTCTTCTTCTTCTTCTTCTCCAATCGCTCCAATTGTCAGCCCTCCGTCGTGCATCCGGCGTTGTCGCGCTCCAATCGTCAGCCTTCTGTCGTCCTTCCATCATTTTTCTTTTCGGTAATGAGTTAATCTGGTTTCTTCATATGAATCTTTTTGTTTAAATCTTTATTTCTAGTCATACAGTCTTGATTCGCTCGATTTTGCCATTTTTTTGGTACTAATCTAGGCCATCGAATCTTAGGATTTGTTCTTCATTTGTGATGTTTGAAGCTTGAGTGTTGGCTGATGAAGCTGAAGCTTGCGTTTTTTTTTTTTTTTTTTTTCTGTTTTGTTTTTGCTGGTTGCTTTGGATTTATATGCTTCTGCTGCTTGCGGTTGGTGCTTCTAGGCTGCATGTTTTTTTAGTTGGTGCTGGCCCTTTCTCTTGCTGGTTGGATTAGCGGGGTTCTTGTGTTGGATTTTTATGCTTCTGCTACTATTTGGTTTTTGCTTAAACATTTGTTGTGTGGGTTTATGGCTAATATTCTGTGATATTGAAGGACATATCTTAATGAGAGCACATGCTGATTTTTTTTTTTTTTTTTTTTTGTTGATTGTGCTGAGGTGAAAATGAATAATTTTGGATGTAAGATCAACGTGCATTTACACAATGTCATTAATCTCAGATGTGGCGCAGAAGTGACCCAAGCATTGTAGTCTACAGGTTTTGAACATGTTCTCCAGCTGCGAGACAAGTTCAACCACTGTCGAGGCTTGGTTCAAGCATTTGTAAATTGTTATGATGAAGAATCTCATTGCTTTAGAGTAGGTAATGGTTGTATATAATTGTTAGATGTTTTATATATCATGGATTTACCGATTGTTAGTAGACCCGTTGTAGGTAGGGAAATTGAAGATATAACTGCATGTAAGAGGTGCTTCGGAGATGTTGAGGGGTTGTGCATAAGAATAAAGGGTTACAGTTGAGTGTTTTGAGGCGTTTAACTGAGAATGAAAGATTAGTTTAGTCCAAAGGGTGCGGGTCTTAGTTTTGTTGATTATTGGCTCTTTTATAATGCTAGATCATACTGGTTGCCAGGTTAGTGCCCGTTATTGCCCCTTGTAGAAAATACTGATGAAATTAAAAATTTTGCAAGGGGAGAGGCCATGTTGGTGCATTTGCACCATAGTTTGACAAAGTATAAGAAAAATATCACACTTATTGATAGTGGTTCATTTTTTTTGTCAGTAAGTGATTTTCTAATTATTTTAGTTTTCATCTCTGGTTCATTGAATTAATAGAATTTTAAAATGTTTTTTTTTCCTTTTTGCAGATATTTGCCTTGCAGCATATTCCTCTGCCGCTAGAAAAGGTGGGTAACCCTACACCACCAAATACCTTCCCCCTAATGGACAATGGTCAAGGCTTCTTGTCTCGGTGAGCAAAAATGTACATACGACACCGAGGACAAATGATGTGGCTGATCTTTTGGAAGATTTGAATGTTGTAAGTCTTTTTATGAATTCAATTTTATTTCCTTGCATCTTATAAACACTTAAATATTTATGTTTTTTCTGCAATGAATGTTGTGCAGGATGATATTTCACGACAACCTTACCAAAACTTGCCAGTGGACTTTCTTCCAATGGTTTATCGGAGGCAAAAATATATGAGCTTAGTAATATTTCCAATGTTGTGGTATAATCATTGCCTCTACAATAAACCATATCTAGCACCTCAAAAATTTGGATTATCAAATGAGGTCATAGATACAATGGAAAAATGGTTTCGAAGAAATGCGAAAAAGACCCCTTTAAGGGAGAAAGGGATGTCAAGCAACGATGTAATTTCTTTTTGCTTTATGTTATAATTCTTTTTGGAAAAGTGCTTTTACTTTTTTGTTTTTTGCATCAGGCAAAGGAAATAGAAAACTATTCAATTATTCGGAGTCGTGAAATAGAGGCTAGATCAAAGATTAATGATCAAGGCTGGATTGTTTTGGAAGATGTAGATGTGGATTTGGAGCAGCAACAACAATTGAATGTTCAAGTAGCTGAGTTGGAATTGGGGGAAGGGAGTCGTCGATATGATGACTTCGTGTTTGTTTGAGGCAGAGGAAGGGATAGGGAATGTGGGTGCAAGTGTTGATGCACCTAGTCAGTTCGGTTCTGAGATAGAGGAAGGGGTGCAAGCGCTGATGCACCTAGTCAGTTGGAGGAGAGGAAAGGCGGCCGAAGGGAGGGGGGGGGGGGGGGGGGGGGGGGGGGGGGGGGGGGGGGGGGGGGGGGGGGGGGGGGGGGGGGGGGGGGGGGGGGGGGGGGGGGGGGGGGGGGGGGGGGAGGTGGGGTTTGTTTGTAGGGGGTGCAAGCTCTGATGTACCTAGTCAGTTCGGTCCTAAGATGGAGGAAAGGGGAAGGGAAGGGGAGGCAAGCGCGCGTTGAGGCACCTGATCGATCAACACATACGGAAAATTTGAAGGGGGATCTTCGGCAGCCCCAGAAAAGGAAAATGAGAACTAGGCTGACAAGTGTTCGATTGTCTCCTCTCGCAGAAAAAAATGAAGACCTAAACTCAGCTCTTTGCTCGAAAATTATGATTATAGTGTTATAGTTGATAAAATCCCGAAAAAACAATCCAGCCTAGAAAAGGAAACTGGTGGAGCCACTAGTTGCAAAGCCTCCTGACCAAAAGGAGCAGAGGGTAAGTTTTTTTACTTAGTTCTTAGTTTCATAACAATGCTGTGGGAAGCACCGAAGATATTGTTAATTTTCTTTTGTCTGAATCCTCTGTTGAGTAACTGATATTCATTTGAAATTGATTTTTTTTTTTTTTTTTGAATTATGACTGCTTTATGATTGGTTATACCTTATGCATATGTACATACTTGTGTATCCATGCAGTTTCTTGCTTCTAGTATTTACGTGAAAATTATGTTGGTTTCTCCTCGGTACTTTTGCCTTGCCTGTCTTTTGGGGATGGTTAAGAAAAATGCGAACCTGATTTGATATTTTCTGTTATTGGGTAAACAAATTTGACCATTTGGTGGTTCCCTTCTTTCTAATTTGTTAGGAACTTCTACTCATTTTCCCTTCAAACTTGATGGGAGATGTGCTTCAATAAGTATTAGTTTGATTCCATATGGAAAATTACACAAGCCCTTAGCTGCCTGGGTAACATGGTAGTTGTATTTTATTGTTGCTAGTCATTCAATTTTGCTGTTACTTGATGTGATGTTAGGAAATTATATAAAGGTGATATGCTTTTAAGGAGTACTTGTTTTCTTTCTTTCTCATGTGTTGTAAATGCATCCATTTGCAGTGTTATTATGGAGGATGCTAACCGTGCCATTGAGATGAAGAATGGCTCATCTGTTGGAGGTCAGAAAATCGAAGTTAAACATGCCATTCATCGTGCTTCGTTGGAGCAATGCTGCCCAAAAGCAGCTCAAGGTTGTTATCATTCACATTGGTTTTATATTTTTGGTATATTGTGTCTTGATATTTCATATTTTACTAAAGGCTTCAATTTTTTGGTAAAATTTGTCCCACATTTTTCCTCAATTAACTAGTGGTTCAGTCAGATGATATAGCGGAGACAAAGAAAGATAAAGATGGTTCAACCTCTGAGGCAGAGAAGCTTTCTTCAAACTTGCTTGATACAGGTCTTAAACCATTTACCTTTTATCAAAGTTTGTGGCTTGCTCATATTTCTTGTTTAGTTTTTGCAATTTTTTTTGAATGAAATATCAGACAAAACCGTGAAACCTAGAAAAGTGGCAAAACTTTCCATTGACTTGGCAGATAAGGAGAATTGTTCAGAGAAGCAGAGGTGACCTTAGTGTTGAAGTAAATTAAAATATCAACTGTTTCATAAAGTTGTAGTTGTTTCACCAATAGTTTTCTTCCATGAAGTTTTTTCCGTGTAAATTTTGTAAGAGGTAGAGGTTTACTTTTTGGTAGAAGTAAAAAAGTTCTGCTCATAATACAATTATATCAAGGAATTTCGATTACAATGTTCAAGTTTTGAAAGATTGCCACTTGACTATTTCCTTCTCTTCCATGTGATGCTATGCAGGGTTGCTAGGACTGTCATATTTGGTGGTCTTCTTAACACTGATATGGTAGAAGCTGTCCACCGTCTTGCCAGAAGTGTTGACGTGGTCTGTTCTATAACTTATCCTCTTCCAAAGGAAGAGCTTGAACAAAATGGTTAGTGATTTCTTTATATTTATTTTTGTTCTTAATTTCGGGCAAGGGTGGGGTTGGAAGAGAAACTTAGACAATTTAAACATCTCTCTTGATGTGCTTCACATGCCTTTTGCATGTGTAAACTTATATTTGAACCTTGGCCATAGGGGTGAGCACGGATAACGGGTAGAACCGGAACCGGGAGGTAGAACTGGAATCGAAACCGGAACCTACTCGGAACCGGTACTGTGCGGGTAGGTTCTAGTTCCAATTTTTTGGAACCGATACTGTGCGGTTCTGGTTCCGGTTCTTGTGTGTGGAGGAACCGGAACCGGAACCTGTAAAAAAGGTATCTTGTTTAGAACCTGTAAGGGGTACCCGGTTTGGAACCGATTTTTGGAACCTGTTTTAGAACCTGGACTACAATGAAATATTTGTGAAATGTGAATAATTGAGGGTTTCTATTATTTTACATATAAAAAAATTTAAAATAGAAGTTAAATTTTTAGAATAACCTAATTAAATAAATATACGAATACAATTATACTTATTACATATAAATTACACCATGTTAAAAGTTTTATTATATTATAATATATTAATATTAAATTTTTGATTAATTAAGTTAATAATTGGAATTATGATCCAATTAAAAATGTTTTACATTTTTAATGTTATTAAAAGAATTATTTTTGAATAAAATAGTATATTTGATTGAGTAATAATATATTTAGTTATTTACTTCAATTATCAAGTTCTAAGTATATCTATAATAAATTANTTGAGTAGATAATACATTTTGTACAAAAATAATCTTTAATTTGAAAACATGTATGCACTTTTGGGTGCTATGGCAATTTAATTATCAATCACATAATGCTCATAAAAATACTGAATCCATACCACACTAGTACCCTAGGACCTATGCAATATCTCTCACATAAAAGTCCCTAATACATAAAAGCAACTAGGTGTGTCTCCATCACACTTGAACAACAAATCCCGCCCAAGTCTACCGTCTGGGCGTCATAATCTACATCCCACCCAATTCTACCCTCTAGGTGTCATAATCCCCACCCAATTCTACCCTCTAGGTGTCATAATCCTACTCAGGCCTATATAGGCCTGGTGTAATCCTGCTTGGAGTTCGTCAAGGATCCATCCTACCAAGGGGATATCGTGATTGTATACAGTGACGGATCATCCCATTGTGTGCGTGTAGGGCCAAATGTAAATACTAGTTGGTGTTTGGAGGGGGAGGGGTACTATAGAACTGTGATCTCAAAGCCGAAAGATAAAGCACATCCACATACATTGCATCCGAATAGCCAAACACATTATGAAATATGCATGCTCTTGTGCAAGTATATATAATAATATTATATAATCCTCAATCCAATGCAACATTTGTAATAATAAAAATAAATAAGCATGTGAAAAATTCATTTACAATCCATAAAACAACTTCCTCTCAAGACAATGCCAACACTTTCTATCTTTTTAGTTAACACCCCAAAAGAACTCTTAAAACTGACAATTTCCCCCTTCTTACCCGAGAGCTTTCTGCCTCGGTAGAAGAATATCACTGCCACGACAGAAAAGCTTTTGCCCAAAGACTTCTTCTTTCTCTCTGTTCAGCCTTTTTCAACTATTTAAAAGCAATATAGTATAATCAACCCCTTTCCAAATACAACACAATAAACACCTATGTTTTTATTTAACTCTCCCCTGGCAAAATTTTCTCTAGTCCAAGGTCTCACGACAAATCTAGCATGTACCCTGAAGGTTTCTGTAATGACTTCTTTCTCCTAGTATACTTTAGAACATATACAATAAAAACATACATACTTAGCATATGAAAAATAGTTGGGCCTAAATTTTTCTTTACTTATAAAATATAATTATTTACATATACCAAAATAACAAGTACAAAAACTTTAGCAACGGTGGACAGTAATGCCAATTCTCTCCGCTTGTTGACTTCCTTCCGACCGCTGCTCACCCATTTCCTGCAAAACATGGAAAAACAACGGGGTGAGCACAAAAATGCTCAGTAATTAAATCCCTTATCTCTTCTCCTACTTTGGTACTTTCCTTACTTAATTCTCTTCTTCTTTCTTTCGTTCTTCGTTCTTTCTCCCTTTTCTTTCTCTGTTTCTAATTCTTACTGTTCTTTCTTTCTTCCTAATTCTCGATGTTCTTTCCTTCTCTCTGTTCTTTCTTTCTATTCTTTCTATTCTTTCTAACCATGATGGAATTCATGGTAATATACATGAATGATATGCATATGCAATAATGCATAAAAATGCATTTTCTTTCTTCTTTCTATTTCTTTTCTTTTCTTTCTATTCCTTTCTTTTCTTTCTTGTCTTGCTTGCTCAAGCTTCTCTTTTCTTTCTTGTTTTTCTTTTCTTTTCTTTGCTTGTTCAAGCTTTCTTATCTTGTTTTTCTTATTCCTTCTTTTCTTATTCTTATTCTTATTCTTTCTTTTCTTATTCTTATTCTTTCTTATTCTTTCTTTTCTTATTCTTTGTTGATCAGACTTGGTTGATGCATGGATTCAGAACCTTGGCCGTGTGAGTGAGTACAGTCCTCATCTACATGCACTCTTGCGGACCGTACAAATTCTTTCTTTCTTTCTTCTTAGGCCACTCAATTAAGGTGGCGTGCATGTAGGAATTCTTCTTGGTACAACCCTCATCCACATACACTCTTACGGGTCGTACAATTCTTCTTCTTATGCAACTCAATTAATGTGGCGTGTATGTGGGAATTTCTTCTTAGCACTCACGGTTCCCCATCACAACAACCTATTCTTTTCTCTTCTTTAACACTTTTCTTTTCTTTAATTCTTTAGTGCTTTTTCCTTCTTTCTCTTTATTCTTAGAGTGTTTTATTCTTAAAATTCTTTATTCTTTCTTAAGTTACTACACATATACAAATATATGCATATGGATGGCTCATGCTTAGAATTCTTACTTAAATGCACTCATGAAATGCAATTATGCAATGTTGCATAAAATTAAGGTTTCTACTCATACTCATGCTTCTCTTAGGCATTTCATCAAATAATAAATGTGCATATACAAACTGTACTTTAACTATAATTCTATTTTTTTCTTAAACCATCCAAAATGAGAGTAAAACTCTCTTGTATCATCACAATCCCTATCACGGCAAAACACTCCCAAAACTTTCTTAAACTCTTCCAATTTCAACCAAACTTCAATCTACCATCATACAATCAAAAACACTTCTCATACTCAAATATATCCAACAACAAGCATAAATAATCACCAATCTCATCTCAATTTCCCAACAATCATAACAGATACATGCTTAAAGAAATCTCTACTCAATTGATTTCTTAAACTTTAACTTGAGTTGGGTTTTTGAGTTGGATTTACTTACCTTATACTTGAGTAGTCTCCATTAAAGCTCTCTACTCTTGTTGGACTCAAATTTCCTCTTAACCCTAAGCATAAACTTAATAAGAATTCAACTTCTACACAAGTAAATCTTATATATAGAGCAAGAATTCTTACCTCTTGTTGCCTAGGATCAAAACCTTGTCAAAACCCACTCAAAAGCCCTTAAAAATCCTTGGAAAATTGAGTGAGAAGTTGAGAGTAAATGGGGAAGGAAAGTGGCGGTGGAAGAAGAGAAATACGGGGGTTTGTAGACTAAACCCTTAATATCTTATTTTATAAACATACTTTCCCATTTTGCCCTTACACTTTCTTGGAAATTTCATCTTTGTCTCTTAGTCAATTACCATAATGCCCTCATTTTTATTGCATTCTCCATGAAATTATATCTCTTTTCACTCCCCACAATTTCAACTAATTTTGAGTGAAAAGACCATTTTACCCTTAATACAAGTTGAAGGCATTTTCTTCACATTCTCTCAAAATAACTTTAACAAAAATCAACTAAGGGCTATAAAAACATAACTTAAACTACATACCTCCGTGTGGGCGTTACAGTTTTGGTTGTCACACTTAACCCCGCAAAATCATATAAAAAAAGTTTTGATAAGTTAAAAATCACCCCCTAGAAAATTATACATGCACCCTTGGAAAAGTTTCATTCATCCTTATTGGGCAAAATATCAAAAAATCCTCTCAACTTTTTATATATGTTGTGGGCCTCCTACATTCTTACACTTAACCACCCAAATTATACTTTAAAAACTAACACATAGGCCCCTTTCCATTAGACCTGGCAAAATGGGTCTAGACTTGCGGGTCGACCCCAAACCCGGGTAAAAAATGTAGGGTGTGGGTCTTTAATATTGGACCCGTTTTTCTATTACCCATACCCGGCCCAACCCGTTTTGCCAAGGGGTCAAACGGGTACACCCGCGGGTGCCTGCGGGTGCCCGTTTGTTTTTTAAAACAAAAACACCTTTCCCTTTTTCATTTTGCAGGGATTCCCTGAAATTAAAAATTGAGGAATCCAAATGGGTGGTGAACTGATGAAAAAGAAAGTGGGAAAGTTGAGGAAGAAGATGATAATGGGTGGTGAACTGATGAAAAAGAAAGCGGGAAAGTTGAGGAAGAAGATGATAAGAAGCGAGAGGGAGTTAACAAGAACAAGACAAAGAGGGCTACAAACAAAAGACGAGGGATCATCCACTAAATATCAAAAGCTTATTTCGTAGTTTTGATCAAATTAAATAAAAATTCGATTTTTATTCGCTACCATATACATACTTATCACTGTTAATGGAAGCTCCATCGAGGCTGCCAACTTTCAAGAAAGCTTGTGGAAGCTTCTCAGGTTGCTTCTCCTTCAGTTACAACTTCAGCCAAAGATTCAGAGAATTTTAAGACCATTCTTAAAGTGATCCCATCCCCATGTTTTTGCCCCAAATCGCAAAAGCCCTAACTCAAACTCACTCTCTCTGTCTCTCATCAACCTCCTTCAGTCATTAGCCACGTTTGTACTCTACACTGTCGGCGCATCAAGGACAATCGACAAAGTTCTTTTCTCTTTTCTTCTGTTGCTTTTTCTTATGTAGATTTTTTCGTTTTTCATATTTTTTTTTATGTGGGTTTATTTGGTTAATGAGGAATGAAAGGAGAATCGATAAAGTTAGGTTCTGGGTTTCTGTTTGGTTGGTGAGAAAACTTGGGAGAAATCGTGGGTTTATATTTTAGGAAGATTTGGGGTGTAACTGCAAAAATCTAAAACTTGTGTGAATAGTATGGGCACCCGCGGGTCCACCCATACCCGCATAGGGTAGGGTGTGGGTCTAAAATATTGGACCCGTTTAAATCGACCCGTTTTAAACCCGTACCCGTGAGACCCGTACCCGTAAGACCCGGGCTCGTACCCGGCCCACCCACCCGTTTTGCCAGGTCTACTTTCCATGCCAAATTTCTCATTGGTCTAGAGGTGGGAATTAAGCCTAGGCCCAAAGGGCCCAACCCAAAAACCCGGTCCTATGACCAAACCAGGCCTAAGGGAGGAGGGCTCAACCTTACTTAGGACCAGTCCTAGGCCTGGGCCCAAACACCAATATGATTGCTCAACAAGACGAGTCACTCGCAAGCCAGCTCGGCTCGAGTACGACTTGTTAACGGCTCACCTCATTTGGAATCGAGCCAACTCAGCTTGATTCGTGAGAGAGCATGAGCCGAGTTCGAGTCTGCCTTGGCTCGGCTCGGCTCAGCTCGGCTCGTTAGGCTCACAAGCCGAGCTAGGCTGGAATTATTAGGGGCATTTTAGGGTTTTTATAAAGTATGGGGGATTAAAATAAAATTTTCAAAACAAAAAGTTTACAAAAATGACAAAGAACCCCCAGATGTTAAAATCCCTAAAAATGGGACTAAAACCCTTTGCCGTAAAACCAAACCAAATCAAACTATTTCAGGCAAGTTGTCACCGTCAAAGTTGGTGGAGAGAGCAGGGGAAATAAAGAGAAAGAAGTTTAGAAAGGAAGAGAAAATAAGAGAAACAAGAACCATTATTGAGAGAGAAAAGAAGAGAAAGCAAAAGAGTAATAAGTAACAAAAAGAGAAGAGGAAGATGGGTTGAAAAGAAAAGAAAAGAAAAGAAAAGAAAGGTGTTAGGTGAAAGTTAAAAGAAAATAAGTCGAATTTTCTTTTCAATTTGGAACATGGGTTTTGTTACCAAGAGAGAGATCAGAAAGCAGAAGAAAATATAAAACCCTAACGCAAAAGAGCAATGAGAATACCTTTAGAGTTGGTGGAGAGAGCAAAGGAAACAAGGAGAAAGAAAGAAAGGAAGAAAGAAAAAATAAGAGAAACAGGAACCATTGGAGAGAGAGAAAAGAAGAGAAAGCAGTAATAAATTAGAGAGAGAAAAAAAGAGATAGGAAATGAGTAATAAATGAGAGAGACAGAAAAGAAGAGAAAAGAAAGGAGTAGTAAATTAGAGAGAAGAATTTGCTCTAAATTTAAAAAAAAAAAAAAATTGCATTTTTTTACTTGGCTCGCAAGCCAGCTCTAACTCGGCTCATTAAGCCAGCTTGCGAGCCAGACTCGAAATCTTCTCCCCCTTTATGAGCCGTGTCGAGCCAGGAAATTAGTGGCTCAGCTTGGCTCGAACTCAAATTCTCCTTCCCTTTCACGAGCCAAGCTCGTTAAGTCAAAAACTCGGCTCGACTTGAAAACAGCCCTACCAATGTTATGATTATCCTAAATGAATCTTTCTTTGAAACAAAAGAGAATATATCTTGATAATCAATTCCTTCTTACTGAGTGAATCCTTTGGCTACAAGTCTTACCTTATATCTTTCAATATTGCCTAAAGAGTTTTTTTTTTTTTTTTTTTTTTTTTTTTTTAAAGACCCATTTACAACCAATGGCCTTTCACCCTTTAGGCAATTCAACAAGATCCCAAACTTGGTTATTAGCCATCAAGTTCAACTCAACCTTCATGGCATCATAGCATAATGTGGATTTATTTCCACTCACAACCTGTGAAAATGTAATAGGGTCATCTCAGCACCAATATCCATGTCAGATTCTTGTAGGTACACAACATAATCTGAAGAAGTTACAGGTTTCCTAACTCTTGAAGATCTTCACAATGTTACATCAACATCTTCAGCTTGAGAATGTTGTGTAACTAGATCTATAGGAACATCCTCATGATGATGTGGTTCTTCAACGATTGGTTGTTCATGAGTCTTCGAATCTTAATGATTATTAGGAAACATAACCAATCTATGCAAAGATGTAGGAGCAGGTTTGAAATTGTTATCCTCCTCAAAAACAAAGTTTCGAGCTTGGTACTCCCTCTAATATCATCTTTCTCAAAAAACCTTGTATTCATAGATTCCACAATTCTCGTTGCACGAGATGGACAATGAAATATGTATCCTTTAGACTTTTCAGCGTAGCCAATGAAATATCCACTAACTATTTTTGAGTCTAACTTTGTCTCATGTGGACTATAGATCTAACTTCAATTGGGCAACCCTATACATGTACATGCCTTAAACTAGGTTTCCAACATTTCCATAATTCAAACGGTGTTTTGTGAACCGATTTGGTTATAGTACATATGTTGCAGTTTTTAGAGCTTCACTCCACAAAGACAACGGGAGATCGGAGTTACTAATCATACTTCTCACAATGTCCATCCATGTTCAATTTCTTCTTTTAGCCACACCATTTTGAGATGGTGAGCCTAGCATTTTGTATTGTGCCATAATACCTTGTTCTTCAAGAAACCTTGCAAATGGACTTAGAAATTGTCCATTTTCAGTGTATCTACCATAATATTTACCACTTCTATCTGACCTCACGATCTTGATTTGTTTGCCCAATTGTTTCTCTACTTCTGCTTTTTAGACTTTAAAAGCATCTGGTGTTCCACCTTTATCATAAAGCAAATAGAGATACATATATCATGTATAGTCATCAATAAAGGTAATGAAATATTTTTTACCATTAAAGCTCGTTTCATAAGGACTTGAAATATCAGTGTGTATAATCTCTAGAACATCAAAAGTCCTTCTGGCACCTTTATTGGCCTTGTTAGTTTGCTTGCCTTTAATGCAATCCACACAAGTACCAAAATCAATAAAGTCAAGAGTCTCAAGGATTTCTTCATTTACCAATCTCTCGATTTTATTAATGGAGATATGACCTAATCACCTATGCCACAATATGGAGGATTTCTTATATATAACACCACGCTTAACGTCAAAATTATTACTATGCACAATTGTAAGGCTATAATCAAGGGTAGAAATTAAATGAAGTTTAAATAACCCATCATCCAAAATACCATTACCAACAAGAACATTGTCTTTATACAAATGAAGGGAAGTACCAATGAAATTGAAACTGAAACAATAAGGTAAAAGTCTTAAAATTGAAATAAGATTTCTAGAAAAAGATGGAACATAAAAGGTTCTTTCAAGGTCTAAAACAAAACCAGATCTAAGGAAGAGTCTATAGGTCCTGACCGTCTCCACATGTGAATGCATCTTGTTTCTTGAATAGATGGAACATTCACTTTTCATCAGTTTCTTTAGGTTTAAGAAGCCATTGTTAGAGTAGGTGCCCTAGAGCTAATCAATTATTGTAAAATTGACTCTGTAATAAATGTTTATTTATCAATAAAAGGCATATTCTTCTATATCGTGTATGTAATGATATATGTCCTTAGGATGGTAGAATCGTGACGAGGGTATCAAGTGTTTCAAATCTTGATATTGAGAACCCTATGATCACATATGGTGGCCATTCTAGAAACGTCCGTAGCCTCAGTATTATTCTGACCAAGGACACAAATAATACAGTAAGGCTATCATAGTGTTGAACGACCCTATCGAAAGGCAGTGACTGATCTCACTTGTCAAGGTTGTTTGCCAACAACTTCGTGCAATGCATAGGTGCTTGCTAGAGACAAGTTCACTAGACATACCCACCAGAGGATTCCATATGGATGGTAACCCCAGTGTCTATGGAATAAATCTTCTAACAGATGGTGGTGCATGTGATCCTTAGACTTGAGATCACCAGAGTGCCTTGTGCACCAATTGGTGTAGTTTGACACTAGCCCAACGTAGTTCTATTCAGAGCTATCAATACGGTAGTGATTGGCTACATTGAGAAGTGTATCGAGACTATGGTGGATCGATAAAGGATTCATCACTCCTGGGTACGAGAGAAGTATCTCACAGGGTAATTCAATAAATGGCAATGACACTAAATCTGTGGCCACAGTGGGATTGAGTTGATGCTCAATCCAATTTAATATTCTTGTCATTGGTCCAAGAACTGAATACAAACATGTCGAGGATATCTGAGGTTGACACTATTTATTTACCTCAGTCTTGATGAGATAACAGTTGATGAAAGGATCCGATTGCACGGTAACCATTTATTTGACAGGCTGCAGTTTCACTAAATCCAAATCTATCGGGTGGTCATGATGCCTTGCTGGGGGCCAATCTTGGTTTGTGTGTAGTGAGAAGATTAATTGGTGTTAATCGTGATATTACACACTGCCGACATGATGAGGAGCCTACGGGTCACACACTTAGAAGATAATTTAAGAATCAATTTGTGAGAAGGGTATTTTCATCTTTTAAGATAACAAGATATTTTGGTAATCTCACAGTGCAATTAAATTTGCTGAGGCTGTTACCTTAATTTAATTTTAATATTAAAATTAAATTAAGGAGATTATATTTAAATATATCTCTGTATATATTTAAATGAATTATTATTATTAATTAAATATTAATATACTATTATTAGGGTTGGAGCCCATGGCTATTCCTAAGTGGAATAGAGTTTTAATTGTTGCACTATATAAGTGCAACTTAAAATTAAAACAATAAAAAAATTATTCATTCAATTAAAACCCTAGGCACCCAAAAGGTTCTCTCTCTCTCACGTTTTCTTCTTCAAGTGAAGAAGAAAATTTTTCAATTTTGATTATTCTTGATTCTTGATGCCGACAATTGTTCTAGCAAAACAATTGTCGGTTCTTCGGATTATCTTTGTGTAGACTTCCGTGAGTGTGATTCTACATTGGATCGATTAGCGAAGAATCACGTGAAAAGTAGACAGTGAACAGTATGCGGTGAACAGTAACCGGTGAACAGTGTTCGTGTCCAAAATCAGAGATATTTGAAGGAGCCTCCAAACGTACGTAAGTATTCTAATCCTTGAAAGGATTTATTTTATACTGATTTTGTTTATAAACATGTAAACGGTATAATCTATACTCGGATCTTGGCAAAAAGGTAATTGATTTATCGATTGAATTTTTGTTTTTCTGCTACGTTTGGTAGATCAATTACTTACAGCCATGCATGGCATTGGCAACATGGATTGTGGAACCAGAATCATTCCACCAAGTGTTATGAGAAACATGAACCATATTAGATTCAAAACACACTAAAGAGATGAGATTGCCTTTCTTTTCAAGTCAAAGCTTGAATTTGGGACAAGTCTTCTTTATATGTCATTTCTTCTTAGAAAATAAGCATTTGACATCGCCCTTATTTTCTTAATTATGAGGTGCTTCTCCTTTCCCTTTCTTGGATGGTTTCTTGCCATGAGTCACCAAATGTGCACTTTCAATCCTTTCTTGATTCAACCTTCTTTTCTCTTGCACACACATGGTCAAGAGTTCATTAATTGACCATTTATCCTTATGTGTGTTGTAAAAGATCTTGAAGGGTCCATATTCAGGTAGGAGTGTGATAAGGATGAAGTGAACCAGAAATGACTTAGACATCTCTATCTCTAACGATTTCAGTCGAGCGGCTAAGTCCTGCATCTACATGATGTGATCATGCACACCTTTGGTGCCATTAAATTTCATCGTACACTTTTTTGTTATTAGGGTGCTCGCTAATGCCTTGTTAGAAGTTTCAAACTGATCCTCAATAGCTTTGAGATATTCTTTCGCTTTAGCATAATCAGGAATGGATCCACAAATACTCTTCCCAATATGAGACTTGATAAACATCAAACTCAAGCGATTGGATCACTCCCAAAGATCATATTATGTTTTCTCAACTTAGGTGCTTGATTCCATGGGCTACAGTGGTGCATCCGCCCAAAGTGTCAAATCAAGGTCCATGCACCCTAATGCCAGGTTAATTTTCTCCTTCCAATCAGCATAGTTATCACCAATCAGAGGAGTAATATGAGAGAAATCAAAATTCGGAACAAATAAAGTTTGAACAACTGCAAAATAAACAACAAAGCTTACTAAAACATGCAATGAAGTCAAATATGAAATATTTACCCATGTAAATTAATCCCAACAATCTTTCTTATGCGCTTAGACTATAACACACAAGTGATTTAAATTACTTTATGATGGGACTAGTATTTAATCCTTAAAAATAATTTTCTAAGCCTGTAGGCAACTAGATTTTTTTTTTTTTTTTTAATTCTATCCCATCCTAATTAAACACTTAAATATAACAATTACCCTGTGGGGTGATTTATTATATTTTCACGATTAATTACAATTATTGATGTCATTAACTTTATGTGACTGATTAAGAATGTTGTGACAAGTACTTAATTACTCAAATGTAAACTCAAATATGACATCAAAATTATTGACTAAACATAAAGTCAATTATCAGCTCTTTATATTTAGGAAAACTAGAATATGCATAGAAAATTAAAAATGCATAAGAATCCTAAATAAATTAATACAATAGTAATTTCAAAAAAAAAAAAAAAAAAAACAGAAGTAATAAACTTAGAATGTCAAAATAGACTATCAAAATTCATCAAGTTCAGGGGTTAGCAGGTCTGACTTTCATCCAGATGACTTGAGTTCGAATTTCTATAACGGAATTTCGTATTTTGAAAAAATGTGACTGCTTAAATGCATTCAGCCTAGACACAGATAAAAAAAGGCTTTTATCAATCAAATGAGAATACATCAATTGGTCTGTTTGGGTTCGTATCCCAGAACCATCAGAATTTTTTTTTAAAGACTAGTAAACGACATGTCGTTTTCAAGACTTAAAGAAAAACGTGTCATCAGCTCCAACCACCTTCAACCTTCAATCGGGTCTGCAACCGGATACCCGTTCGAAAACGACCCACTCAGAACCCAAAACTCCAAATTGCAATATCTTAGTCATTTTAACTCCGTTTTTTATGATCCAAAAACCATTTTTCTCATAATTTCACAATGAAATTTAATTCTCTAATATTTTTTTCACCAAAAAAAAAAAAAAAAATTCCCCAAACATAAGCATGGAAGTGATATATTGGAATTATGCAACTATATTGCACATCAACACAGATTATGCAAAAGCTAATCACAGATTCGTAATTACACACAAAACCAGTAGAAGATGTTAACACTTAATTCCAAATTGAAAACCAGAACCCAAATTAATATATCGCTTTTATTAAAAATAAAAGAAATAACTTACAAAAATTACAGTGAAATATGTTGTATGTTTAAACAAAAAATTACCCATACACAATTAAAAGTAAATAAATAATAATAATAAGAACAAAAAATCAGGGAAACTCGAGTTAAAGAAACTAGATAGATCTTATCAAAATAAATTATTATATAAAATTAAATTAAATAGAAAATAAAATATAGAGATTGTCATGAATAAATGTGGATGTCCCTTGCAATTCTGTAACTTCCCAATCTTTCATTTTCTCTAGCTCTTGAACCTTTCAAGTTCTACAACTTCAAAGAATTTTATTAGTTTTTAATTTCATTTATAATATTTCATAATCTTGAGACTATAAATAGATGTATTGCGAAAGATGATGTATACACTCAACTTTGGAATAGAAAAGCATTGGTTCTATTTCCTTCAATCATCTTCTCTCTTCTCTTAGTTTATTTTATAATACATTAACAAAACGATTCTCTAATCAACCATATTAGATTTTTAAATTGTCAACTTGTCAAGGGTGAAAGGTTCTCATCAAATTTGGAGTTGGAGTTTTCCATGTTCCAAGTAAATTCAATTTTGCTTGTATCTCAATATGCTTTATAAATATGTTGGAATGTTTAATCATTTTTATAGTATAAAATATATGAAAGTGTTTTAATTTGGAACGTTTTGGTTTCATTGTTTACAAAACTTTATATAGTGATAGATTTATAATTTGATTAATATGAAAAGACATACATATATTTGTAAATATTTGGTTTTATGATTTATGTTTTTAAATGATTAAATTATATAACTGCAATAAATTGTATGTGCATTATTTGTTATTCTAAATTCTTATTTGTGATAATATTTTCATTTCATTAGAGATTGTCTAATTTATTAAATATTTCTTTTATAGTATTTGTCATGACAAATCTTACGAAACTTGAATTTGTGGCTCTTGATATTACGAGCAAGAATTATTTGTCATGGATTCTTGATGCTGAAATTCACTTAGATGCTATGGGTCTTGATAACACCATCATAGAAGGAAACGAATCATCCAATCAAAATAAGCCTAAAACCATGATTTTCCTTCGACACCATCTCCACAAAGGATTGGAAACTGAATACCTTACAGTAAAAGATTGACTTACTCTTTGGGAAAATTTAAAGGAAAGATATGACCACTAGAAAACTGTGATTCTTCCTAGAGCTTGTTATGATTGGATGCATTTATGTTTACAAGATTTCAAATCAGTAATTGAATATAACTCCGCAGTATTCAGAATTAGTCCTCAACTGAAATTGTGCGGATAAAATTTTACTCATGAAGATATATTAGAGAAAACATTCTCTACTTTTCATGCATCAAATGTGCTTCTGCAACAACAATATAGAGAAAAGGGTTTTCAAAAATATTCTGAACTAATTTCATGTCCTTTTGTGGCTAAACAAAATAACGAGCTGTTAATGAAAAATCATGAAGCTCGCCCAATAGTTTCTACTCCATTCCTTGAAGTGAATGTGACAATATTTGATAATCATGGGCATAGGCAATGTCATGGCTGCGGTGGTGGTCGTGGCCATGGCTATGGTCATGGTCGTGGTCGTGGCCATGGTCAAAGTTGTAATAATCACAATTGTGGTGGTTATAACAATAACTCTTCTAATTATAAAACCCATTAGAAGTGGAAGAATAATGAAGAGAAAAAGGAAGAGGCAAAAGTGGACAACATAAAAGTTTGAAGAATACAAAAAATTTGTGATATCGATGTGGCATGAAAGGACATTGGTCATGTACTTGTTGTATGCCTAAACATCTTATTGAACTTTATCAATCATCGTTGAAAGAAAAAGAGAAAAACATGAAAGCAAATTTTGCCTACCAAAATGAAAATAGAAAAGCAATTTTTGCTTATCAAGATGATAATTTTGATCATTGACGTGTTGATAAAACACATCTAGATGTTGTAGATTGCTTTGAAAATCCTGAAGGGAGAATTGATAATTTAATTGGGGATGGAAATGTCCAAAATTATTAATGTCTTGTTTTTGTGTTTATTGTTTATTTTAGAGTGTTTTACTTTCAATATGTTTAAGCGTGAGTGTTTTACTTCTAATATGTTTAAGTGTGAGTGTTTTACTTTTAATATGTTTAAGTGTGATTTTCAATTTTGGATAAATTACTCTATAATATGCCTTATGATGTATTTTGTTTTTCAATAAAGAAAAATGGACATTCCCAAGTCTACGATTGGATCAAAGATCAATGATGAAGATCTTTGTCTCGCAGACAGTGCAGCAATGCACACTATAATTAAAGAAAAAAACTATTTTTCTTCTTTGATAATGTGTGAAGCTAATGTAAATACAATATCTGGTAGTACAAGATTATTCGAAGGCTTTAGAAAAGCTAATATATTATTGCTCAGAGGAACACAGATTATTATAGAAGATGCATTATTTTCTTCTAAGTCTAATAAAAACTTATTGAGTTTTAAAGATATTCGTTGTAATGGATATCATATTGAGACAACCAATAAAGGAAATATTGAACATCTTTACATTACAAGAATAATTGCAGGCAAGAAATGTGTGCTGGAAAAATTACCTACATTTTCTTTCGGGTTGCATTATACAATTATTAATGTAATTTAAACACGTGTTATAGTGAACCAGAAGTTTACTGATCCTAATACTTTATTACTTGGCATGACTAGTTAGGCCATCTCGGTTCAACAATGATGCGAACAATCATTGAGAATTCACATGTATTAGGCATAGGCTGAGTAATATAGTAGGTTGGGTTAAAATGTAAGAAATAGAAACTTAGCTCAATACGGTGCATTTTTGTACTCAACGGTTTTATATAAACAGAGTCTTCTTTGTATTGAAATCAATTAATGAAAGTTAATGAAACAGATTCTCATTTCAGCTCAACTAATTTTTCTCTCAAATTCTTCATTGTGTTTAATTTTTCTTTCAAATCTACTCAAGAATCTTCATGGTATTAGAGCTATCAACAAATGTCCATGGCTAATCTGAGTTCTAGATCCTTGAATTCTAGTTCAAAGATAGTTAACGAGCAAGCTGATAGTGCAAACGCAATGAGTTTAGTTGCTCATTCTTCTCTTCCAACTCTATCAATCAAGCTAGGCGAGAGAAACTACAACTACTGGAGATCTCAAGTTCTACCTGCGTTGACTTCATATGAGCTTGATGGCTTTGTCATAAGTGTGAATATTTACCCTTCCATGTTTTTAATTGAGCAAATGCTTGACTCTGAGCAAATAATCAAGAAACCTAACCCTAAGTATTTTGACTGGAAAAAGACTGATCAGTTTCTAGTGAGCTGGTTAATTTCATCTATTTTCGAATCTATGTTTAGGCATGTTGCTAAATGTACAAGTGCTTATGAAATTTGGAATACATTGGAATTGTATTTTTAATCCTTCTTAAAGGCTAGAACTTCACATTTGAGAAATTTATTGCAAAATACTAAGAAAGAATCTATGAGTGTTAATGAGTATATTTTGAGGATGAAAGAGTTAGGGGATGAGTTGGTAGCTAGTGGAGTTCAAATCAGAGATAAGGAATTGCTACTATACATCATGGATGGTTTAGGTCCACAGTTTGATGCTATGGAGGCTAATCTTGTAGCCAACAACAGTACTGCCACTCTTTAAGAAGCTCAGTTGCTTCTTCACAAACATGAGATGAGAATTGAGAAATAGAATAGTGCTTTATCAAGTTTTCATGAAATGACTTTTACACTACTAGCTGCAAAACAACAAGTCTCGACTGACAACACTGGTGTGCCATAATTTCAAAGTCTTGTGGTATCACAATTTCAAAATACCAATTCTAGAGGAGTCACATTTTAGAGTCCTGGTCCTTCATCTATGGTTTAGCTAGTTGGAATTTAGAATACCAGTTCTTCACCTATGGTTCAGTCAGGCATGATGAGTTATCGACATCATGAAGTGTATCCTCAACAGCCTTCTAATGTAGCTATCTACACTACTGCATTTCCTCACCTTGCCATTACTTAATATTCTACTCCTGGTGGATTTCAATTCAACAACAATAATGGAATGAGAGGCAAAGGTCGAGGCAGAGGATATTTCAAGCCTAGGTTGGTCTACCAAGTGTGTGGCAAAACTGGTCACTCAGCTCGACAATGCTATCATCATTTTGACCATGATTATCAAGGGTTCCTAAACTCAAAGTACAACAATTTCAATCCTTCTCAAGTTCAACCAGCATCCCTTCCATCTTCAGTTAATAATGGTCAATCATACTCAGGTATTTCACATGAACCTGCTAGTTAAGCTCAAGCTCTTTTTGCAGCAAACTTTCTACCACCAAAGTACCATCTTCACTCTTATGAGGGGTTCCATGATTTTTCGACTGTTGGTGTGTCCAAAAATCCTTCACCAAACTACATTAATCCAAACTCTCAACCACACCTACCTGAACATTTCTCACTAGCCCATGATACCAATATGACCTTCCCTAACAACTCAGCCTTGATGTCTACCCCCTTTGCACCTATATCATCAACTGTCATGTCTCAAGATGTTGCTACACCACAAACTCTTATAGATCAGTCCTAGTATATGGACTCTGATGCATCAAATCATATGACGATAGATGCTGCTAATATGGTTATGAAGTCCAGTTATCAAGGAGGATCTCAAGTACAAGTTGGCAATGGTCAGTCCATTCCTATCACTCACACAAGTATGTTATTATTACCATCTACTAATTCTAATAGAATTTTACAACTTCACAATATTTTGTGTGTTCCACACATTGCTAAAAATCTGTTGAGCATATCTCAAATCACTAAAGACGACCATGTGATAGTTGAGTTTCATGCTGATCATTGTTTGATAAAGGATAAACATAACAAGGCTATTCTTCTTCAAGGGACAATGAAGGATAGTCTCTATCAACTTACCTTGCCAACAATCGATTTCTCTTCTGTTGGTTCTCAAATAAAGTCTACTTTTCATGCTTCAAGCTTCACTTTAGCTCCTAGATTTCAGGTAGTTAGTTCACCTATAGCTAATAAAGAGGACTCCTCAAATAATGGTCTAAGGTCTATTTTTTTGTGTAGTTCTACTGATAAGTCACTACTTGCTATGCCATCTAGCAACATTTTTCTATGGCATGCTACATTATGCCACCCTAATACTAAGATTTTAAATAATGTACTTGAAAAGCTGCATGTAAGAAATACTACTACTAGAAATAAAAATTTCTTCTATGAAGCATGTCAATTTGGTAAACTACAGTAGTGCAAGTTTCATATTTCCACTTCAAGAGCACAAAAACCTTTAGAGTTAGTCTATTCTGATCTATGGGGTCCTGCTCCTATTGTGTCCACTGAAGGGTATAGGTATTATGTGATATTTGTGGATGAATTTAGTAGATATACTTGGATCTATCCTTCAAAGCTTAAATCTGAAGTTCTTGGTGTTTTTACTCAGTTTTATTGTTTTGTTGAAAAACAATTGGATGCAAAACTGAAATTCTTAATACAGATTGGGAAGGGGAGTTTAGACCCTTTACTGGTTATTAAGAAAAACATGGAGTTATGTTTAGGCATCCTTGTTCATACCTTCACCAGCAAAATGGTTGACTAGAGAGAAAACATAGAGCCATTACTGAATTTGGCATATCCCTTCTAGTTCATGCAACTATGCCTCTGAAATTCTGGCAGTCAGCCTTTAGCACAGTTATGTATTTACTGAATAGACTCCCTTCAGCTACTATTGAGTTTGTATTTCCCTTGAAACTCTTTTTAAACATTCACTAGCCTATACTGATCTTAAAGTGTTTGGTTGTGGGTGTTATCCATATCTCAGGACTTACTAGAAGCATAAGTTGTCTTTCCACACTAAAAAATGTGTTTTCTTAGGTTACAGCCTTGCTTATAAAGGCTATAGATGCATGAGATCTTCAGGGAGGGTGTATATTGTTAAACAAGCACGGTTTAATGAAGCTGATTTTCCATTCAAATCTGGTTTACAGAATGAATTATCTTCTAATCTCTTACTTGATGTTTGTGAGAATTCTAAGTCCTAGATATTGCCACAACCTTTACCATCATCCAAATCTCCAGTTTAAACTTATAAACCCTTCACAAATGCAGCCACAAATCCAATAAATCCCACTGCAGATTCTACACAAGACTGCCCTTTATCTCCTCGCCAAGTAGAATCTGTTTGACAAGTATAACCCACTATTGTTAGTCTTGGGAATTACAATATTGTACCAACCTGCCTACTCTTGAAGATGACTCTAGAGTGTCTACTTCAACACATCCAAATTCTGGAATTCAACTTGAGGTTGTCCTTCCCATAGCTCTTCTTAAGTGTACTGCCACAAGTAAAACTGAGAATATCCATCCAATGATAACTAGGTCCTAGGGATCTAAGGGTTGTGTCTCAAATAATATACCTCAAGCTCTTCTCTCCACACAAACTATTATGTCTGAACCACCATCTGTTATTGAAGCCTAAAATATTCTAGAGTGGAAGGTAGCTATGGAGGCTGAATATCAAACCCTTTTAAAGAATCAAACCTGGGAACTAGTCTCTTATGCTGATGGGATGAATGTAGTTGGCAGCAAGTGGGTATTCAAAACTAAACTGAATTCAAATGGTTCCTTCTCCAAGTACAAAGCTCGGCTAGTTGCCAAGGGGTTTCAACAAACCCCTAGTATTGACTACTTTGAGACATTTTCACCAGTAGTCAAAGCAGTCACCATCAGAGTTATCTTGTCTCTAGCCGTGTATAATCAATGGGAAGTGCAACAATTAGACGTAAATAACGCATTCCTTAATGGAGAGTTGATAGAAAAAGTGTTTATGATGCCACCAAAAGGTTTTTCTAGTTTTTCTCAAACAAGGAAGGTTTGTCAGTTACATAAGGCCTTTTATGGGCTTAAAAATCCAAGAGCTTGGTTTGAGAAGCTAAAAAATTCTCTGTTGAGTTGGGGTTTCCTGAATTTAGTTTTTAATGTAAGTTTATTCTTTTACAAAAAGGAGTCTTGTGTAGAGTATCTACTTGTATGTAGATGATATCTTAGTTACAAGGAACAATTCACCCTTAGTTGATCAAGTAGTGATAGACCTGAATACTCAATTTGCTTTAAAGATTCTTGGTCCTATCAACTATTTTCTTGGGTTTGAGGTTAAGAGAAATAACAAGGGATTACTCTTAATACAAAGCAAATATGCTTAAGACCTCTTAATAAGAGTTGGTGTGTATGATTCTAAGCCTTCTGTTACTCCTATGGCCACTAGAACTAAGTTGAACAAAGAAGATAGTGATTCATTTGATCAACCATCATTATACCAAAGCATCATTGGAGGGTTGCAATAACTTACACTGTCCAGACCTGATCTTGCCTTTGTTGTGAACAAACTCAATCAATTTCTTCAGTAGCCGATTACCAATCATTGGACAACATGCAAGAGAGTTCTTCGGTACGTAAAGGGCACTCTGAATCATGGTCTTTTATTTACTAAAAAGAAGCATTTTATGTTGGAAGCATATGCTAATGCAGATTGGGCAAGTGATGTTAATGATAGAAGGTCCACAAGTGGCTATGCTATGTTTGTTGGAGGAAATCTGGTTCAGTGGAGTTCAAAGAAACAAAAGGTAGTTTCTTTGTCATCTACAGAAGCAGAATAACAGTCCTTGAGTCAGGCATCTATAGAACTTGTATGGATCAGAAACCTATTTGAGGAAATTGACATTACTTTAAATGGTTGTCCTATCATCTGGTGTGACAACATGAGTGCTGGAGCATTGTCTTCAAGACTCATGTTGTCCTAACCAAAGCTCTACCTGGAAACCAATTCGATTATTTGAAAGAAAAGCTAACTGTTACACCTTCTTTTTTCTGAGTAAACAGATACTTGTGAAGTGCTAAAGTTTTGGAGTAATGAGAGTTGTTATGTGTTACTGCTAATTAATTTTGGAGTATTAAGAGCTGATGTGTGTGATCTAGCTAAAGTTCTGGAGTAATGAAAGTTGTTGCGTGTTGCTATTGATTAGTTCTGGAGTATTGAGAGCTGGTGTGTGTTACTGGTGATTTTTTTTCCAAAATGGAGCTGTTGTGAGTTACTTCTGAGCTATGCTTGTAAGATTGAACTGTTGAGTATTGTTTACTCACTATAAGAAAAAAGGCCTTCCTTGACAAAAAATTTGATAGAATTTCTTGACTGTTCTGAAAAAGGTCAAGAAATTTAATCCTTGCCAAATTCTTGACGTTTTACCAAATCCTTGACTATTATTAGTGGTCAAGGATTTGGTAAAAATGAAGTTGTACAATTTCATTCCTTGACTGTTATAGGCTTAATCCTTGACAGTTTTAAACTGTCAAGCATTTTGTAAAAGTGAACTTCATTCCTTGACGAGTATAGTCTTAATCCTTAACAGTGTTTAACTATCCAGGATTAAGTTAAAAAAAAACTAAAACTAAAATTTGTACTAAGGCTTCCCACCGCCAAAATTTCGCTGAGGCAAATTGTTTCTGCCAAAAACCCATTGTCGCCCCAAATCCATTTTCCACTAAGTCAAACCTAAGGTCTCGCCCAAATCTCTTCCACTCAATCAGATCTTGTAAACCATAATTCTTTCTTTGTCTTCTGCAACCTGATTTTAACACATTATCACTTGTTTCTTCAGTTCCCGATAGCACCAATAAATTGTCCAGTCATCTTCTTCGCCGCCTCTGCCACCGCAAACCGTTACCAGCAGGTATTTCGTTGATGTTGTTATCACACATAAATAAAAGCTCTTTGGTTGTTGATGTTAAATGTATTTCGTTGATGTTGTTAGCTATGTGCAAAATATGGTAAATGAGGGAGTGAATAATAGAGTAAGAGCATGTGAAGATGTAGGGAAGGGGAATCTCTACTCAAAGATTATTTAGGGACTTTTTACACTTCATGAACTGTTGATTTCAAGTTGGCGTTAAAGGTTTTTGTTTGTGATTTGCAGACCGAAACGCTTTTTCTGTATCTGAGAGAACCAAGACAGGAGGCTTCATTGTCAAGCCCTTAGCAGCAGCAGTAGTAGTTAATTACTTAGAAAGGTAATTGGTGTTGTTTTATATTATTATTACTCTCCACGCATATATATACATTTAAAAAATCTGCACAATGGCAACAAGTTAGCTGCATTAGAGTTTTGGCAGACTTCATTTATGTTATTCTATTATATATTATTGATTTTTTATCCTATGTAGTGGCAGTTTGTGCCTGCTGCTTCGATATATGGTTCTTCGTGGGAAGACTGGCGACGTGTATTTGCACATACAAAGTAAGCGTTCTCACATTTTTTGGTGGTTTATTCTCTGTTTGTAGGCATTAATTCATGTTGTATATGTTTCATTTATTGACAGATATATATAATTGCACAAAAATTACTAGATTTAGGATGCATACAAGGTTACAAATTATATGGTGTTTAGTTATTCCTTGACCCAAAACAAGACTAAGCTAGGTAAAACTCCAACAATAGTATTCAAGCTCTAAACTCCCCCTCATGTGCAATACATTTGAATCTAATACTACCATATTCCTAAGCCTCCTACTTCAAGTAAGAATTAAACTATATGTCTCTTGAACCATTGGTACTTAATTTCACAAAAAGAACGAATATGAAACATAGAAGAAGGAGTATACCTTAGCCACAAAACAATGACTGATGTGTCCAAAGGATTCAACATTTTCAGAACCAGGACTTAGGAAAGTAGCTAGTTATCTTAAAAATGGTTGTTGTCATGAGTTCAATCGCCAATTAAAGATGTTCATCCTTAAGACATAAACCTAATACTCATTAGTTCAGCTTGCTGATAATTCAAATCATATGCATCTACATCTACAAACTAATTAGAAGGATTTGAAAATGAATCTGATTCCCTCCTATTGAAACTCAATTTAAAATGAATATTCATCATACAAGTTGCCTCAACATTCCAACTCAAAATAGTTGTGTTTAAAGCTTTAACCAAGTCAAACAACAATCTAGGAATAATGTTTCACAATCCACTTAATGAGAATTTTGAAATTAAATTTTGTCAAAGACAATTTTAAGCATGTAATAATGTTTTTTCTAGGGTTTACCATCATATTCAATATGGGCAAATCCTGGATTACGTTAGATAGATTGTCTAAAGAATATGAAGATGGTTTTGAGTTCTTTTTGGAGTTTGCAAAAACACGGTGCAATGATCCACATAAAATTCCATGTCCATGCATAAAATGTGCAAATATGTCTCATCATACAATTCAGGATGTCCATGATCATTTGTTTGTTTCAAGTTTTGACGAAAGTTATAGGATTTGGGTTTTCCATGGAGAAGAGGTTGATGACAATGACTCTAGGAACATCAATGATTCATATCCCAATGAATCAACATTTAAAGACTTTGATTTTACAAAGGATATGGTTCATGATGCTCACAAGTATTGCAAAGAATCCAAATACATTGAAAACACTTCTAGATTATTGTGAAAAGCCATTGTATAATGGGTGTAAGTACAGTAAGCTTAGTGGGTTGATGAAATTCCAATATTTGAAAGGGAAATATGGGTGGTCAGACACAAGTTTCTCGAATTTGTTGTGTACCCTTTATGATGTCCTACCGGATGAAAATTCAATGCCTAAGTCAATGTACGAGGAAAAGAAGGTCATGGTGGCATTATGATTAGAATATGAGAAGATTCATGCATGTCAAAATGTTTGTATTCTATTTAGGAACGAATACAAGGATCTTTCCGAATGTCCATCTTGTGGTGCTTCACGTTGGAAGAAACAAGTCGGTAAACCATCAAGCAATTCCAAAGTTCCTTGCAAGGTTTTATGGTATTTTCCTCCAATCCCTAGGTTTAGAAGGATGTCTCAATCTCCAGAAACTGCCTATGACTTAACTTGGCATGCAGGTAACATTATGACTTAATCGGTATTGAGACTTATGATGCTTATAGGAAAGAGTATTTCACCATAAAGGTAGTGTTACTATGGACCATAAATGACTTTCCCGCATATGGAAACCTTTCCGGTTGTTGTGTTAAAGGTTATTATGCTTGCCCAATATGTGGAGAAGGTATATCCTCTTGTAAATTGAAGAATTCCAAGAAGAATTGTTATGTGGCTCATAGGCGATTCCTCCCTAAGAATCATCCCTTTCGAAAACAAAAGAAAGCTTACAATGGTGCTCAAGAGTTTGGTTCTCCCAATGACCCTTTGAGTGGGATAGAATTTCTTAGACAACTTGAAGGCGTTGAAACTGTATAGGGAAAGAACTTGTCGAAGAAATGTAAATTATGTGAAGACAAAAAACATAAATTATGGAAGAAGAAATCTGTATTCTTTTAACTTGAATATTAGAAACATTTGTATGTTCATCATCAACTAGATGTCATGCACATTGAAAAAAGTGTTTGAATGCATTTATGGTACATTGTTGAATATACCAAGGAAAACGAAAGATGGGTTTAACACAAACATGCCAGAGGTAACCAAAGTACCTGTAGGATATTCTTCAAACATGAAGAACCTTGTCTCGATGGATGATTTAAAGATTCATGATTTGAAATCTAATGACTGTTATGTACTTATGCAACAATTGTTACTGTTGGCCATTAAAGCTCTTTTGCCCGAGACTGTAAGATATGTTATCACTAGGTTATGCTTCTTCTTTAATGCAATGTGTAGTAAGGTTGTTGATGTGGGCAAGTTAACCAAGATACAAAGTGATGTTGTTGTGATATTATGCTTGTTAGAAAAATATTTCCTCCTTCATTCTTTAATATCATGATACATTTGACAGTGCTTCTGAGTAGAGAAGTTAGGATATGTGGACCTGTTTGTTTTAGATGGATGTATCCTTTTGAGAGGTATATGAAAACACTTAAAGCTTATGTGAGGAACCATAATCGGCCTGAGGGATGCATTGCGGAATGTTATGTAGCAAAAGAAGCGTTAGAGTTTTGCTCATATTACATGGACAATGTCAAACCAATTGGTGATCCAAATGCTTTTGTTGATAAATTAACATGTTTTGTTTTATTGGTTTGTTTTGGGCTGATTAACTCTTGCTGGGTGATTATTCTACTGCTTCTTTGTGGTTGTTGTGTTGGGTACTTATGCAATTTTGTTCATAGGTTTCATTGGGTTCTTGTTGCTATTGACATGAAGACTTTAACAGTGTACTATCTTGATTCCTTAAGGGGAGATATTGGGCAGGACTTACAGAAAAAAGTGCAAAAGTTTGTAATTCTACTTATTTCATTTTTAATGCCTTATATAATATCAAATACTGTGTGTTAATTTTAGAAGTTGTTTTAACTTTCACAGTGGTATCTTAATCCATTCCGCCCGGAAGGTGTCCAAAAAAAGGGCTAATATCTCATGGCAAAAAGTATTGGTGTGTAGAATTGTTATTATCAATAGCAATTAATTTTCAATTATAATATTGTTTTACCTTTTGAATATTAATGCTTACTTCCGAATTAATTTTGTGTAGGGACCCATTCAACCGGAAAGCGTTGAATGTGGGTTTTATATAATGAGATACATGAGAGATATAGTTGAGAATGGGTTGGCATTACTGAAAAATAATGTAAGTCTTTTTTTTTTTTCATTTTGAATAATAAGATATAGTTGATATTTGTTGATTAGTCTTATTGTGTTTACTTTTATAGTTCATGGGGAAAGAAATATACGAAGATGCGGAGGTAGATGAAGTCAGAGCAAAATGGGCGATGTACGTATCAAACTTTTTTTAGTTATTGTTGTTTCAGTGATGTCAGAGGCCAATGAGGGCAAAAACTATGTATCAAACTTTTCATTACTGAATTGATTACTTTTCATTATTGGTTATGCAATATTGTAAAATTTATACTTTTGTTCAATTTTGTTTACTCAGAGCAATAGTAATATATGTACCATTCGTTCAATTGTTCGATGTCTCATTACATATTGTTGAATGGTGATAATTGTTGGAAGGATAAATATTATGAAGCATTTCATGGTACTATTCTATAATTTAATTCGTAATAATAAAGAAATTTTACTGATTTAAAAAAAAAAATTAACAAAAGAAATCTTGACAGTGTGAAAACTATCAACAATTCGGCTAAAATTCTATAAAAAAAAAATGAAAATTCAGCTAAATCCTTGATAGTTCGATAATTGTCAAGGATTTAGCTAACTGTCAAGGATTTGGTTAAAATTATGCTAAATCCTTGACAGTTATCGAATTGTCAAAAGGTCCTTGACAGTTCAAAAACTGTCATGACCCTTTCTTGACAGGGGCTACAATGACAGTTCAAAAACCATCATTGTACCCCCTTCTTGATATGTAGGACTTTTTTCTTGTAGTGACTGTACTGAGTTTGCCAAAAATGGAACTGCTGTGTGGTTTTGTTATATTAAATTGAAATATGTAGGAATGGAATTACTACGGTCATTTTACCTACTGTGTGGTATTGTTATGTTATGTGGTACTGCTACATTCAGTTGAGGTCTGCAGATATGGCGTTGTTGTGTATGGTTGCTGTATATAGAGTGAAATGGAGTACTGGTCTTAATTTTAAAGGAAGAAATGGTAAAGTATAAGCAAAGCTACTCTAGTTTTTTAGGGAAAAATGTCAAGCAAAAGCTCAAGACAATGAAGAGGTTTCAACAAGTTAAGAAGTGTATTGTTTAAGGGGAAATATTAGGCAAAAGTTGAGATCAGGAGATGCTTTGTTTAAGGGGAAATATTAGGCTTAAGGGGAAATGCAAAGGCTGAGTAATATAGTAGGTTGGGTTAAAATGTAAGAAATAGAAACTTAGCTCAGTATGGTGTGTTTTTGTACTCAACAGTTTTGTATAAACAGTCTTCTTTGTAATGAAAGTTAATGAAAAAGATTCTCATTTCAGCTCAACTAACTTTTCTCTCAAATTCTTCATTGTGTTTAATTTTTCTTTCAAATCCGCTCAAGAATCTTCAACATGGACATCCATTGAAAAACTAGAAGATTTTTCAATCTAATGAATTCTCTTGTGCTACTTGTTCTCAAGGTAAATTAATTATTATATCATCACCGACTAAAATTGGGATTGAATCACCTACATTTTAGAATGAATTCAAGGTGATATATGTGGGCCTATTCATCCATCGTATGGACCATTTAGATATTTTATGGTCTTAGTAGATCATCTACAAGATGGTCTCATGTGTGTTTATTATCTACTCGCAACCTGACATTTGCAAGATTACTTGCCTAAATAATTCAATTACGAGCACAATTTCCAGATTATACAATTAAGACAGTACGTCTTGATAATGCTGGTGAATTTATGTCTCAAGCTTTTAATGATTATTGTATGTCAATCAGAATAATTGTTGAAAAGCTTGTTGCCCATGTTCATACACAAAATGGTCTAGCAGAGTCATTTATTATACGCCTCCAATTGATTGCTAGAGCATTACTTATGAGAACAAAGCTCCCAAATTCTACTTGGGGACATGCTATTTTACATGCAATAGCACTTATACGCATTAGGCCAACATGTTATCACAAATTCTCCCCTTTACAATTGGATGCACCAGCACTTGTATGCATTAGGCCAACAAGTTATCACAAATTCTCCCCTTTACAATTGGCTTTTAGTCAAGAGCCAAATATTTCCCATTTAAGAATATTTGAATGTGCGGTATATATTCCAATTGCTCTACCACAACACACTAAAATGAGTCCTCAAAGAATATTGGGAATATATGTTGGATATGAATCTCCTTCTACAATTAAATTTTTAGAACCATTAATAGGAGATTTGTTTACAGCACAGATTTGCCAATTGTCATTTTGATGAAACAAATTTCCCAACATCAAGGGGAGAGAATAGGCAACTGGAAAAGGAAATTACCTGGAAAATATCATCATTAACTTATCTTGATCCTCGTACTAAACAATGTGAATAAGAAGTTCAAAATATAATTCATTTGCAAAATGTAGCAAATCAGTTGCCAAACGCATTTACTGATTCAAAAAGAGTGACTAAATCACACGTACCAGCTACAAATGCTCCAATTTGGATTGATATTCTTGAAAGACAATTACTTGTAGCAAATGAATCTAAGGCGCGTTTAAAGCGTGGTAAACCAATCGGTTCCAAAGATAAAAATCCTCGAAAGAAAATAGTAGCAAATGACCAAGATGCTTACATTAAGGAGGCACGTTCTTATGAAGAGAATAGAGATATAATTAATCATGAAACTCCAGAAGAAGTTTAGGTTATAAATTATGTCTCTACAAGAAAAATATGGAATCGAAAAGAAATAATTGTTGAACAATATTTTTGCATACAATATAGTGCTTGATATTGTAAATAATAATGAGGATCTTGGACCTAAATCTATTGAGGAATGTAGATAAAGAGAAGATTGGAAAATGTGGAAAGACGCAATCAAGGTAGAACTGAATTCATTAGAAAAATGTGGAGTTTTTGGACCTATAGTCCGAACACCTAAAGATGTAATGCTAGTGGGGTACAAATGGGTATTTGTGTGAAAACAAAATGAGAAAAATGCAGTCGTAAGATATAAAGCACAACTTGTAGCAAAAGGGTTTTCTCAAAGACTTGGCATTGATTATGAAGAAAAATATTCTTCTATGGTGGGTGTAATAATATTTTGATTTCTTATTAGTTTGGAAACAAATAAAACCCTTGATATGCGTCTAACGGATGTAGTTATAGAATATTTATATGGATCACTTGATAGCGACATATATATGAAAATCCCTTAGGGTCTGCTTGGGAGTATTTTTTTCACTGGTTTTGAGAGGTTTTTAATTAGACTGGTTTTGAGGTGCTCTAAAACCATTACTTGCCAGATTTTTTATGCACTGGTTTTGACTAGTTCAAAAACCCCCCAAAACCAGTGTAGTGTATTTTTTAGGGGTTTATAAAACACCCCAAATTGGGGTATTTTGGTTGGTTTTAAAATTTTATTCTACAAAAACGCTATCCACTATAAAACTATCCCAATTATATCCAAAAAAGAAAAATTAAACATATTATGTGCATCTCCAACCATATTAAATATAAAATAATTTTAAGCAATCATCAAATTTTTTTTTATTAAAATCTCATATCTAGATGCTTTCTTAGAGAAGTTGAGCTACAATTTTTCAATCACTCCAGAAGTTGCAAAGAATGGCAAAGAAGGATAAGGAGACTTTATCACATTTGAAGTTATAAAATACTAATAAGTAGAAAACAAATAAAGAATCCTTACCTTGTAATTGAAAAAACAAAACTCTCAAGTACTGGTTGAAGTTTGGGTATTTTTATGGGCATATATGTAAATTTATCATTTTAAAAAACTGTCAGAACCGCTGGAAAATAAACTCCCAAGCATAGGTTGGGTGTTTTAAAAACTACTTCTAAAAACCCCTCAAAACTACTACGGTGGTTTACCCTCATAACCTCTACCATGAAACTCCCAAGCGGACCATTAAGGATTTAAAATGCTTGAAGCATGTACCTCATATTCTCGAGAATTTAATTCAATTAAATTGCATAAATCATTATATGGATTAAAGCAATCAGGTCGTATGTGGTATAACCGTCTTAGTAAATATTTGTTGAAAAAATGTTATAAAAATGACCCAATTTGCCCATGTGTTTTCATAAAAAGATCTGGATCTAGATTTGTTATAATTACTGTATATGTTGATGACTTGAATATTATTAGAACTCCTGAAGAGATTTAAAGGGCAGCTGATTATCATCAAATGGAATTTGAGATGAAAGACCTTGGAAAAACAAAATTTTGTCTCAGTTTGCAAATTGAGCACTTAACGAGTGGAATTTTTGTACACCAATCAAATTATACCGAGAAAACCTTATAATGATTTTATATCAATAAAAAAGCACATCCATTGAGTACCCCAATGGTTGTAAGATCACTTGATGTGAGTAAAGATCATTTTCGGCCAATAGAAGATAAAAAAGAGGTATTTGGTCCTGAAGTACCATACCTAATTGGAATAGGTGCATTATGTATCTTGCTAACAATACATGACCATATCATTTTTAGTAAATTTGTTAGCAAGATATAGTTATGCTCCGACACAAAGAAATTGGAACAGAATTAAGCATATATTCTGACATCTTCTAGGAACAATAGATATGGGTTTATTTTATTCAAATGAATCTATACCACAATTAATTGGTTATGCAGATGTAGGATATTTATCTGACCCACATAAAGCTAGATCTCAAACGGGCTATTTGTTCATGTATGGAGGTATGGCTATTTCATGGCATTCTACAAAACAAACTATTGCTGCAACTTCTTCAAACATGTCGAGATAATAGCTACCCATGATGCAGATCGAGAATGTGTTCGGCTCAAATCAATAACCCAACATATTCAAGAATCATGTGGCATTGATTACAACAAAGAAGTTCCTATAACATTATATGAAGATAATACTGCATGCATAGCTCAGTTAAAGGAAGGTTATATCAAATATGATAGGACGAAACAAATTTCACCAAAATTCGTCTTCACTCATGATCTTCAAAATAAGGGCAATATTGAAGTCAAACAAATTCAGCCATGTGATGATTTGGCATACTTATTCACTAAAGTTTTACCAACTGTAACATTTGAAAAGTTGGTATACAATATTAGAATGCATCGGTACAAAAATCTTAAGTGATATCATCACGAGGGGGAGTAAATACGCATTGTACTTTTTTTCCCTTGACTAAGGTTTTTTCCTATTGGGTTTTCCTAGTAAGGTTTTTAATGAGGCAGTTTTTAAATGCATATAATACACAAGAATAATGTACTCTTTCTCCTTCACTAGGTTTATTGGGTTTTTTCCTATTAAGGTTTTAACGAGGCATATTCATGAATAAATGTGGATGTCCCTTGCAATTCTGTAACTTCCCAATCTTTCATTTTCTCTAACTGTCAAACCTTTCAAGTTCTACAATTTCAAAGCATCTTATTAGCTTTTAATTTTATTTATAATATTTCATAATCTTGAGACTATAAATTGATGTATTGTGAAAAATGACATACACACTCAACTTTGGAATAAAAAAACATTAGTTCTATTTCTCCTCAATAATCTTCTCTCTTCTCTTAATTTATTTTATGATAGAGATATAAATTATATATTTTAGGCATTAACCTAATATAAAATATGTTAATCTCATAAAACATATATAATAAAAGCTAACATTTTAAAGGATGAGATTTTTTAACTTTTATTAGATATGTTTTATGAGATTAACATATCTCCTTAATAAAAGCTAACCTAATATAAAATATGTTAATACAATAATCACATATCTCCTTAATTGTGTTGGTACACTTAAAGGACTTCAAAATGTTAGATGAGTAATGCTAAGTTTCTCAAATTCATGTCCTAATTTTTTAACTGCAGGTGATATAGATATTTAATTTATCATGCTAAGTAATAATAATTAATTGGGCTGTTTGAGTATTATTGTGACTTGTAATGATAAATTTCTCTTTGAAAACTATTGAATAAATTAAAAGTAATATCTAGACGTTTGATTAATTTAATTATTAAATATTTTGATTATGTATAATGACCAAATTAACTTGACATTATAGTTTAGATAGTATATAATGGCTAGAATATATCAATTATCTTTAAATGAAAAATGAAAAATAAAACCATGTTAATTTTAACATATACTCAATAATTATATTAAAACTAAAATATAAAAAAAGATAATAATATTATTAATGTCTTTCCGATATACCATAAGTCAAGAATTAATAGGATATTAATGTTTTTTCAAATAAAATAATAAGGATATAATAAGTATTATATTATTCTATAATCAACTCTTAAAAGTAACCCATCTAATTTTTAAATTTTCTTCCATAAATGAAGGAGATCCTAAGATAATCACTTTTCAAAATATTATTAAACATTAATTTTACAAAGATTATAAAATAATCAAATTTTAACTTTTGAAAATCAATCTCAATTGACCACTTCACTAGATACAAATAATATTTAATTTGATAGATTAATTTCAACAAACTTTTTTTATTTTTATTATGTTTACTATTTCATTAAACGTTAATAAACTAAGTTTAGATTAAATTATAAATATATTTTGATTAAAGTATATTTTTATAAATTGTAGATAAAAAAAAAAAAAAAAAAGATATTTAAGTGTAATTTTTTTAATACGAAGTCTCACCTAAAATATATATTATATTAAAGGGTTAAAACTATTGGCTCCTCATTAACTATATTTTAGTTGAAAAGTTGACTTTAGAAATAGTTAAGATTCCTATTTTATGGACTTATTAAGTAATCACAAATAATATGATATTTCTATACGTAATTAAAAGTTCATTAATCTTAAAACTACCAAACAGTAACATAATATCATTTAAATTTTTATAAATTTACATAACACCCAACCACCCAAGACGACTATCGGCTATCACCGATATTTGTTAGAACAGCGTAGGGTTGGTCAGATCTAGCCGGTCGTGCGTCGATCTGGCCAGATCTATGGAAATAACCAAATCTATTTTGTCGGCTAGATTCATGGCGCACGACGTCAGAATAGATCAGGCCGTTAACAGCTAGATCCATGGTTGTTAACAACCACTAATATGGTCGTTAATGGCCATTGATCTGGTCGGAAACAGCTAGAATAGATCTGGCTGTTTTCAGCCAAATCCACGGCCAGATCAACACATAGCCGACCAAATCTGACCGGTTGTGCGCCATTCCGATGGCGGCCAACTATGGTGGTTGGCGGCTGACAGTGATGGGAAGGTGGCTGGAGTATTTTTGTTAAATTTCAAAATTAGCTAAACCTAAAATGTTGGGGGTTCAATGATAAAATACAAATTAATAATAACAACAACAACAATAATAATAATAATAATATATTATTAAAATATAATGGCAATTTAGCAAAATGATCTCCTATAAATCTTTTATTCCTCTCAATCAAACATATCAATATAACATACCCACCAATTTGAACATATCTAACCAAACATCCTTAAAGTTTTGGTTGAGTGTTGCTATTGATATTGGCATGATCAAAAGTCATTATTTTCCATTTTCCAAAATTATAAAGTTCTTTGAGGTTTCAGTTTCAAACTCAAGTTAGTAAAACCAGTTAAAAGATTTCTGAATTATTAAAAAAAAAAATTCCGATCCAAACTTATGATCTAAAGCTATGTCTATTATTTAAATAAAAACTCGTTAAAAAAAGTTCACTGAAAAAACAAAATTATGTATAAACGGAACATGTGGCATATTTTTCCAAATTTATAAATCAAATATAGAATATTGCAGAGGTTTGAAGATGGGTACTCATCACCCCGAGAAGTTCTAAGGCTACAAGGAAAGATTATTAGAACAAGTTCAAAAACAAATTAAGTTTTGCAGCTGCAAAGCCATTTCACAAACCGCACCAAGTGAAGGCCCGACTCCAAAACTGCTTGTTGACATATTATTATTTTACATTATTAGATAGAGATCTAGAGCCCTGTCTTATTTACTCACGGCTGCTGGAGGTAATTGACTGGCACAAGGATGAGAGGAATTTTTTTTGAAACTGTAAGGCTCACCCCAGCTGACTCGTCCATGTTCAGGTCATCCTCCTTCATTCCATTGGGTAATTTCCAGTCAAAACAATACAAGAGATTTGCAAGTGCAAGTTCCGATGTTATTAATCCCATATGCATAGCTGGACAACTTCTTCGACCAGATCCAAATGGCAAAAACTCAAAATTTTGCCCTTTAAGATCAATGGAGTTATTCATAAATCTTTCTGGGGAGAATTCTTCAGGGTTGTTCCAGCATTTAGGATCTCTTCCAATTGCCCAAGCGTTAACTTGGATTAGTGTTTTTGGGTAAATATTGTATCCATTAACGTTGAATTGGGATATAGCTTCTCTTGGAATTAATAGTGGGGCAGGAGGGTGTAATCTCAAAGTTTCTTTGATTATCATCTTCAGATATACAAGTTTGTCGATGTCAGATTCAGTAACTCTTCCTTTCTGTCCGATACACTTTCTAACTTCGTCTTGTGCTTTATGCATCAATCTTGGTTTCTTGGCTAGCTCTGCCATTGCCCAGATCACAGTAATTGCACTTGTGTCTACTCCACCCAAAAATATATTCTGATATAACAAAATATAGAGAGTTAATTAGGAGCTTAATTAATTACTTAATTTCGTAAAACAATCAAGACAATTAGGTGATTTATAGCCAGAGCCGTGAGTGATAGTGCTAATAGTAGGAAAGGCTTTGGTTATAAGAGGTGCTACAACAAAAGTGGTGGGGCTCATGTAAATACATAGATATAGAGCAAAAACAATCTTAGCTTGAACGCAAGTTCTTAAAGCCCATCACCCATAGTCTAAAAAGTAATGAGCAATTAAGAAACATAATTCTGCTTTCTAAAGTTGGGTAGTGAAAAGACTTGTTACGGATGGGATCGTAACATCAATGTTTTCTACAAGGACAAAATATCTAGCCAAAACCTTAATTGAAAGTTGAAAATCAACAGACTGCCATAATTTGCCTAAAATTAATTGAAGCAATTGCAATATGCATCTAATAGAGTAGAGACGCGCAAGGACCGAATTTGGCCTAAAAATAATTGAAGCGATTAGAAAGTGTTTTATCTGGAAAGTTACTTACCAAGAGTACAGCCTTTATATGATTTTTTGACAGCCGAGATTCCGTTTCTTCCCTCTCTATTTTTAGCATCACATCGATAAAATCTTCCTGCACCTCTTGTTTTGACCTCTCAGGTTTAAGATGATCATCAATTATCTGCTGGAATAAAGTATCCAATTCATGGAAAACTCTCTCAAGCTTTGCATGATAACTGGTCAATCTGTCAATAATCCAACCTATGTAAGGAAAACACTCATTTGCAGTGAAACCTCCTACTACAGACTCAGCAGCATGAACCAATTCTTCAAATCTATGATTATCAAATTTACTCCCTCGAAATCTCTTCCCAAAAGCCATCCTAAATACTATACTTCCTGTAAGAGCAAACATCTTCTCCGAAAGATCAACAGAAGATGAAGAAGATGATGATTCTGAGATCGAATTGATTAGAAAAGCGGTTTCTTCTTCCCTAATGAACTGAAATGACTGCGTCCTCTTCAGGCTAAAAAGCTCAAGAACACATATTTTCCTTATCTCTCTCCAGTGCTCACTATATGGTGAGAAAGCCATATCTAAATAATTATAAGTAAGCTTCCTGGTTCCTGTCAAGGGTGGTCTGCTACAACAGTCAAGATCATGATTTTTTAAGACATCTCTTGCCGCCTGAGCGGAGGAGATTACAGTAAGGGGTATACGACCAAGTTTTAGAAGCATGACCGTCCATATTTGTTAGAGAGTTGCCTCAAAGATTGAGAGGCAACTCTCCTAGTTGGTGTAAATTTCTAGAACTGGAAGCTTAGGAGGGCTTGGTGGGAGCCGCTTGTTTAGTATTTTGAGTGATTGAACCTTTTTCAAGAGTAAAAAAAGCAGTAAAGGGAATAGAATAAGAAATAGCCACATTGGAATGGTGTAGAGGCCATATCTAAGACAGGGCTTCTTCAAGATAACCCAGCTCCAAATTAAGAGTTCACATATATCTCAGTTGCATAATTTGACTGTATTAGCTAGAAATCAACTTATTTGTCAGCCGGCAGGAACTGATCATTCACGAATGAAATGGACATTATTAACCGATCGAACACGTTAACAAAAGAACTGAGACTTGGTCGTATAAGCAATAGCATGGCATTGGCTCCTTTTATTAATGAAAATTTATATAATATTATCTTATAGATATTCAGAGGTAAAGTATCTGCCGTTCATTACTTGAACTTGTATTCTAAGTTCATTATAGTAGGTAGGCGGCCGAGAAACAGACAAGACATCTTCAATCACAATGACTTGTCTTTTCCATAGAGTAATGCTATAATGGACATTATTAACCGATCGAACACGTTAACAAAAGAACTGAGACTTGGTCGTATAAGCAATAGCATGGCATTGGCTCCTTTTATTAATGAAAATTTATATAATATTATCTTATAGATATTCAGAGGCAAAGTATCTGCCGTTCATTACTTGAACTTCTATTCTTAGTTCATTATAGTAGGTAGGCGGCCGAGAAACAGACAAGACATCTTCAATCACAATGACTTGTTTTTTCCATAGAGTAATGCTATAGTCATCGAAGATAATGCGTCAAATTTGTGTATCGAATGATATGGCAAAATCATGACCGTTTATTAATATTAAGTTAAAATTAATAAACGGTCAGGATTTTGCCACGTCATTCGATGTACAAATTTAGTGCATTACCGTCGGTGGCTGTATTATTTTCCTTTTCCATATTAGTTGGCGATAAATGAATCTATAGATTACACGCTTCATGCCTCTGTATATCATCTTAAGGCTTAGCAAGATTTTTCTCCAAAAGTCATATCTTAGTCAAATCTTGATAAAATTATAAGTTTATGATATGATCATGTCAGTTGAAAATGAAAATCTTTGGGCCCTTTGGTGCACAATTTTTCCCTCCCCTATTCCCTATCCTATCCAAAATACACATTTATTTCCTTATTTTTAAAATATTATTCTATTTTATTCAACTCTTTTAAATCCCTTAAGTTTGTTAATTTAACTAAACACCCCCCAAAATTTTTTTAAAAAAATTGACAAAAACACCCCCATTAACCCACATTCGCCAGATTCTGGCCACTACCGCCAGAAGGTGGCCGAAATCTGGTATAATAGTGCACTATCGGTTGGATCTGGCCGGTAGTGCGCCGATCTGGCCGGATTGATAACCAAATCTTTGGCCATATATTAATGTGATTAAAAGAATTATTTTTGAATAGAATAGTATATTTGATTGAATAATAATATAATATTTAGTTATTTATTTCAATTATCAAGTTCTAAGTATATCTGTAATAAATTAATAATTAATTAATTATATAAAATAAATTGATAAACATTAATACATTACTAGTTAAATGATTACTTAATCAAATATAACATTACATTATACTTAAATGATTACTTAATTATTTATAACATTCCATTATAAATATTAGTACAATACTTAATTAAACGATTAAAAAATTAATTAATTATAATATTATATTAAATATTTATAGTATAATTACTTAATTCATTATAACATTACATTATAGTATGATCACATAATTAATCATAACATTACATAATGAAATGATTACTTAACTAATTATGACCAATGTTCTGAAAATCGAACCGGACAATGACCTGTTCAAGGGTCCGGTTTGACCGGTTGGATCGGTCGGTTGGACCGTAATTTGTAAAATTATTTTTAGTCCCTGAAGGTTTGAAATTCATCAAGAACACCCCTATAATACTCCCTTAAGGTTTGAAACATCTAAAACACCCCTATCTCGTGAAGATTCTGGTGAGTGGTGGCGGCAGCGACGATCGACGGCCAATCAAAGCTGGAATCTTGGGGCTTTTGATGTGTAGGTTCTGGCGACTCTGATGGTGGTGCTAGGGAGTTCCATCGGTGTCGGAACTCGCCGGAATCAATAAAAGAAATCTGACGTCGCGTGAACTTTAGGTGGACGGCGATCGACGTAGGCTGGACGACGGCGACTGAAAATGGATGGGTTTGGTCATGGAGATGCCGTCCGTCGAATGGGGGTGTTTTCTCCATCGAAAGATGCCGGAATCTGGCGGGGTTTAGCTGCGATTGGACCGCGATTCGGCACTATTCTGGTGGTCCAACTGCTGTCCAATCCGGTTTAAATCAAAATAGCGGTTTTTTAAATATACCGGATCGGATTTGCCGCCAGTTGCCGGTCGAACCGGTCCGACCGGGCGGTCCGATCCGGTTTTCAGATCATTGATTATGACATTATATTATAAACATTAGTAATTTACTACATTAATACAATACTTAATTAAATGATTAGAAATTTAATTAATTATAACATTATATTATAAATTTATAATATGATTACTTAATTAATTATAACATTACGTTATAAATAAATGATTACTTAATTAATTATAATATTCTATTATAAACCTTAGGACAATACTTAATTAAATGACTAGAAATTTAATTAATTATAATATTATATTAAATATTTATAGTATGATTACTTAATTCATTATAATATTACATCATAATATGATCATATAATTAATTATAACATTACATATGAAATGATTAATTAATTAATTATGACATTATATTATAAACATTAGTAATTTTCTACATTAGCACAATTCCTAATTAAATGATTAGAAATTTAATTAATTGTAGCATTACATTATAAATTTATAGTATGATTACTTAATTAAATGATTACTTAATTAATTATAACATTCTATTATAAACATTAGTACAATACTTAATTAAATGATTAGAAATTTAATTAATTATTATAGATTTATAGTATGATTACTTAATTAATTATAATATTCCATTATAAACATTAGTACAATACCTAATTAAATAATTAGAAATTTAATTACTTATAATATTAAATTATAGATTTATTGTATGATTATTTAATTAATTTAATTAATTGTTTGTGTTTTGGTTTTGATTGAGAAATTTTATGTGAATTGTGATAAATCGATTGGATTCAAGTGTTGCCTAGAGATTAGAGGATTTATGAGTCACACTGGACACAAATGAATGAGTAATAAAAATTTGTTAGGGGTGTGTTTGTAAAATTAAGGTATTTTTGTCATTTTTAAACTAATGGGGGGTAATTGATTTTTTATAGGGTACCCGGGAAAGGAACCGGAACCTGCATTTTAGGTTCTAGTTCCTTGAATTTAAGAACCTGCACTATGCAGTTCCAGTTCCGGTTCCTTTTTTTTAGTACCTGCATTGTGCGGTTCCGGTTCCGGTTCCCCCGAAAAATGCAGGGTACCCGAAACCGCTTACCTATATTCAAAATGTTAGATGAGTAATGCTAAGTTTCTCAAATTCATATCCTAATTTTTTAACTGCAAGTGATAGATATTTAATTGTGGATTTATTTCCTAAATTAGGAATTTGACCACAGTTGTAGATAGGGAATCAATTTGGTATTAATACCAAATATCATGTATATTAATTCAGAATCAATTTTGTTTTTTCTAGAATTAGCTGATTGTATATTTATAGGAGTAGATTTCTCTCTTCCTTCTAGGCTGTATAAATATTCTCTCAATTGTAATAATACGAGACACACAAAATATTCAAAAATTCACATGGTATCAGAGTAGGGTTCCTCCTAGGGCTTCCATATTTTTTTTTCTTCTCCGTGTGTCCATCCTTGTCTGCCATGGCTGCCGAAAAAGACAGCTCCATTTCAGAGGTAACCTCCAAGACGTCCTCACCAGATCAGTCCCTTTCTGCTCCAGCTCTCTCTCACGGAAATGAAGCTGTCTCCCTGGTTACTAGCCATAAATTCAATAGACACAACTATCTCCAATGGTCCCAATCTGTGGTGATGTATATTGGTGGAAAAGGCAAGGAGGAATATCTCACTGGTGAAATTTCTGCTCCAAAACAAGATGACCCTAGAAAGCCGATAATCATATGATTAAATCATGACTGATAAGTTCTATGAATAATGATATAGGAGAAAATTTTCTTTTATATGCCACTGCAAAGGAATTGTGGGATGCTGTCAAAGACTTCTATTCAAGTTCTGAAAATACCTCAGAACTGTTTGCTATTGAAGCTGCCTTGTATGATCTCCGCCAAGATGATACCTCTGTCACTCAATACTTCAACACTTTCACACGCTATTGGCAGCAGCTGGATCTGTTCGACGAATATGCTTGGAAGTGCACCGATGATACTACTCTATACCGTACTATTGTGGAGAAAAAGAGAACCTTTAAATTTCTTCATGGCCTCAACAAAAATCTTGATGCAGTCCGGAGCCGAATCATGAGCACCAAGCCCCTTCCTAAGGTCAAAGAAGCATTCTCTGAAGTTCGTCTTGAAGAAAGTAGAAAAAAGGTTATGATGGGCTCTCTAACTCTATCATCAGATCAGGAATCATCTGCCCTTGCTGCCCTAGGACAGTCTCATGGCGCCAATCCTGATAATCGTCAGAACAAGGGACGCCCTTGGTGTGACCATTGCCGAAAACCTGGACACTACAAAGAGACATGCTGGAAAATCCATGGAAAGCCTCCAAATTGGAAACCAAATTCATGGGGTGATCGGGAGAGTCATGGGAATGTTGCTGCCACTGATAGTCCTACTGCTGAAGGAAAAAATGATACATCTGAGTCAGCTCCTTTCACTAAAGCTCAGCTTGAGGCTCTTCAGAAACTTCTAAGTCAGTCATCCAACTCTACTTAGCCAACTACTTAGGGTACTGGGATGTTGGCCATGAGGGGTAATAAATCAGTAGCCTTTTTTGTCAATAAAAGAACTACTAAATCTTGGATTCTTGACTCTGGCGCTTCAGATCGTATGACCGGAGATGCATCTATTCTTTCTGAGTATAACATGAGTACAGGGAATCATACAATTAAAATTGCAGATGGAACACTTTCTAAAGTGGAGGGTTCGGGTTCAGTCACAATAAATAAGGACCTAACTCTCACATCTGTACTCTATGTGCCTAGCTGGACTGTAATTTACTTTCTGTTAGTAAACTTACTCGTGACCTCCATTGTATGACTACATTTTTCCCATATCTTTGTGTATTTCAGGACTTGGATTTGGGGAAGAGGATTGGCAGTGCTGAGATGTGTTCTGGTCTTTATATTCTACAAGATGAAACTCTATCCGCTAGCACAGCTCAAAAGTTCAGTTTGTTTTCTTTGAATAATCAGTCCATTTCCTATTCTAATAAGAATAGTGATATTATGTTATGGCATTATCGTCTTGGTCATCAGAATTTTTTGTATTTGTCAAAAATGTTTCCTTCTTTATTTATTAATAAAAATCCAAACTCCTTTTGTTGTGAAATCTGTCAGTTTGCAAAACACACTCGCAATAGTTACTCTAGATTAACATATAAACCATCCAAACCATTCTCATTGATTCATAGTGATGTATGGGGACCCTCACGTGTTAACACTTTAACTGGAAAAAGATGGTTTACATCATTTATTGATGATCACACTAGATTAACTTGGGTGTTTCTTATGAAAAATAAATCTGAAGTGAGTGAGATTTTTCAAAATTTTCATTCTATGATTCAAACTCAGTTTCAAACTCGGATTCAAATTCTCAAAACTGATAATGCCAAAGACTTTTTTAATTCTATTCTTGGTCCCTATCTCATCCAACAGGGCATCATTCACTTAAGTTCTTGTGTTGACACTCCTCAACAGAATGGAGTTGCTGAACGAAAAAATCGACATCTTCTTGAAGTTGCTCAATCTCTCATGTTTGCCACTCACGTTCCCAAATTTTTCTGGGTGATGCTCTTCTTATTGCTGCTTATCTAATCAATAGGATGCCATCTAAAGTCCTCAAATTTCAAACTCCTTGTCAAACTCTCTTGCAATTATTCCCTCATACAAGGTTCATTAGTTTTATTGATCCTAAGGTTTTTGGCTGCACCGCTTTTGTCCATCTCTATTCCCAACATCGTAGTAAGTTAGACCCTAAATCTATCAAATGCATCTTTATTGGTTATTCATCTCATCAAAAGGGTTATAAGTGCTATTCTCCTACTACTCGAAAAACCTATAACTCTATGGATGTCACCTTTTTTGAAAATCATGCTTACTACAAACCTGAGATTCAGGGGGAGAATGTGAGTGAATCTCATCTTTGGGATATTATTCCGAGTACCCATACTCCACCTCCACCTATTGTTCAAACTTCCAGTCCATAGCCGATCAGTCCATCTACTTCCCAAGTCATAGAAAATCAAGGTCCATCTATTTTCCAAGTCATAGAAAATCAATTTGAAAAAACTTTTGGGCCATCTATAACTGATGATCCTCAACAAGAACCTAAAGAGCTTCGTGTCTACCAAAGAAGGAAAAATTCTGATAAAGAAATAAAGGACAGTACACATCTCGAGGACCACCATGAATCGGAAATGGATCCACATCCTCCAGAAATACATTCAGGTTTGAGTAATCCTAGTCATGATTATATTACTCATATAAATGATTATTCAAATCTGCCTATTGCTTTGAGAAAGGGAGTTTGTGCTTGTACTAAACATCCTATTGGCAACTTTGTGTCCTATAAAATCTTATCTCCATCATATCAGGCATTTGTTTCTGTGATTGATAATATACAGATTCCTCATACAATCCAAGAGGCACTAATTGATCCTGATTGGAAAAAGGTTGTACAAGATGAGATCAACGCTTTGGTAAAGAATGGTACTTGGACAATTACAAAATTACCAATTGGGAAGAGACCTGTGGGATGGAAGTGGGTATTTACCATTAAACATAAAGCAGATGGTAGCGTTGAGAGGTTTAAAGCTTGCCTGGTTGCTAAGGGTTTCACTCAGTCTTACGGGATAAATTATCAAGAGACCTTTGCGCCAATTGCTAAACTCAACACCATCCGTGTTCTATTCTCCCTTGCTGCAAATAGGGACTGGCCACTGCACCTACTAGATGTTAAGAATGCTTTCCTGAATGGTGATCTTGAAGAAGAAGTCTATATGGATATTCCACCAGGCTTCGAGAATTCATCCAACCAGGACAAAGTATGCAGACTCAAAAAATCTCTATATGGCCTTGAGCAATCTCCTCGGGCATGGTTTGGTAAATTCACTAAATCAATCATTCAGAATGGCTATACTCAGTGTCAGGCAGATCACACATTGTTTTTCAAACTCTCATCAGATAAAAGGATAGCTATCATAATCGTTTATATTGATGATATAATACTGACAGGCGATTACAAGGAGGAACTGGCAAGATTGAAGAGTTTCTTATCAAAGGAATTTGAGATTAAAGATCTTGGGTATCTAAGATATTTTCTTGGCATGGAAATTGCATGATCAAGACATGGCATATTTGTTTCTCAACGTAAGTATGTTCTAGACTTACTCAAAGAAACAGGTATGCTTGGGTGCAAACTGGCCTCAACTCCAATGGACTCTAACAAGAAAATTGGCTCAGGGATAGATAAGACACCTGTGGACAGGGGTAGATATCAAAGGCTAGTTGGACGCCTTATTTATCTATCTCACACTAGACCTGATATTGGCTTTCCTGTTAGTGTGGTCAATCAATACATGAATAATCCAACTGAAGAACACATGGAAGCTGTTACTAGAATCCTTAGATACCTCAAGATGACTCATGGAAAAGGTCTTCTATTCAAGAAAAGTGATAATAGAAAAAAAAAAAGTCTACACGGATGTAGACTGGGCAGGAGATGTAACAGATAGAAGGAGTACTTTAGGTTACTGTTCTTATGTTTGGGGTAATCTGGTAACATGGAGGAGTAAGAAACAGTCAGTTGTTTCTAGAAGTTCAGTTGAAGCAGAATTTAGAGCTCTGGCTCTTAGCATTTGTGAAGGAACTTGGCTGAAAAAGTTACTTGGTGAACTTGGAGTATTTACGGAAGAGTCTATACAGATGTTTTGTGACAACCAAGTTGCCATTAGTATTGCAAAAAATCATGTTCATCACGACAGGACTAAGCATATTGAGATAGATAGACACTTCATCACAGAAAATTGAGAATGTCATTGTTCAAATCATTTATACTCCATCAAGGTTTCAAACAGCTGACATCCTCACCAAAGCTCTCCTAAGAACCGGTTTGAAGAATTAATGTGCAAGCTTGGGATGTTTGATATACACAACCCAGCTTGAGGGGGAGTGTGGATTTATTTCCTAAATTAGGAATTTGACCACAGCTGTAGATAGGGAATCAATTTGGTATTAATACCAAATATCATGTATATTAATTCTTTCTAGAAATAGGAGATCCTAATTTTGTTTTTTCTAGAATTAGCTGATTGTATATTTATAGGAGTAGATTTCTCTCTTCCTTCTAGGCTGTATAAATATTCTCTCAATTGTAATAATACGAGACACACAAAATATTCAAAAATTCACATTAATTTATCATATTCTTAGCATTATGAATTGACATTTACTTTGTAATAATAATTAATTGGGTTGCTTGAGTATTATTGTGACTTCTAATGATAAATTTCCCTTTGAAAACTATTGAATAAATTAAAAGTAATATCTAGACGTTTGATTAATTTAATTATTAAATATTTTGATTATGTATAATGACCAAATTAACTTGACATTATAGTTTAGATAGTATATAATGGCTAGAATATATCAATTATCTTTAAATGAAAAATGAAAAATAAAACCATGTTAATTTTAACATATACTCAATAATTATATTAAAACTAAAATATAAAAAAAGATAATAATATTATTAATGTCTTTCCGATATACCATAAGTCAAGAATTAATAAGATATTAATGTTTTTTCAAATAAAATAATAAGGATATAATAAGTATTATATTATTCTATAATCAACTCTTAAAAGTAACCCATCTAATTTTTAAATTTTCTTCCATAAATGAAGGAGATCCTAAGATAATCACTTTTCAAAATATTATTAAACATTAATTTTACAAAAATTATAAAATAATCAAATATTAACTTTTGAAAATCAATCTCAATTGGCCACTTTACTAGATACAAATAATATTTAATTTGATAGATTAAATCAAACAAACTTTTTTTGTTTTTATTATGTTTACTATTTCATTAAACGTTAATAAACTAAGTTTAGGTTAAATTATAAATATATTTTGATTAAATTATATTTTTATAAATTGTATATAAGAAAAAAAAAAAAGATATTTAAGTGTAATTTTATTAATACGAAGTCTCACCTAAAATATATATTATATTAAAGGGTTAAAACTATTGGCTCCTCATTAACTATATTTTAGTTGAAAAGTTTGACTTTAGAAATAGTTAAGATTCCTATTTTATTGACTAATTAAGTAATTATAAATAATATGATATTTCTATACGTAATTAAAAGTTCATTAATCTTAAAACTACCAAACAGTAACATAATATCATTTAAATTTTTATACATTTACATTAATACTTATACTTTCGAATAGGATTAACCCTATTCCTATTTGGAATAGATTTAATTTAGTATTTAATTAATTCCTGTTCCTAATTGGAATAGACATAACTTGGTATTTAATTAATTTTTATTCCTAATTAGAATAGAATTATTTTGGTGTTTAATTAATTAATAATAACCTATTAATTTATACTTATATTTATATATAGTAAAACCTCTCTATAGTCATAATGGTGGAACTAACTAATTTTATTATTATAAGGAGGTTATAACTTAATAGAGGTGTAGTTAAAAAAATTTATTATTTCAAAATTCATGTTTTAGTAGTACAATATTAGGATTTCAATTCATGTTTTAATAATATTAGGGTTTCAATTCAGCGCTTCAATTGCCTACTTTTGAAACAAATAGAAGATCGTGTTTTGAAACCAACAAAGATAATTATCCTTAATAGAATTGTAAATGCAATTGCTGCATGACAACTGATGTGAAGCCATAGACAATTGTCAATTGTTTTAAGCATTACAAAAATAGGACCCCCAATGTCGATGAATTACAAGTTACAAATGAAGTGGATGGGGAGAATCAAAGAGTCATTGTAAAATTGAGTGATCAGATTCGATAACTTCACTACACTAATCGAATGAATATTAATATCTTCCTTAATCATCCAAATGAATAACAAGTCATGCATGTTTTAACAAAAGAAAAAATCATTTCTATAATTAAACAATAAGAGAAATGAAATAATTATGAGGATAATAGTACGGAAATACAAAAAATTTCATGTCAAGAAGCTTTAAACATGCTTAAGAAGCTAGACATATTTTGGCTTTAACAAGAAAATGTTCATGCTAGGTAAAGTACCCGTAAGTTAAAATATGTAATAACAACTCTAAAGCATAAATTATTGTTCCAAACAACTTCAGATAAATATTTTATCTCATCTTAAACCTTTAATGTAACATACCATATATTTTTTTGCAATATACAGATAATTATTACTATGTGGAGGCAACTTTCCTTAAGACGGGAATTAGAAAAATTATAACTTATTACAAATAGAGTTTATTCTTATTTATAACTATCTCAAATTGGGAATATAATTTTTTATGATTATGTAGAGTTTATTCCTATATAGAGTATCACTATAGAGAGGTTTTACTGTATTTATTGGAATGAACATATAAATATACAATTTTGCAAATTAAATTCAAATATAAATATTGGGATTAGGTAACAACCTCAGCAAACTTAATTTCACAACAAAATTACTCAAATACTTTTTCGCCAAAATGACGAAATCCCATTTTCACCAAAAAGGACGAAATGAACCATTCATTATAAACCTTAAATAGTCTTATAAGTGTGTGACCCGTTGGCTCCCTTTAATGTTGGCAATAAGTAGTATCGTGATTAACCACCAATTAATTGTCTCACTATAGACAAACCAAGATTGACCTCTAGCAAGGCATCATGGTTACCTAACATATAAGGATTAGCGAAGAATTGAAACCTAACAACGGTATGGTTATCGTGCAATTCAATCTCTTTATCATCTATTATTCCATCAAGGTTTGAAGTACAAAAATAGTGTCAACTTCAAATATATTACCTTGACATATTGACATTCAATTATTAGTAGAGGTGAAACAAATGAGCCGGGTTAGGCGGGTCAACCCTAACCTGGCCCGCATTAGAGAGGAGGCAGGCCGGGTTGAACCCAACCCGCATGCAACCCCCAGGCGGGCCGGGTTGCTATTTGTTTACAATAGGGTTGGCCCAAAAAAAATTAAAAATTAAAAATTAATTATTTTTTTCAAGTTTCTCCCATTTTTTTAATTCTTTTAATTAAACTATTATGATTGAACTCTTACAAATAATTTTACACAATAATATTAAACTATACTTCTAAATCATAAATATTAAAATGTATAAAACTTCGTAATATTTGACACATTGTTATTATTATTTTTTATGGTACGTAAAATATAAAAAAATTAAATACTGAAGTCTTATTCTTAAATTTCCATGTTTTGTATAAAATATAATTCATTCTTATGCTAAAGTTTCTTCAATTGAATGAATAAATCTAATTTTTCTTATATTACAATTTTATTGTATTAAAATTGAATTAATATTTGAAATGTTAATAAAAAAAAATTAATTTAATTGAATTATTGATATTTGAAAAGTTAACTAAAAACAATTACATTTATTCATTTATAAATCGTTAATTATTTATTTGAAAAGTTAACTAAATAAAACAAAAATAAAAAAATAAAAAAATAGGGTTAACCCGGCCTGACCCGCAACCTAACCCGGCGGGTTAGGTTTGGCAGGCCGGGTTGGGCCAGCCATTACCCCAAAAATGGCGGGCCTAACTCGGCCTACCTTTGTTGGCGGGCGGGTTAGGACCAACCCGCCAAAAGAAGTAACCCACCGCGAGCCGGGTCGGGTCGGGCCGGGCTGGTTACTTTTGCACCTCTAGTTATTAGAACAACAACCAAATAAAATTGGATTTGAGCAACAACTCAATTCCACTGTAGCCATAGATTTACGATCGTTGTAATTAACTGAATAGCATTATGAGATAACTTCTCCTGTACCGAGGAGTGATAAATTATTTGTTTATCCACCATAGCCATAGTGTTAGTGTACATCTTAATATAGCCAACCACCACTGTATTGATAATCCTAAATAGAACTACGTTAAGCTAGCATCAACCTGCACCAATATTTACAAACGACGCTCTGGTGATCTCAAGTCTAAAGATCACATGCACCACCATCCGTTAGAAGATATGTTACATAAACACTAAGGTTACCATCTATATGAAATCATTTTGGTAGGTCAATCTAGTGAACTTGCATACAACAAGCACCCACTCATTGCACCAAGTTGTCACCAAACAACTTTGACATGTGCCATTGTTCAAAATAATACTAAGACTACGAACATTTTTGAAATAGCCACCACATGTGATCATAGGGTCTTCACAATCAAGATTTAAAACAATTTATTCATTTATCATGACACAACCATTCTAAGGATATATATTAATACATAGAATATTATGAATCACATGATATAGTAAATACACCTTTTATTATACTTAACATGATATAACAAAAAGTTAAAATTACAAATAATATTGGCTAGTGCACCTACATATTGGCTTCTCTAGTTGCCACCTCCATGTAATACCAGCCATGGGAGTTATCTCTTGGCACAATCTTTAACTAGTAAAGGCTTTTAAACTTAGCCAATGTAATCTCATAGGAAAAATAGCTCCTTCATAAAACTCTACAAGCCATAATCGCCCTCCATGTGTTTATAGCAATTTGACCAGGGGTTATCCCAGTCTCTACAAGAAATTGTCTCAACTCGTTTGGAAAGGGAAGTCTGAACTCCTACCCCTTGACACACATTGTGACTCCCTCTCTTAACAAGGGCTTTTGTGCTACTGATAATTTCAACGCTAGTGGTCTCCGAACTCAAGAACGCACCACCGCTCTTCTCCTCACTAGACAAAGCTTTAGTCCTATTTTGAGAATCCTTTACCTTAGACATAATTTAATCTAAGTTATAGGGTTTCAAGGTAAGCATCACAAACCCAAACCAAGCAAGAGCACGCAAATGGACACAAGAAGCAAGCTCCACCCCTTATTTGAGCAAGATCAATCAACAAACAAAATGGCAGAAAGTTGGAAACCTTAGAAACATGCAATTTCGAAAGTGTATCTCCAAGGATAGAGCACAAAGTCATGATGAAGTAAGGAAAGCCAGAAAAATAACCTGAAAAAGATGACAGACGAGGTGATTTGATCGAAAAGTGCTTTTTGCTGAAGCGAAGGATAACCACAAACAAAAGTTAGCGGGCAAAGAAATTAAAAAAATCGCAAAATAGCAAGAAACAGCAAGGCAAGCTTTATAAAGGAAATATCAGAGTCAAATCCCAACTGTCAGATAGATCACAAGGTCAAGGATTAAAAAGTGTGTCGTAGTTGCCAGGTGTCGCGACCATGAGACCCAGATGCCTAGCAGTAGTTATGGAGAGACAAATGTGGCAGTCATAGATGCATAAATGCGTTCTCATCAATCGCCCACGTGTGTAGAAGTTCAACCGCCATAAAACTACAATTTCAAAATTTAAAATCCAATCGCCCAAAAAGCTGTGACGCATTAGTCAAACCCTAGAGCAAAAAACAGTAGCACTGTTATATGTAGCAGTAGGACCCTACGAGACTTTAAAAGCGTGAGCACCATAATTGGTTTACAAAGATAACATCCTAACTCTACATACCAAAGGCAAAGGGCCTTTGTAGTATCCGAATTTTCCTAGGGGCAAAATAGTGAAATCCCAAATTCTCAGCAATGTAGTACCCGAATTTTCCCAGCATCTAGAGATACCCCATTTCTGCAGGGTCTTCTTTTTGTATATTATATATACATTTGGAATTAATCTCTAAGAAATAGGGAAACCGACAATTAAGACATCTTCAACCACAAGTTTGCGATTATTGATTTATGGATTGTTCTCTTAGGGTGGGTTTTGTTGGGGTTTATAAAAGATTACTCTAGTAATCTATCTTTTAATCCGAAAATTCTCATGTTTGGTTTAAAAATAAAAAGATTCCGATGATCTTAAAATATCAATAGTAGTTACTGTAGGTAGACTTGGGGATAATCTAACTACCAAGTGAAGGGGTATTATTTTTTCATCACCGAGGTAATCTTAATTTTGTTTCTATTTTACCCTTAATTATTAAAAATTTCAGGCAGAGATGCCTTCGTATGTCAATCAAAATTGACCAATTGATTAAAATTACTTTTATACCCTATAATTATTTTTTTTTGATAGAAATACCCCTCATTTTACATAAAATTAATCTTATCCCTAGGTAATAATTTCTTTTCATCATAATGCCCTTATACTAAAAACTATTTACATAACACCCAGCCACCCAAGACGACTGTTGGTCGCCGCTGGTATTTGTCAGAACAGTGCACGACTGGTTGGATCTAGCTGGTTGTGCACCGATCTGGCCAAATCACAGTAGATCTGGCCGGAAACAGCCAAATATATTCTGGCTATTTTTGGCTAGATTCATGGTGTACGACGTCAGAATAGATCTAGCCGTTAACGGCTAGATCCATGACTATTAACAGCAACTGATATGGTTGTTAATGACCATTGATCTGGTTAGAAACGACTATAATAGATATGGTTTTTTTCGACCAGATCAACACACGGTCGACCAGATCCAGCTGATCGTGCGCCATTCCAGTGGTGGCTGGCTATTGTGGTCGGCGATTAGCAGTGATGGGAAGGTGGCTGGGGTGTTTTTGTTAAATTTCAAAATTAGCTAAACCTAAAATGTTGGGGATTCAATGATAAAATACAAATTAATAACAACAACAACAATAATATATTATTAAAACATAAGGGCAATTTAGTAAAAGAATCTCCTATAAATCTTTTATTCCTCCCAGCTAAACATATAAATATAAAATACCCACCAATTTGATCATATCTAACCAAACATCTTTAAAGTTTAGGTTGAGTGTTGCTATAGATATTTCCATGATCAAAAGTCATTATTTTCAATTTTTCCAAAATTATAAAGTTCTTTGAGGTTTCAGTTTCAAACTCAAGTTAGTAAAACCAGGTAAAAGATTCCGGAATTATTTAAATAAAAAATAAAAAAAAATCCGATCCAAACTTATGATCTAAAGCTATGTCTATTGTTTAAATAAAAACTTACTAAAAAAAGTTCACTGAAAAAACAAAATTTATATATAAACGGAACATGTGGCATATTTTTCCAAATTTATAGATCAAATATAGAATATTGCAGAGATTTGAAGATGGGTACTCATCCCCCCGAGAAGTTCTAAGGCTACAAGGAAAGATTATTAGAACAAGTTCAAAAACAAATTAAGTTTTGCAGCTGCAAAGTCAATTCACAAACCGCACCAAGTGAAGGCCCGACTCCAAAACTGCTTGTTGACATATTATTATTTTACATTATTAGATAGAGATCTAGAGCCCTGTCTTATTTACTCACGGCTGCTGGAGGTAATTGACTGGCACAAGGATGAGAGGAATTTTTTTTGAAACTGTAAGGCTCACCCCAGCTGACTCGTCCATGTTCAGGTCATCCTCCTTCATTCCATTGGGTAATTTCCAGTCAAAACAATACAAGAGATTTGCAAGTGCAAGTTCCGATGTTATTAATCCCATATGCATAGCGGGACAACTTCTTCGACCAGATCCAAATGGCAAAAACTCAAAATTTTGCCCTTTAAGATCAATGGAGTTATTCATAAATCTTTCTGGGGAGAATTCTTCAGGGTTGTTCCAGCATTTAGGATCTCTTCCAATTGCCCAAGCGTTAACTTGGATTAGTGTTTTTGGGTAAATGTTGTATCCATTAACGTTGAATTGGGATATAGCTTCTCTTGGAATTAATAGTGGGGCAGGAGGGTGTAATCTCAAAGTTTCTTTGATTATCATCTTCAGATATACAAGTTTGTCGATGTCAGATTCAGTTACTCTTCCTTTCTGTCCGATACACTTTCTAACTTCGTCTTGTGCTTTATGCATCAATCTTGGATTCTTGGCTAGCTCTGCCATTGCCCAGATCACAGTAATTGCACTCGTGTCTACTCCACCCAAAAACATATTCTGATATAACAAAATATATAGAGTTAATTAGGAGCTTAATTAATTACTTAATTTCATAAAATAATCAAGACCATTAGGTGATTTATAGCCAGAGCCGTGAGTGATAGCGCTAATAGTAGGAAAGGCTTTGGTTATAAGAGGTGTTACAACAAAAGTGGTGGGGCTCATGTAAATACATAGATATAGAGCAAAAACTATCTTAGCTTGAACAGTGAACACAAGTTCTTAAAGCCCATCGCCCATGGTCTAACTAGTAATGAGCAATTAAGAAACATAATTCTGTTTTCTAAAGTTGGTAGTGAAAAGGCTTGTTACGGATGGGATCGTAACATCAATGTTTTCTACAAGGACAAAATATCTAGCCAAAACCTTAATCGAAAGTTGAAAATCAACAGACTGCCATAATTTGCCTAAAATTAATTGAAGCAATTGCAATATGCATCTAATAGTGTAGAGACGCGCAAGGACCGAATTTGGCCTAAAAATAATTGAAGCGATTAGAAAGTGTTTTATCTGGAAAGTTACTTACCAGGAGTACAGCCTTTATATGATCTTTCGAGAGCCGAGATTCCGTTTCTTCCCTCTCTATTTTCAGCATCACATCGATAAAATCTTCCTGCACCTCTTGTTTTGACCTCTCAGGTTTAAGATGATCATCAATTATCTGCTGGAATAAAGTATCCAATTCATGGAAAACTCTCTCAAGTTTTGTATGATAACTGGTCAATCTGTCAATAATCCAACCTATGTAAGGAAAACACTCATTTGCAGTGAAACCTCCTACTACAGACTCAGCAGCATGAACCAATTCTTCAAATCTATGATTATCAAATTTACTCCCTCGAAATCTCTTCCCAAAAGCCATCCTAAATACTATACTTCCTGTAAGAGCAAACATCTTCTCCGAAAGATCAACAGAAGATGAAGATGATGATGATTCTGAGATCGAATTGATTAGAAAAGCGGTTTCTTCTTCCCTAATGAACTGAAATGACTGCGTCCTCTTCAGGCTAAAAAGCTCAAGAACACATATTTTCCTTATCTCTCTCCAGTGCTCACTATATGGTGAGAAAGCCATATCTAAATAATTATAAGTAAGCTTCCTGGTTCCTGTCAAGGGTGGTCTGCTACAACAGTCAAGGTCATGATTTTTTAAGACATCTCTTGCCGCCTGAGCGGAGGAGATTACAGTAAGGGGTATACGACCAAGTTTTAGAAGCATGACCGGTCCATATTTGTTAGAGAGTTGCCTCAAAGATTGATGAGGCAACTCTCCTAGTTGGTGTAAATTTCCTAGAACTGGAAGCTTGGGAGGGCTTGGTGGGAGCCGCTTGTTTAGTATTTTGAGTGATTGAATCTTTTTCAAGAGTAAAAAAAGCAGTAGAGGGAATAGAATAAGAAAGAGCCACATTGGAATGGTGTAGAGAGCCATACCTAAGACAGGGCTTCTTCAAGATAACCCAGCTATAATTTATAACCCAGCTCCAAATTAAGAGTTGACATATATCTCAGTTGCATATTTTGACTGTATTAGCTAGAAATCAACTTATTTGTCAGCCGCCAGCAACCATGATTCATTTCCACGAACTGATAATGGACATTATTAACAGATCGAACACGTTAACAAAAGAACTGAGACTTGGTCGTATAAGCAATAGCGTGGCATTGGCTCCTTTTATTAATGAAAATTTATATAATATTATCTTATAGATATTCAGAGGTAAAAGTATCTGCCGTTCATTACTTGAACTTGTATTCTTAGTTCATTATAGCTGGTAGGCGGCCCAGAAACAGACAAGACATCTTCAAATCACAATGAACTTTTTTTCCATATTAGTTGGCGATAAATGAATCTATAGATTACACGCTTCATGCCTCTGTTTATCATCTTAAAGCTTAGCAAGATTTTTCTCCAAAAGTCATATTTGTTAGGGCAAAAATCGTCTTGGGCTTGACGAGGCCCAATAACGAAATAAATATGTCACAGTTCAAGGCCTCAATCCAATCCTGATTGAGCCTATGCTTAAAATCACCTTGCGACCTACCCACTCTATGAGTTTGGCTATCCTATAAGTTAAGATAAACTAGGTTTGAGTCCATTAGCCTACAACAGTCTATAAATAGGAAATCAGAATCCCATTCTATTTCCTCTTCTACTAAGATTTCAAATCTTACTCAAGCTATTAAACTTAATCTGATAAGATCAAGAAATCATATCTCTTTCATGATAGGGATTATCTCCCAAAATAGGACTTAGTGTCCTACTAAGATTATAAATCTTGTTTAAATTATTAAACTTAATCTGATAAGATCAAGAAATCATATCTCTTTCATGATAGGGATTATCTCCCAAAATAGGACTTAGTGTCCTACTAAGATTATAAATCTCATTTAAACTATTAAACTTAATCTGATAAGGTCAAGAAATCATATTTCTTTCATGATAGGGATTATCTCCCAAAATAGAAATTAGTGTCCTACTAAGATTTCAAATCTTATTCAAACTATTAAACTTAATCTGATAAGGTCAAGAAATCACATTTCTTTCTTGATAGGAATTATCTCCCAAAAAAGAGGACTCAATGTCCTACTAGGATTCTAACCCCTTGGGTTCACTATAAAAACAAAGGTTTGTCCTCTCATTAGGGATGCAATCTCCCATAGTCAATCTACACTATTTAAAACCATCTATTTGCTCCTAAAGTTCTTACTCCCGAGAACCCGACGCCTCCGCCGTAGTCCTAGCTTATGACAAGACTCCTGGTAATTCTTCATCTCCTTAATTCTTATCAAATAATCTCTTTCAGTCTTGCTGACTTTAGCGTCAGAGCGCCTACGGCAAACACCACCCCGGTGTTTTTCGGAAGCTTCATGCTTGCCTTTTCATGTGTGCAGGTCTAGCAGATTGTCAGTAGCCTCAACCTCACGGGATCAGACCCTATTTTCATGACGGTAGATTTTTTGCATCTACAATATCTTAATCAAATCTTGATAAAATTATAAGTTTATGATATGATCATGTCAGTTGAAAATGAAAATCTTTGGCCCTTTGGTACACAATTTTTCCCTACCTTATTCCCTATCCTATCCAAAATACATATTTATTTCCTTATTTTCAAAATATTATTCTATTTTAGTTAATTCTTTTTAAACCCCTTAGATTTTTTAATTTAACTAAACACCCCCCAATTTTTTTTTAAATTGACAAAAACACCCCACCAACCCACATTTGCCAAATTCCGGCCACCACTGCGAAAAGGTTTAGATCCACCATAGATCTAGGCAGAAAATGCCATACTGACGCATGACCGGCCAGATCCAGTCAGCCGTGCGCCGATACAACAACTCCGGCCACCCGTCAGCGGTGGTGGCCGACTGTCGGTATTCAATGGGTGGGTTGGGGTGTTTGTTAATTTTCAATGTCTTATTACAAGGGTGTTTAGTAAATAAACAAACTTAGGGGGTATTTTGTTAATTTTCAAATCCTACATCATAATAACCATCCAATTTTACTTTTTTCAAAATATTATTCTAAAAATATCAGAATAATGAACCAAGTGAGATTTTCATGGTTTTTTTTTTTTTTATCAGCAACACCCTATTTATATTTTAAAATCTCTTTTTAAACCCTCAAAGTTACCCTTTTGGACTTAAATAGGTTTTTTTTTCAACCCTCCATTTCCTAATTTTTTAGATTTAGATTATCTCCTATTTTTATTTTTGTTTAAAGTTTGTAAAGATTCATTGAAATATTACAATTATAATTAAAGATAATAAATATCCATATATTTAATTTTCATTTTTTCCTTTTAAGTCTCCTAAACTCAAGTTTTTGTCTTCTTAATTACTAAATAGATTTTCTATATTTTCTATACTTCTTCCATCAGCTAACAACTGTTGAGTATAAAATCATGTATTCCTAAGAAAACTCTAATTACTCCAAAGAATTTCATCTAAGTGATAATAAGTTAAATCAGAAGTTTTGTCATTTTTTTTTATAGAAAAAATGGATTAGTTGATAACTTCAAGTTTAAGAAGAAAAAACATACTTAGAGTGAATCATTGTATAGGAAAAAGAAAGATGAGAATATAAAAAATCATATTTGGATTTCACCAAAAAAATTTAAATACGACGGAGAGTAAAAAGTGATTATTATTATTTTAAAGCAATTGGAAAGAACAAACTGTGAGTTTTAAATTTTACGAAAAGGAATAAACAGAAGGAAACCATAAATTATAAAATAAAGTATGAGAGTAATTAGAATTTATAGTTTCCTTTATAGTAATTTACTTAAGGTTAAACTTGTCACAAAAAAAAAAAAAAAAAAAAAAGTGGGGCCTCTGACTAAAAATTAAAAATGTAGGGGCTAAAAATCATTACCTTTTTAGAGGTGAAAATCAGTAAATCCTCCAATAACAGACACGGGCGAACTTGAAAGGGGGCTTGCTCGGTTCAAAGTGGACCATGTAGCCTTTTCGGTTTTTTTTTTCAGATATATATAATTATATAATATTAAATATTATAAATAGTGCATACAGTCTGAAACTAAAGTTAGATACATTAAATTATATTCTAATATTCTAATTAAATATAAAAGTACCACTAAAGGCTTGCCCTAGTAGAAGGGAGCTCATTCAGTTTTGGCAATGTCCCAGGTTTGAGTCTCCACCGTGACGGGGAGGGATAGGGTTTATGACTTTAGTTAGTACTCGAATTTGGCATCTAATATAATAGGGGCGAGATGGGGCAAGGGTTCAAAAACATTGCAACTATAAATATAAATAAATAAATATATAAGTTAAGCTTATGAATGAATTTATTATTGTAAGGAGCTTTGAATAATAATTTTAACCAAAAAAAAAAAAAAAGCATGGTTCATGACTTTAGTGCCTGAATTTGGCATCTAATATAATAGGAATGATATGAGATATTAATAAGATATTCTATGAAATATTCGCAAATGGTACTCTTCTCAATTGAAATGACTTCCTCCTTTAACAAGGGATCAAGGAAAATGATAACCCTAAGAGTGTGTTTGGTTAGGGGTTGGGATTATTGAGATAATGCTATTTTATATTACTTGATTACCATGTTTGGTTATTAATAATAGTTATTGTTAATAATATATGAGGTAATCTAATTACTTTCATTTTCTTACGTATTTTAAGATTACTTGGTTATCTTATTTTTACTACAATTTTACCCTTTATAAATAAAATTTTAAGACAATAATGCCCTTGTTTAAAAAACAATTTACAAAAATATCAATTGACTATTTTATCCTTATATACAAAGTTTTTAAGATATAAATACCTCTGAAATTGTACAAAATTACCCAAGGGTGGTGGCTAGATCTAGCCACCATTGCCAACCGTCGAAAACCACCGCCGACGACCACTGGTTACAATGGAATAGTGTACGACCGACCATATTTGGCTTGCCGTGTGCCGATAAAGTTGTTTCTGACTGGAAACAACTAGATCTGACCTTTCACGACAAAATTTGTGGCCGTTTCATGGCCAAATATGTAGCCGTGAAAAGCTAGATATTTGGCCGTGAAACAGCCATCGTTTCACGACCAGATCTCCACTTTCATAGTCGACAGCAGTGGTGGCAAGCCATCGATAGTGGCTTGGGGTGGGTGGGGGTGTTTTTATTAAGTTTTAAACTTTTTTTGTTACTAGGGTGTTTTAGCTAAATCTGAAATGTAGGGGGTTAAAAGAAATTATTCAAAAATAATAATAATAATATTATTATATTAATATTTAAAAATGATGGCAATTTAGTAAATTATATAACATACCCACCAATTTATTTCAACCAACCAAACACATTTCTTTAAACATTTTCAGTAATCTTCAAGTTAATTTATCTTCCATTAATAACCAAACGCACCCTAACAATATTTAATATTATGTAATTATATATATTTTAAAAAACGAAACTCCCCCATCAAAAAATCCCTCACAGCCCAACAACAAATTAGCTCTGTTCTCATTAAAAATTAGCTCTAGTCTCAGGCCTTAATATAAAGACCAAGTGTCTGACTTAAGCCTTGGAGGCTCTACGCCAATGGAGCAACGACTGAATAAGAGAAATGAGGGTGTAATTGACGATGACAGTAATATTATTAGGTAAGTATTTAGGTTAATGTAGATTTTGGGATATGAAAGATGTGTAGCTTGGTAGAAAGTAGATGAAATGTGCTTTCGTGGATATCTTGAACATCTCGAGTCTCCTATCAAATGCTCCTCTCGAGATGTCCTAGAAAACTGCAAAAGAAGAAAGATCGTCAAGAGAGCTAGTGAGGGTGTTAAACGCTCAAATCAGCTTCTTGAATGAAAAATATAGTAAGAGAAGCACTATAATAAGAAAAAGCTTTAGACATAAAAAGAGTTTAGATAATCATTTTCCTTGTCTTGTCTTGAGCTTGGAGGGGGTATTTATAAGAGATCCAGTCAATGCCAGGTGGCTAGCCATCTGACTATCTGTTATTGTTTGTTTGTTTTTTCCTTGGTGTTCCATTGCTTGATTGGTGTAGGTAGCTAGTTTCGTTGTCTCATCGGGGTGAGCAATAAAACGTGTCTTTCAGGTGTGCCTTTAGGGTGTTCCATCGCGGTGTGTTGTCAAGATGTGTTAGATGGTGTTCCATTAGGATTAGGTTGTGCCATCGGATAGTCTTTTGGGGTGTTCCGCTAAACGACGACACTTAGGGTGATGAACGGATTTTTGGCTTGTATTGAAAATCGTTAGAGATCGTTTGGGCTTTTATGGATGTTATTGTATTACATTTACAAGTGTTGAGGTTGCATTTGTTTGATTTTGCCTTAGAAGTGAAATTGCAACACTTAGCATGAAAAATCACACGAACTAGTTAATCAATTATCAAAAACAATGTTAATGATAAAACTATGCAAAAATTAGATCAGCGTGTTTTATCACACGTTTATAGCATGAAATTCCTAGTTTGCTTGGTATATTAAACTAATTGGGAATTTCCGTGATCAACTGATTATGAGATGTACGATGCATTTTCTCTTTTATTGTAACAATATTACAAATTTTATGGCATAAATTCAACAAAACATTTTACAAACAATACTATAATACATTATCAATCAACACAAATTACAATTACAAGTCCACGTCAAACATTTTTAACTAAGTGTAAAAAAAAAAAAAAAAAAAAAAAAATTTTAAGGATATAAGAATATTTAGGCTCCATTTATTACACTTTTGAGAATACTATTATTAGTATTCCCAATAAAGTTAAATAATAAAATTGACTTATTCTTAAAATATTATTCTATATTATTCAATTTCTTTTAAACCCCCTAAATTTGTTAATTTAACTAAATACCTCAAACTATTTTTTTTAGAAATTGTAAAAACACCCCAGCAACCCACATTTACCAGATTCTGACCACCACTGCAGAAAGTTGGCCGAAATTTGGTATAATGGCACACTACCAACTAAATCTGGCCGTAGCCAGTCGTCAACGACGACCAATATATGGTCATCCATCAACGATGGTTGTATCTTTGGTCGTCGTATGCGGTCAGATCTGGCCGAAAAAGGCCATATCGACGCACGACCGGTAAGATCCAGCCGGTCATGCGTCGATACGGTGACTCTGGCCACCCTTCAGCGGTGGTGGCTGGTTGTCCGTATTTAATGGGTAGGTTGGGGGTGTTTTTGTTAACTTTTAATATTTTATTATAGGGGTGTTTAGTAAATAAACAAACATAGGGGGTATTTTTGTTAATTTCTAAATCCTACATCGTAATGCCCGTCCAATTTAACTTTTTTTTTTCAAAATATTATTCTAAAAAGTATCAAAATAATGAACCAAACGGACCCTTAGTTTAAATTAATGATTTTATCTAGACATAATGTCATTCAGTAAGTGCTTTTGCTTGTTTGATAAGGTGTTTATGGTGTGAGAGTTTGAAAATGAAGAAATGTGTGCTTTTTCTTTAACTGTTGGGTCGTTAGTGATGAGCGTAATTTGATATTTAATTGAATAAATTGGTTATATGTGTATAGCATAGGGATGAGAGAGTTAGTTAATTATATATAACCCCCCAATTTTTGTCTAATTTAATTAATTTCCCTTATTCCTATTAGTGTTTTAGGTTTGCTTATCATAAATAAGTGGCCTGGTTCTGATTTAATCAATAAACTCATGGCGTAAGTTATAGTAATTCTAGGTATTCAATGAGAATCAACTAGTTTTGTTTACATAATTTCCCGAGTATTCTCAAAAAACAACAGGTATTGAATCTATCATTTTTATAAGTGGCATTAATTTGGTATCAAAGCTAAAAATTCTTATATTGCAGATACCTCGATAACCAAAACCTTCCATAAGAGTCGTCATATTTCAAATATACTTCTCACTGATTTTTAGATTCAGCTTGTTTAAGTTGGTAAGCTTCTCCAAAATTCGTTTTTGACGTAAGTGGTAAAATACTTATGGGAGAAACTGAAGAAGCACATGCGAGCAACATTCCTTCCGTATAATTGTACAAGATTAATGTATCAACAGTTGTAGACTTTGAAATAAGGAAGTAGGAAAGCTGGAAAGTACACCACATAAAATATATTGTTGGGTTACACGCAATGAGTTGGTAGAAACTAACGAGCAACTGGCAATGCCACATTTGGAAGACTTGACATACATTGAATCCTTTTTATCACTATTCAGTTGCAAAAGCCTATGAATAGGAACTAAAAAACAATTTGATTCACTCTAGTGATCCTATTGGAAAGACTTGAGTTGGTAGTTAAACTAAGAGTCACGGCTCAAACTCTAAACTAGTTATCCAATATCTACATTATTACGAGAATAAGATTTGAATAAAATGTGTTCAGTTGAGTATTTTGATCTTGTTATTTGTGTTGAATATTTGATTGGTATATTTTTTTGTAAATGATTTATTAATATAATATTTTGGTGCATTTTGTTAAAATAATGTATTATTATAACCTTAAAACTTATAAATTTACATTTTAATAATATTAAACATTTTATTGGTAATTTCGTAACCAATAAATATTTAAAAAAAAAAAAAAACCCCATATTAATTTCACTAATCCAACTGTTTAAAAACACACTACATTAATACATCTATGACAAAGGTACTAATTATCAACCTTTAGAATGGTTGTTACACGTATACTCTATTAACAACTACGACATGGTCACATGTGCTGCCCACAGTTCAGTCGTTATGTTATCCCGTACAGTCATCATGTTGTCTATAATGCCTTCTTGCGGTTGACTCGGTCCTTCTCTATTTCCGCCATCTTCTGCCCCGTTTTGACGATCACAATATACTTGCTCATTACTCGTATTTTCAGTATCTTGTTTGAAGATAGGGTCCTCCATATTGTACATTCTGATAAAATTATGAAGTACACAACTTGCGATAACAATCTTCCCTTGTTTGTCCAACGGGGTAATTGTTCATTCCATTAAGAATACGAAACCGTCTTTTTAAAACACCAAAGGTTCTCTCAACAACATTGCGGAGTGAAGCATGTCTATAGTTAAACAACTCTTGTGGCCTCTTCGGTTGCGACGGTGATCAGAAATATGGTAAGCCACTCGCCTATGAGGAGCGAGGAACCCTTCTCTATTTGGATAACCTGCATCAACCAAATAGTATTTCCTTGTAATAAAATCACACATGTTATTTGAAAATTTAGGGCCTCGACAGTGGAGCAGATACACTTTAATACGTCAAGAAAATACTTATACTTGGTGGAGGATGTGGGAATCCAGAATTAGGATCATTAAGAATTGAATTTAAAACTCTTGAATTATGCGTAGATCCTTCCCATCCAGTAACGACATAAGTGAACATCATCTTAAAGTAACATACAGCCATTACATTCTGTGACAACGTTTCTTTGCGATTCTGGTACCTATCGCCAAATTCTCATGGAACCGAAGCGTATACATGTGTGTCATCAATTGCTCCAATACAGTCATATCATCAAAATTGAATTTTAGTCATATTAACCGACTATCAACATTAATAACATAATGAACTTAATTATCCACTAATAGAAAACATAACGAAGAAGTACCTTAATGAAAAGGTAATATTTTCGGTTAGTTGATATTTCCCATGGAACATCACTTAAGTCAGGTGGCCTGATAAACTCTGTCTTCAACTCACATATCATCTCGCAAACTGCGCCAACATATCTAGAGATCGTCTCACCCGAATGTTGGAAATCCTCCATCATCGTTCTGATTGTCTCGTTTTTACCAACTATTGTCAGAAATATCATAACTTGTTCTTCCATACTCGTCTTCCTGGTTGGTCACAATTTCCCTTGCTGTGCCAAAATGTAACATAAGTATGTAAAACAGTCTTTGTCCATGCGACACTTGTCAAAGATCTTGTCAGCATGACCATTGAGTATTTCCAACATGTACTCATGACCAATTAATATGGATGTATGTCGTAGTTGAAGCCCAACTATTTCTAACACGGCAACACCGTAGAGTGCAATGGTTATATCTATCAGTATTTCTTCTTCCTCATTTGCATTTCGTCGTCTTCTTCTTGTACGGCTTGACGATGCCATTTAAACCTACACATTTGCAAAACATTGATCAACAATTAACACTTGTTGTACTACTTAGCAAAATATAACAGTCAATATTTAATTCTAATGACAATCTAAAACTCATATGAAACATATAATCTCACATAAAACTCTAACACAATGAATAAGTTCATACAGTAGCCGACATTTGGGGACATTTTCAAATCAAGGTGTTGAACAGTTTGGTTTAGCCATAAAAGGATAAGTGCCCATTGGCACATACAAAAGTGTTGGCAAACACTTAGGACATACAATGTCATCTACAAATTGCGAAAGTCGTTATAAATCCAATTAGCCTTTTCTTCGAGCGGGAGTTTCACGAATACCTCTTGCCATCCTGGATTTTGATATAAGTACTTGACAACTGGCATGTAAAACTCTGTGGGTACTTGCATGGCTGTCAAGATGTCAATACAATTACTCATGGAAAACGGATCAGATGGAGCACTGGTGTTCTCTTCGTCCCCCTCATCTCCACTACGATTGCTAGCCCTCAATCCCATACTCCCCCTCTCCACAAGCACATCCGTCAATCAACCAATGACATCCACAAGTGCCTGTCTCAGGCCACTTCTGTTCCTCCTATTTCTCGGTCTTCCATGACCAGATGTGGTTACCCGTTTTTCCCTGTCGTCCGATCTGGATCAGGTTCAAAGTCATTATCATCAATGTCAACCGCGCCCTAATTGGAAGAAGTGAAGGTCTCCACTGATTGAGATGTAGATGTGTATGCATATCTTTGAGTGGCAGTTTGCTTCTCAAATATGATTTCATAAAGCTCATTGTGAGGAAGTCCCTTGTGGTAGAATTGTTGTGCCTATGGGTTCTACTGGTAATGCAAAATAATAATATATTAATATTTGGCAGTCCCAAAAAAAAATTGTGTACAAATACGGTGTCATTGATTAATATTCGTTACAAAAGTTGAAAATTTACCTTGACATATTCTTGCCAAACCTGTACGGGACACGTTAGACTTTGCGACTCATGATCCCACCTAAAGCTCGTGTGTTGCAGCAATTTCCATCATGCTTGATATACTTTTCGCAGGCGAAAGTACTTAAGAGGTTAGTTGTGTCATGTTGAGTCTCCTCCCAACCAATGATGATAAGTCATCCAACATTTCCTAGTAATCGATTGTTTTTATTGAAGTACCGTGCGAAGTTTTCGCCCATTCAGACAACAAGATCAGAAATTTGTGAGTCATCTTAGCAGACCAGTTCACAGTATCACTCATCTAAGGACAGTACGGTGAGAACGACAACCAAGATTGGGACACCATACCAATCACCAAACATATTAGAAACACACATACGCACGTTTAAACGTAATAAAGTAAACACAGATAAACCGTTACCTCGTTCGATCCGACACTGCTTGAAGCCGTCAATGCAGGGGAAGATACATGCAATGTTGACCAACAGGGTGTATGATGAACTCCAAGTCTGGAAAAGCCTCTGCTGCAAGTAGTAATCAATCCTGCGATGTCGAGACAAATTATACTGACATTTGTGCATATGATTGTAATTTGTTCTTACGATCAAATAACAATGCCGAATCTGCAAAACAAATATATTAGTTAGTGAAATCCCCAAAAAAATATTTCCAATAATCCAACAATTTTTTACTCCCAAAATGCATCCATTAACGAGATGTTCTTTTTAAAATTTGTCCGTTTCACAATTTACATATTTCTCTATAAAGATTGAAATGTTAAATATAATACCAACTGTCAGATAAATAACTTTTTTTTTCTTTTTTTTACTTGATATATTGACATGTATATTATATATTTATATATATTATATATTATATATTATATATTTACATGTATATTGATGCAAATAGGAAGTAGAAAATTGCATTACATTTGTAGATGGTGATGGGTGGTTCGTAGACGATCATAGGAGTCGGGTTCGCGTTGCGATGATGACGGTGGTTCTTCGTTGCAGATCGACGACGACGGACAATGCTTTGTGGCAGATCGACGATGATGGGGCTTGATCGTGGCAGATTGGAGACGACGGTGGGTCTTCGTGGATGGTTTGTGACGATAGGCTTCGGATTGTGGTAGATCGGTGACGACAGTATTCACTGAAGTCAGATCAGCGACGATGGGGGCTTCTTCGTGGCAGATTGGCGACGACGGAGGGTCTTCGTGGATGGTTTGTGATGATGGGCTTCAGATCGTGGCAGATCGGTGACGACGGTGGGTCTTCGTGGATGGTTTGTGACGATGAGCTTCAGATTGTGGCAGATCGACGACGGTGGGTCTTCGTGAATGGTTTGTGATGATGGTTTTGTTTTGTGATGATGGTGGTAGTGGATGATAGTTTGTGACGGTGGGTTTGTGTTGTGATGATGGCGGTAGTTGGTGATGGGTGGTGGCGGTGGGTCTTCGTGGATGGTTTGTGATGATGGTGGCAATGGATGATGGTTTGTGACGGTGGGTTTTTGTTGTGATGATGGCGGCAGATGGTGATGGGTGGGGTCTTTGTGGATGGTTTGTGATGATGGTTTTGTTTTGTGATGATGGTGGCAATGGATGATGGTTTGTGACGGTGGGTTTGTGTTGTGATGATGGCGGCAGATGGTGATGGGTGATGGCGGTGGGCTCGTAATGCGATGATGGTGGAAGATGGTGATGTGTGGTGGCCGTGCGTTTCTGTTGTGATGATGGTGGAAGATCGATTGGGTGGTGCTATGGGGTTGTTTTCTGATTCAGGTGGAAGGTCATTTGGACAATGTGCGGTGGGTTTGTTTTGTATTTGCAGGTGGAAGATCGTTTGGAGAACAATTTGTTGGAAGCGTAGGAAGATGGTTTGTGATGGTGGTGAAGCAGTGAAGTAGTGAAAAGAGAAAATGGAATTAAAGCAGACAGCACTGCAAACTCTATCTTCAACGGTAAAAAAATTGTCAGAATCCAATTTTCAAGATTCTATTATCTGAATAATAAAGCAAACATTACTCTGAAAATTGGGTTTAGGGTAGGATAGGAAATAACAAACCAAACGGACCCTTAATGTAAGAAAATGTGGAAAAAATGAAGAAAAGAAGCAAGTGTATGTTGTAGACATTATTGAAGAACATGTTGATGATTCTCAAGCTCAATTTACTAAAGAATTTGTTCAAGCTGATACGAGTCTAATGCTAGTGGTTCAATGAGTTTGTCTTGCACCGTCGGTAACAAACTGGTTAAAGTATGTTAAGGGAAAAGTTTGTTGTGCGAATGTGATCTCCAAAGAAATTGTTGTTAAAATGTTATCTCTTACTACGTTTACATCTTCACTTCCAAGTTCTCTTTTCATCCAGGAGCTTTGTAGTGGTGGTTGAGAGCCATCAATGTCATGCCAAATTGATAAACATCTTGAGCGTGCTTTTGGAGTTTGAAGGCACGTTTTTCAATATCAAAAAATTTGGCACCATGCTCAATTGACAAACATCAATTGGAGATACTTTATTTTCAATATATGTTCAACTAAAACGTGGCAATGAATATCAAAATGAAGTACCAGCTTCAAGTCAATTTCTTGCGTTTAAGCAAATCAAAAGTTTCAAGGATATAACTAATTTGTTAGATCTAATGTGTATAATTTGACATATTTGAATTATGTAATAGGATAATATTTCTTTTGTTTTTTTCAATGGAAATATCAAAAAGCATTATTTTTATAATTATTAAAAAAGAATATTGTATATTTTTATAAAAACCTTAAAATAATACCAATGAACATAAAATTGATATTGTTATAATATACTGTTTTTACAATAAATAATTGATGTTATATAGAATTATTAATCTTTACAATTTTAATTTTAATTTTGTTTAAGTATTTATAGCATATCAATTTTACATGTAGAGAGCAATTTTGTTTGTAAGGGTAAATACTAAAATTATCAGTTAAAATAGTCCAATCCAAACCACGCAGATAAGTTTAGGCTTTTTCATAATATACGAAAATAAAAAATAAAAAAATAAAAGTTGGTCTTTAGATCCGAGGTAGCGATTAGCCGATCACTTTGTGGAATGCATGGGAATGAGAATGGGATTCCGCTGCAGTCCCCTCTCGTGGGGATGGGCTGTTATGGTGGTCTGTTGTGTTTCTGCTGCTGTGCAAAAGTGTCTGTGGTTGCGAGATTGTCGAGGTCCGTAGCCGTTTGTAGTTGAGTTGACTTCTTTTTTTTCCCTGGTTTTGGCTGTTTTGTGTGCCTTGCTCTCTCTGGTGACCATTTGTATAGGCTCCCTTGACCTCTTTTTTTTTTTTTTTTCCCTTCTGGTCTCATCTCAGGTATGTTTGCTCTGTAAAGGATTGTATATCCTTGCTCTTTTTGTCCCCTTTTTGTTCTCTCCAAGGGACGTTCCGGTTAGGGGTCCCCTCATTTGATTGTTTATTCATTATTCTTTATAAAATCATCAGTTTCCCAAAAAAACAAAAAAAAAAACATGTGAGGATCTAATGCATAGAAAAAAAATTGTGTAACTAAATCAGGGTCAAAATGGGAAAAAAATTGAACATGGACAACAAAATCATTTCAAACCTTTTTCTTGCATTGGTTGGAATACACATTCCTCCCAAATGGGATTTCCCCAAAAAAGTGTAACGTAAACAAGGCGATAGCCGGATAGGCATTCCTTTGCCCATTCCCTTGGGTAAACCGCAATGTAAAGAACAAAGGATAGCATAAGTAGTAAACCGCAATGTAAAGGATAGCATAGGTAGTGATCAGTGGGACTTATCCCTATTAAATGTCCTTAACTGTCTATTGGGTGTGAACAATTAATATAGTTTAGAGTTAGACTAATTTGTTAACTTTCCTTTACAAAAATATTATGTTTATACCTAATCTTATAACATTTTCTTACAATCCTAATATGATAATAAAGTTGACACTATCATTTCAATTGACGACTTTAATTTAATATGAACGACTATTTCTTAGAGACGAACAATCATTTTCTAGAGATAAATAACAATTCATTCATATGGAGAAATGATTGTTCTTTCATAAGAAACAATTATTTCTTATAAAGTAACGATCATTCTTTCATAAGGACAATCATTTTTTATGAAAGATTAACCATTAGTCCCTAAAAAATGAACCATTCGTGTCTAGTCAAGAATCATTTAGTGTCTTGGGTGTCGTGAGAGTTGACGTAAGAATTACCAACTCAACTATCATGTTAAGATTATGAGAAAAGGTTGTGAGAGTGGATTATGGGCTAATATTACTTTTTTGCTTTAACACCCAATATTTATTTATTTATTTTTGAGTTTTTAATATCCCGCATTTCTAAGGGCCACATAATATTCCAAAAAGATAAAACTTAAAAAAAAAAAAAAAAACTAACTCAACCGCGGTTTACCTCAAGGCGTATATATCTAACTATAGTCAAGTCAGAAATATACGATACAGATTCACCCTCAGCAACATATCCAACGGCTAGGAATAGCTTTCAGTAAAGAACCAGGGTTAGAGCAAATTTTTGGGGAAAATTGAAAAAAAAAAAAAAGAGAGAGAGAGAGAGAGAGAGAGAGAAACCTATCGATCCCGTCGCATATCGATGAATCAATAAATCAATCTAGGGTTAGGGTTTTGTAGCAGATGGAGATGGACTACGTTACTGAGTTTCCTCACACTCACATGGATCGTCCCCAGGAAGAACCTCGATTGCTTGGGAACTCCCTCAAGCTCTTGCAAAGGTATGATTTTTTTTTTTTTTTTTTTTTTATCTTCAATTTTGTTAGATTCTTTTTCTTTTTCCCGAAAAAATATTTTTTCTTCGAATACTTTCACTGAAACGTATAAAATTTGAATCTGTATTCATATCTGAATGATTTGGATGATTTAGTTTAGTTTTTTTTTTATTTTCTAGAGCAAAAGTTTTATGTGGAAAAAGAATCAATTTCCTTTTCTTGTATTTTATGATTTCATTTTGATCTTTATTTTCTGATCTGGTTTGTGATATATTTCCTGTTAGGATATTTGGGTTTTCTTTTTCTTCTTCTTCTTCTTCTTTTTTAATCTCTATATTCTGTTGTATCAGTTATTGTGTTGCATGGTTTCATAGGGGGTATGGTTTTGGAAGTGAATTAATTGTGGAGAAGGCAATTTGATTACTTTGTGTTTAGTGTAGTATGAATGAAATGGCTGTGTGTAGGCTCAGTCAGGGATATATTGTGGACAAGATGTTGGGAGTGTGACCAGCTATGGACCTTCAAGGGTACCCTTAGACCATGCTAGTCTGTTTGTAAAGGGATTAGCTCAAAATGGCTCTCCCCGAAGGCGAAATGAAGGAAAAGATGGGCATTACATATTTGCGCTCGGAGAAAATTTATCTTCTCGCTGTAATTACACTTGATCATTATTATTGAAGAATTATTTTATATTATTGATGTATTCTTGCTAATAATTCATTCTGTGCTTTACTTTCTGATGGAAGAAATTTTCTGTTAACATATTAGTCATTTTTCCTCCTCTCTTCTTGTCTTGATTCCTTGAATTCTTTATCATTTATGCTATCAAGAACATTTTTGAGGCTCTATGATGGGCCGTGCTACTAGTTTTCAGAAAATCATGGCTCTTTAGCTGCATGTCATCTTAATTTTTTGGAGTTGGAGAACCATGTTGAGTTGGGAAAACACTATTGTCAATAATATGTTCCAATGGCATTTTTATATGTCGTGCATCACATACATAATGTCCTTTCTCCCTGCCAATCACAAATAAGAAGGAAAAGATATTAGCTATATACGGTGATGAACTGCCAATTTAATAGACACCTCTTGTCTGCTTCAAGATCTAGGTGCAGTTTTAGATTTAAATTACTTGCCCTTTACTGATTTATTGATTCTTCATCTTCCCTTGATGAGTATGTAGAAAAGTCTTTCTTTCAAGTTTAAAAACTTATTTAATTTGGCACTTGATTCTTATTGTTTTGGATTTTTCATTCTTCATTTGTTTTGGTCTTTGAGTTTTCCTTATGCTCTCTTATTTGTTCATTTGCAGATAAGATACTCAGAAAACTTGGCGAAGGTTAGATTTCCTTAGATTCTACCTAAAGTTATGTTCTTCTCTTGATGGTCTCGTTCCTGATATTATGCATATATTTGCATACATTTTCTTTTTTGTACAGGAACCTTTGGTCAGGTTTTGGATTGCTTGGATAGGGAAACAGGAGAGACGGTGGCCATAAAAGTTGTGCGTAGTATTAAGAAATACCGTGATGCAGCAATGACAGAGATTGATGTGCTACAGTTACTCAAGAAGAATGACAAAAGTGGCCGTCGGTGAGTGTACTTTGCTTACCGTTTTCACTTTGTAATTTTTGTCATCGTTTAAGTGGGTTTATTATTTGCAGTTGTGTTCAAATACGGAGCTGGTTTGACTATCGTAACCATATATGTATAGTAAGTATTCAATTTGATTTTCTATGATACAACTTCCCTTAATTTTTATATATTGTGAGAATTAAGGCTTGGTGGATTTAAATGGTCTTAACAGGTCTTTGAGATGCTTGGACCAAGCCTATACGATTTTCTTCGAAAAAATAATTATCGCCCCTTTCCTGTTGATCTAGTCCACGAGATTGGCAGACAATTGTTGGAATGTGTAGCATGTATGTTGACTGCTATTACTTCTTCCCATGGTGACAAGTTTTTTGAAATTGTGTGAACTACGTCACTGCTCATTGAACTTAATTGCTGTTTTGTTGTTATCAATTAATCTTCTGTTGCATTTTTATTTATTTATTTTCCTCAGAGGCATTCATTTGTTTCTGAGTAAAAATATTGATGCTAGATCACAGTATTAATGCTATTACTTCTTATGCTTGCTCTCATTTTCTTTTATATGCAGTCATGCATGACTTGCGCCTCATCCATACAGACTTGAAACCTGAGAACATACTTTTTGTTTCTCCAGAATACATAAAAATACCTGACTACAAGGTATGGTTGCTTATTGTCATTATGCTCTTAATTAGTGTGAAATAATAGCAGTGCAATCTTCTGGCTTTGCAATTCAGTTTTTTTTCTTTTGGGGAGTTTTGTGCATCTTTCCTGTTAATTTCAATGTTTGAGTTTTTAACTTCTTATTTTTTTTTTGCAGCTTACGTCTCGGTCAATAACAGAGGGAACCTATTACAAGAGGTTGCCAAAGTCAGGTGCTATTAAGGTTATTGATTTTGGCAGCACAGCATATGAGCATCAAGATCACAATTATATTGTCTCTACCAGGCACTACCGTGCACCCGAGGTTATTCTTGGTATGCTTTTGCTTTTTGCCCCATATTAATTCTTGACATAACATTTCTGGAATTAAGGTTATTTGATTTCAGGACTTGGATGGAGTTATCCATGTGACATATGGAGTGTTGGTTGTATCTTGGTGGAATTGTGCTCGGTATGTTAACTCTCAAAAGTATACTGTTGGCGAATGCATAAGATGGTATGAAGGTGATGGAATGTCAATGAAATTCTTTTTCTTATACCAGGGAAAAAATATTTTTTTTATTTGCAGGGAGAAGCTTTGTTTCAGACACATGAAAACTTAGAGCACTTGGCCATGATGGAAAGGGTTTTAGGCCCATTACCCCAGCACATGTTAAAAAGAGTTGGGTGTGTGCCCTTTAAGGGTTTCTTATTTTTTATCCATTCTTTTATCTGTTCATCTATTTTTAGAATTGTTTATTGTTTGTTACTGGTTCAGCAAACATGCTGAGAAGTATGTGAGAAGAGGTAGATTGGACTGGCCAGAGGGGGCAACATCTCGGGAAAGCATTAAAGCTGTCCTAAAGTTACCTCGTCTCCAGGTGTGTATAAAACCTTATTATATTTTAGCCTTTGGTTTTGGGGGCATGTTTAGTGATTTGTTAATTATAGTTATATCATTCTTATACTCATTTCATTTTTATTACCTCACAATGAAAAAAGAATTGTCATTAGTGTGTTTTTAATTTGTATTTTTTTGTAGAACATAGTAATGCAGCATGTAGATCACTCAGCTGGATACCTAATAGATCTCTTGCAAGGGCTTCTTAGGTATGATCCTTCCAACAGACTAACTGCTCGTGAAGCCCTCAAGCACCCTTTCCTTACAGGAGATTATTACCGGAGATTTTAAGTAAATTTTGTTTGTCATTTTCTCATCATTCTGGCGCTGCTTAATGATTTCTAAAGTGAGATGTGGGTGTGGGTTTATGAAGAATCTGAACTAGTGTCGATCCTTAGTGAAGGCTTATAGGGCGGCCAGGTTCCTGGTCTTCAAGAAATGTTTTGTTGTTCATCTTTTGTAAATAATAAAATTGTCAGGATAAGCTTTCTCCTTGTCCAGTTTTTGTGCTATGATAAGTGTTGTACCGCTTTTCCCATTTTTGTGTCAAAAACTTAGCATTTGTTTGCCAGGGCTTTGTTTTCCTTAGGAAAGAATTCTGTTTTGGTAGATTATGGTGAACACTAGACATTTACTTTATGCCCTTTCATGAGTTATATGCTTAACACATGCTCCAAACAATCTGGACCTCAAACAAAAGCTGTAGAAAGTTTCCATTTCTAAGATTTTAGATAAACATTTTGGAAGGAGCATCTCATATAAGTACAAAAAGAAATACAAACTTGTGCTGAAGGACAAGAAAGACAAATAAATTTTTAGTTTATATAGGTAAAAGAAATAAGTGTAGAACAAGTAAATGATTTTCTAATTCCAAAAATGGTTCAAACTACTGGTGCCTTTGACTTATTTTATGACTCTGATAGGAGGACCAGTAAGTAACCATAATATGATTTTGACTTTGAGGAGCACAAGGGTGATAAAAAGAGTTGTGACGGTGGAGTGGATTGATTACTTGGTCACAACTTCAATTAAGATCTGTGTAAAGGTGAAGCGTCGAACATTAGCTCAGTGCAGGAGGCAAGTAATCCTTTATTTGGTGATTCCCTTTTTCGACTGCTCTATTAATCTATTCTAATATCTACTGGGTTTCCGTTGATGATATTCTTCATACCACCCAATTAGATTCTTGTAGGTAGAATCGATTTGGTCTATATGATTATGTTATGCCCCAAATAATCGGGTTCAATCAACTTACCCTTTCTGGCACCCCATCGTTGTACTTGTACAATGCCACAATAGATCCTTGAAAAAGCATTCCCCTAATACAAACCATTTTTTTAACTTCCAGGCCAATTCATCTTTCTTTTGCACATGTTAACGGAAACCAGACATCAATCATCAATTTGAATGTTACTTCATCGGGATTTGATCCTCTAGTTTGCATTTCCTAGTATTGATGCATGGCCTCACTTACTCTAGAAGATTTGCTGAGCTCATTTATGAAGGCATTGTATGAAAGCACGCAAGGGATGATTTCCTTCTCTAATCTCTATCAATAAAAACACAATGAGCCATCCCAATTTTCCCATTCTTGCAAAAGCAATTAATAATCCCATCGTCCCATCTACAAGCTAAATTTAACACGAGAATAGAAGCTGAAGAAAGGTTTGTTTTTTTTTAAGATTGTGAATGAAACATGGTGCATCGGAACATCTACTCTCAAAAGACTGATAAATTAATTCTGAATTCATACACGTATGAGTGTAAAACAAGTAAAGAATTTGTAATTCCAAAATAGTATCCTTCTCAACGTTTAGTTTTGCATTTGACAGCTCTTAAGACTCCACCAGGAGGATCAGTCACCTCAATTGCGCAATGTCCATACAGTCTATACGAGTAGCGCAGGAAACTTCCCAGATTCGATCGTGCCCGAAACACTCCCTTAACTTGAAATTCAATTTTATTTCTCTCTATTTCTCTCTTAAGCCGTTCGGTTTCATCCGAGGTCAGCTGAACCTGACTCGCTACCATATGAACATTGGCAAGCCTTATCTGACGCCTTTCTGCTCTGAAAGGTTCAATATATTGAGACGCAATCAGGGTGTTTCCATAGTAAAGATCAAGGACTACGTAACTGAAGTCCACCCTTACTTTCCTGTTAGGATTTATGAACTTAGCGAGCACAGTGAGATCAGCATTGAGCAAAACGTCCACGTCTAGATATGCTGCATTTAAGGTGACACTGGACACTTCGAAACTTGGGCTATGTGGGCGAAACACAAGATAGACTATTAAGACAATTAAGCCTCCTAGAATAATGACAAGCCAAAAGATTGCACAAAAGCCTGCAAGAAACCATGTGTGTAGTTTGGTTCGACGAGGTGCTAGACCGAAATAAGAGCGTTGGTGTGCTTGTTGCTCCTGTGGACTTTGTTGGCGCCTGTGCCGTTGATGCTTTGGTGGTTGTGTAGCCTGTGAACCAGTATGTCGGGGTGGAGAGTGTGGTGCAAGTTCCTGCGCCTGTGAATGGGTTGATTGTGTCTTTGGTGCACTACCATCAGTACCCTGTGGTACCAATGCCCCCCATTGACCCAGTGGTTCAGCCTTTGGTGGCGGGATTGTTGGTCGTTGAGTTGGTGGCCAGATCCATGGGGTGGTTGGATGAATTTGGTCTTGACTCTGTGGCGGTGTCATCCCTGATGGTTCGGCTTGTGGGTGTGGCTCTTGATGTTGTGGTGACTCATGCTGTGGTGTTGGTGTTGGTGCTGGCAACTGAGAATGTTGTTGCGAGTAAAAATAAGGGTTGGTTTCAGGGTGGTGACGCATGGTGATAAATTGCCAAATGAAATGTAATGTAAGGGACGATGATTATGAGGAGCGCAAAGGTGATAAAAAGAGGAGATGTGGCAGTGGAGTGGAAAAGAGGATTACTTCGTCACAACTTCAAGTAGGATTCATGTAAAGGCAAAGAATCAAACATTAGCTGAGTAAAGGAGGCAAGTAATCTTAAGTTGCTAATCCCCTTTTTCGACTGCTCTATTATTTATGCTAGTGGGGTTCCATTCATCCTCATTACCCTAGAGCCAAATTGTTATCCATTTACGTTACCATAATAAGTCATTTACTAATTACACGTTAAATTCTAAAATTATATATAGTCCCTAAATATGCAGAAGCATGTTAAATTAGAAACTTACAGCTACAGGGTCAAAGGCTCAAAGCCAATACGTGGAAAAAGGAAATGACATTTGCCAAACCTATTTTCCCGCTAAAATTTATAAATATTATTGATTAAATAAATAAACAGCAGCTTTGAAGAGTACTATTTTCTTCAATGAAGCTAACAATTTAAACTTACGATAATATTAACTAACAATCAATTTGATTGTTTCTAGTCAACCGGGGATTTAAAAGGACAAAATACGACTCCTAGTAGCAGCATCAGCACACAAATACAAGACCCATGATGTGAAACAAGCAAGCAATTTTGCAGAGTGGACTGACAACTGTTGTTAAAAATTTTCTTAAGGCAATGGGAAATTAAGTCCAGCTCAAAAGCAGTTTCCTGATTCCTCGCATCACCTTCGCTAAATAGTTTACTTGTATCCCCAACTCTCAGGGTTTGGTATCATCTTCCATATTAAAGCACTAAAACAGGGCAGCTAACCGAATTTCAAACAATTTGATGAGACCTTTGATCCATTCCTTTAATCATCAATTTGAATGTTACTTCATCGGAATTTGATCATCTAGTTTGCATTTTCTAGCATTGATGCATAGCCAGAGTTACTCTAGAAGATTTGCTGAGCTCGTTTATAAAGGCATTGTATGAAACCACTTAAGGGATGATTTCCTTTTCAATCATATTCATATTAATAAAAACTCAATGAGCCGTGTTAGAATATTCTATAATTAAGAGATTGATATGATCAAAATTGATAGAATATCCTATAATTAAGAGATTGATATGGTCAATATTCTTAATTATAGAATATTATTTCTTTCATAATTATAGGATATTTTCTGTAATATTCTGTAATTAATTCCTTTATTCTTTCCTTGTAAATGTTCTTGTATCTAGCCTATATATTGTAAAATTACAATGAATGAAATTATCAAAAAATTACTCCACAATTGTGTTTATTGAAATGGTATCAGAGCCCTCTTCAATCTCCTCTTCTTTAATCTAGGAATTGAAGCCCGGTCACAATTGTTGTTTCTGTTCATATCATTCTACTATGAAGTTTTTTTTTTTTTTTTTTTTTTTTTTTTTAATCTTTGCCGCTATGGGTGATTTAGAAGAAAGTAGTAATAATTCTCTAAAGAAGAATAAATCTACAACTGTATCGGCTGGATTCCATGGCAAGAAACTTATTCTCTAATCACTCCGAAATGACTTGCTGGTACCAATTATGTAGAGTGGTCTTTGAACGCTCAAAATAAGATCTGTGGGAGGAAACGTTGGTGTTTTATTTCTGGTAATAAGGCTGCACCAAAAGATGTTCGTTCGAAGGAATATGAAGCATGGGAAGATGAAAACTACTTGGTCAAATCTTGGCTCCTTGACACAATGACAAAGGACGTCACATCTCTCATCCTTCGTTAGCTACAGCGAAGGGAATATGGGAGGTTGCCAAACGGACATATTCGGTTGACCAGGATGCATCAAAAGTCTATCAACTACACTATGAGGTAATTTCTGTTCGCCAAAAGGAAGTTTTCGTTATTTCTTATTTTGGCAAACTACAAAAAATATGACAGAAACTTGATGATATTGATGACTATACTAAGGAGTGTACAAATGAGATTGTGAAATATACCACTAAGGTTAATTCCCAACGTGCGTATATGTTTTTGGCTGGTCTTGACCCTCAATTACATGGGGTTTAAGGTCACGTGCTTGCTACCAAACCACTTCCAGATTTACAAGTTGTATTATGCTATGGTTTCTGCGGAAGCTAATCACCAAGATGCTATGCTTGGAGGGAAAATTGGAGAAGGGGTTGTAATGGCCTCTCGAAAAATGCCTACTTCAAAGAAGGATCGGAAGTGTACTCACTGTAATGGTACTTGTCATACAGTGGATACATGCTTTTGAATCCATGGATATCCGGATTGGCATCCGAAGGGCAAGAAAGCATCTTAGATATCTTCTAGTGCTAATGAGGAAGACATTAATCCGAAGGGGAATCTAGCCACAATTCCTGGATTTACTACTAAGTTAGGTATGTCTTTTACTAGAAATAGTGATTGGATAATTGACTATGGTCCAATAGACCATATGACTTGTGATCGTTATATTCCAAAACTATCGTTACCAATGCTAATGGAGTATCATCTTCAGTTATTGGAGTTTGTACAGTCCCGTTATCCCCCACCTTAGCTATCAAAGATGTCTTATTTGTGCCATCATTAAATTGTAATATTCCCTCTGTTAATCAATTAACCAAATCTTATAATTGTATTACTATATTTTTTCCCACTCACTGTGTTTTTTAGGACATCCATACCAAGGAGAAAACTGGCAGTGGTAGACAAAATGGAGGATTGTACTATCTGGAGGAAGGGTTCCAACATTCCAACAAAGAAGGACAAACTCACTTGCTAAAGGAAGATTTGATGAATCAGAAAAATAAGGAAATTTGGTTACAACATAAGAGACTAGGACATCCCTCTTTTAGCTATCTTAGGAGATTATTTCACTCTTTGTTTAGTGGATGTTATTTTTCGGATTTTAGTTGTGAAACTTGTGTAATGACAAAAAGTCATCGTACTATTTTCCATTTAAGTGATAATAGAGCAAATCTACCTTTTTCATTAATTCATTCGGATGTTTGGGGACTGGCACCAATTTCTATTCTTAATGGGATAAGGTGGTTTGTAACTTTTGTTTATGATTGCACTCAAATGACTTGGGTTTATCAATTGAAGCATAAGAGTGATGCTTACTCAGTTTTTCGCTTGTTTCATCAAATGGTAACTACTCAGTTTGGTATTCCAATAAAAGTCCTTCGTTTTGATAAAGGGGGAGAATACTTCAAGCAATAATTGATAGAATTCATGCACTCAATAAGGATTATTGTCCAAACAACATGTCCTTATTCTCCTAAACAAAATGGTGTTGCAAAGTGGAAAAACAGATAGTTATTAAAAGTTACTCGATCTCTCTTAATTGGAGGTCATGCCCTCTCACTTGTGGGGTGACGCCTTAAATTCAGTGGTCTACTTAATAAACCGTACACCATCTAGTGTTCTCAATTTTAGAAGACCAATGGATGATTTCTCTGATCATTGCACTCTTCCACAGGTGGTACTTTTGGCTCCTCAAATTTTTGGATGTGTGGTCTATGTCCATTTGCATCCACATCAATGGACTAAGCTTGAGTCTTGTGCAGTGAAGTGTGTTTTTTTGTGGGATATGGGATTAGTCAAAAGGGCTACAAGTGTTATCATCCATCTTCTTAGAGATTTTATGTTTCTATGGATGTTATTTTTCATGAGAATGAACTTTTCTATAAGACACCGATGACTGATTTACCACTTCAGGGGGAGAATCAAGATGAAGTGATTAATCATGAAGAACTACATGCGCTCTTTCTCAAAGATTTAGATAAAAGAAATAGAACATCTAGAGATGCTATGGAAAATAATTCTTTATTTCGGATCTTTCCCAAACAACCAAAAGAACTGAAAGAAGAAAATCGAGTGATCGAGGAATTTACGGATGAAGACTCTGTCTCGGATTTGTTCCAGACAATTGGAAGTGATACCATCGATCGACCTAATGAAGGGGAAAGGTTCCCAGTTGTTGAACAAATGGCTCTAAGCTTCGAAGATGATTCCTCCGTGATAGTACAATGTCTCATAACAATCCAATACAACCATTGGGTCAATCTTCTCCTAAGACTCATTCAAAGGTACCCACTAATCCTAATTCTACGATTGTTGATGATGTTAATTTTGAATCTCAATTGTCTCAATATTGTCTTCTAGCTCGTTCTAACCATGGTATACCACCCATTAAAAATCCTATAAGTGATCACGTATCTTCGAAAAAATTGTCTAAGTCATCTGCGTCTTATGTGCTATAGTTATCGTCTATCTCTATTCCTAGTAAAACGCAAGAAGCTTTGACAGATGCTAGATGGACCCAAACCATGGCTGAAGAAATGGTAGCACTTGTAAAAAATGCTACTTAGGAACTTGTGCCTGTACTGAAGAGAAAGAAGACCGTGGAGTGTAGATGGGTATTTGTGGTCAAGCATAAGGCAGATGTGACCATTGAAAAGTATAAAGCTCAGTTGGTTGCAAAAGTGTATACGCAGTTTTATGGGATTGACTATCAAGATACTTTTGCACCAGTTGCCAAGCTTAACATAGTTAGAGTGCTCCTGTCGTTTGCAATTAACCGGGATTGGCCACTTCTTCAATTTGATGTAAAAAATGCTTTCTTGCATGGAGATCTTACAGAAGAAGTGTATATGGTTCTTCCTCTAGGTATGGAGAAGTACTCTAATGTAACAAAAGTGTGCAAACTCAAGAAGACATTGTATGGTTTAAAACAATCTCCAAGAGCTTGGTTCGACAGATTCACCAAGTCTATGAAGAACTTCGACTATAAACAAAGCAACTCAAATCACACTTTGTTTTTAAAGCACCAAAAGGGTATAATTATTGCTTTGATTATCTATGTTGATGATATGGTGGCGACAGGTGATGATCAAGATGAAATCGAAAACTTACAATGACACTTGGCCTCAGAATTTGAAATGAAACAGCTTGGTGACCTGAAGTACTTTCTTGGGATTGAGGTAGCCAGATCAAAAAATGGTATTTTTTTTTTTTTTTTATCTCAACTAAAATACATTCTTGATTTGTTAACTGAGTCAAGTATGCTTGGATGTAAGCCTGCGAGTACTCCTATTGAACAAAATCATAAGTTGTTTCATTGTTGGATACAACTTCTACTGATAAGGCAAGATACCATAGACTTGTGGGAAAATTGATTTATTATTCAGTATGTGTAGTGAGCCAATTTATGCATGATCCTCGTAAACCTCACATGGATGTCGTGGAACGTATATTGAGGTATTTGAACTCTACTCTAGGTAAAGCTTTTCACTAAGCACAATCATCTGAAGGTAAAAGGTTACATTGATGTAGATTGTGCTGGTTCAACTGATAAAAGAAGATCTATTTCAGGATACTTTACTTTTGTATGGGGAAACCTTGTTACTTGGAAGAGTAAAAAGCAACTGGTAGTAGCAAGGTCAAGTGTAGAAGCTGAGTACAAAGGCATGGCTTTAGGAGTGTGTGAGCTATTATGGTTGAGGAACTTGCTAAGAGATTTGGGGATTGACTCTCTAGATGCAATGAAGTTGTATTGTGATAACACTTCAGCTATAGAGATGACCCACAATCCAGTTCAACACGATCAAACAAAGCATGTAGAAATTGGTAGACACTTCATTAAGGAAAAACTAGAAGCTACTATATTTCTTTTTGTGAAGTCTAAAGATCAATTAGCCGACATTCTTACCAAAGTCGTAGCCAATAATGCGTTTGATGGCGTTTTAGACAAGTTAGGCATGTGTGATATTCATGCTCTAATTTGAGAGAGAGTGTTAGAATATTCCATAATTAAGAGATTAATATGGTTAATATTGTTAGAATATTTTATAATTAAGAGATTGATATGGTCAATATTCTTAATTATAAGATATTATTTCTTTCACAATTATATGATATTTTTTCCTTGTAAATATTATTCCTTCCTTGTAAATGTTTTTGTTCCTAGCTTATACTGTATATTGTAAAATTACAATCAATGAAATTATCAGAAAATTATTCCACAATTGTTTATTGACAAGCCATCCCAATTTTCCCATTCTTGCAAAAGCAATTAATAATCCCATCATCTCATCTACAAGCAAAATTTACACGAGAATAGAAGTTGAAGAAAGGTTTGTTTTTTTAAGATTGTGAATGAAACATGGTGCATCGGAACATCTACTCTCAAAAGACTGATAAATTAATTCTGAATTCATACTCGTACGAATGTAAAACAAGTAAAGAATGGGTAATTTCAAAAAAGTATCCTTCTCAACGTTTAGGTTTGCATTTGACAGCTTTTAAGACTCCACCAGGAGGATTAGTCACCACAATTGTGCAAAGTCTATACAGTCTATAAGAGTAGCGCAGGAAACTTCCCAAATTCGATCGTGCCCGGAACACTCCCTTAACTTGAAATGCAGTATGATTTCTCTCTATTTCTCTCTTAAGCCGTTCGGTTTCATCCGAGGGAAGCTGAACCTGACTCGCTACCATATGAACACTGGCAAGACTTGTCTGACGCCTTTCTGCTCTGAAATGTTCAACATATTGAGACGCAATCAGGGTGTTTCCATAGTAAAGATCAAGGACTACGTAATTGAAGTCCACCCTTACTTTCTTGTTAGGATTTATGAACTTAGCGAGCACAGTGAGATCGGCATTGAGCAAAACGTCCACGTCTAGATATGCTGCATTTAAGGTGACACTAGACAATTCAAAACTTGGGCTATGTGGGCGAAACACAAGATAGACTATTAGGACAATTAAGCCTCCTAGAATAATGATTAGCCAAAAGATTGCACAAAAGCCTGCAAGAAACCATGTGTGTAGTTTGGTTCGACGAGGTGCTAGACGGAAAATCGGGCGTTGGTATGCTTGTCGCACCAGTGGACTTTGTTGGCGCCCGTGCCGTTGATGCTTTGGTGGTTGTGCAGCCTGTGCACCAGTATATTGGGGTGGAAACCGTGGTGCAGGTTCCTGCGCCTGTAAACGGGTTGATTGTGTCTTTGGTGCACTACCATGTGGAACCAATGCCCCCCATTGACCCATTGGTTCCACCTTTGGTGGTGGGATTGTTGGTCGTTGAGTTGGTGGCCAGATCCATGGGGTGGTTGGATGAATTTGGTCTTGACTCTGTGGCGGTTTCATCCCTGATGGTTGGGTTTGTGGGTGTGGCTCTTGATGTTGTGGTGACTCATGCTGTGGTGTTGGTGTTGGTGTTGGCAACTGAGAATGTTGTTCCGAGTAAAAATAAGGGTTGGTTTCAGGGTGGTGACGCATGGTGATAAATTGCCAAATGAAATGTAATGTAAGGGACGATGATTATGAGGAGCACGAAGGTGATGAAAAGAGGAGTTGTGGCGGTGGAGTGGAAAAGACGATTACTTCGTCACAACTTCAAGTAGGATTCATGTAAAGGCAAAGAATCAAAGTTAGCTGAGTAAAGGAGGCAAGTAATCTTCAGTTGCTAATTCCCCTTTTTCGACTGCTTGCTAGTTGCTAGTGGATCCAAATAATCCTCATTACCCTATTAGATGCTTGTAATTAAGCTATAGCCAAATTGTTATCCATTTACGTTACCATAATAAGTCATTTACTAATTACACGTTAAATTCTAAAATTATATATAATCCCTAAATAAGCAGAAGCATGTTAAATTATACTATAGGTGGAAAAAGGAATGACATTTGCCAAACCTATTTTCCCGCTAAAATTTATAAATATTATTGATTAAATAAATAAACAGCAGCTTTGAAGAGTATTATTTTCTTCAATGAAGCTAGCAATTTAAACTCACAATAATATTAACTAACAATCAGTTTGATTGTTTCTAGTCAACCGGGGATTTAAAAGGACAAAAGACGAGTCCTAGTAGCAGCATCAGTACACAAACACAAAGACCCATGATGTGAAACAAGCAAGCAGGCAATTTTTGCAGAGTACACTGACAACTGTTGTTAAAATTCTCTTAAGGCAATTGGAAATTAAGTCCAGCTCAAAAGCAATTTCCTGATTCCTCGCATCACCTTCGCTAAATATTTTACTTGTATCCCCAAATCTCAGGGTTTGGTATCATCTTCCATATTAAAGTGCTAAAACAGGGCAGCTAACCAAATTTCAAACAATTTGATGAGACCTTTGATCCATTCATTCAATCTGCCCAGAATAGTTGAAAATGCTGCAGATGGTTGTGATCATTCAATCTGCTAGCCTATGATAGACATCTGTATTCAAAATCTGCCATCCTTGAATACTATATATGATTCCAAAACACAAGTACACATGCATTGGACATCGGAGGAAAAAGGAAATAGAAGGAGAGGCATACCTCTGTTTCTGGATTTCAAGGTTTCAAACATAAGCATCCCCTTCCACTTCTGTTTAAAAATTAGGTCGTGTGTCCTGGAGAAGCCCAGATAAGATGCAGATTCAAGCTGAAGCGGGAAAAGAAATGGAGGAGGGGTTCATATGAAAGAATATGTCAAATTCTATTAGCAATTAGAAAGGAAAAAATTAAAATAAGAAAGCAAATACTGAAAAGGTTTATAGAACCAGCGCAATCCCCCCCCCACCCCCCAAAAAAAAAAAACTATGAGACAGTTAAAAAGGCATATATTTGTACGCATGACATCCATTATATCTTCTTCTTTTTTTTTATCTACCAACACCTAGATACCAATAAAATACTAGCATTATAGTATAAGAGATCTAGAACCTCAAACCTGAATGCCCCGCTTTTCAGAATCTGCCACGGCAACATAAGATAATGCAGACCAAAAATATCAGTAGCTTTGCAGTAGAGGACAGAGAACATAACATTAACACCATAAACTTCAACCTGAAATACAGAAACCTATATTATAACATTACAATGAGGCATGAAGTATCTAGGCAGCTCAGTTGTTCAAATATTAGCACCGCAAACAGTCAACGCCAATATGAATTCTAAACCATCATCCCCCATTACATGTGCGAATTGAAACATTTGTACAGCATCAAGACACCAATTAAGTGACTTTTACTTAAAAACAGAGGGTCAGGGCTCAGCATATTTAAAAATAGTAGATAAATCACCAGCTATATAAGTGCATAAAACAGTAACAGAAACAACAAATTAATCCTGGCTGTCCTAAAGAAAGTATAAAGAGTACAAGCATCAAAAAATGCAATGCTGAAAACCACAAATATTACTGGTGGCATCAACGCTTCTTGAAATCTCAGTTTAAAAGAACAATATATTGGACTTCCTAGCACTGCAAAATATGCTACATCATTGCACCAATGTCAACAGTTATGCCCAATAGATCATTCAATAAACTTTCTAGCCAATCCATTATTATTTTGCACATGTTAATAGAAATGAGAGGATTTCATAATAGTGGAAATAGAACACCGCTATTAGCATTGGTATTGGATAACTGGAGGTGCTACAGCCTGTAGAAACGGGATAGCCCCATTACCAGTGGGGTAAATAAAGCAATTCAAAACTGCCTGTTGAGCAAAACATTCAAGAAGAAAATTTTAACCACCAAATAAAATCAACATCAAACACATGACAGAGTATAGTGGGTGAATTACCATTTCTCAATGTTGTGCAACATCTCCTGAATGGATAGCTTTGATTAGAGTATCTGAAACTGCATTATCAAGAGTAAAACCCTTCTCCATCATCTGATCCCACAAACTACAAGCTATTTCAAGCTTCTTCTCTCGAATGAGCCCACCAATAATCAATTTGAATGTTACTTCATCAGGATGTGATCCTCTGGTCTGCATTTCCTCGTAGAGATGCATGGCTTCACTTACTCTAGAAGATTTGCAGAGTCCATTAATGAGGGCATTGTATGAAACCACATCAGGGGTGATTCCCTGCTCTATCATGTCCAGAAAAACACCATGAGCCATCTCAATTTTCCCACTCTTGCATAGGTAATCAACAATTGTAGTGTAAAATATACGATCCGGCAACAAACCCATTCCCATCATCTGATCTAGAAGCTTCTTAGCTAAATCAGAACTACCTGCTCTAAGAAACGCTTTTATTAGAATAGTATAAGTAACTACATCTGGTGCAATCGCCTTCTGTTTCATTTCCTCAAACAGTTTATAAGCTCTTCTAGTACGACTTTCCTTGCAAAATGCTTTGATAATAGTATTGTATGATACAACATCACATAACCCTTTTGCCTCCATCTTACTCAACATTAACAAATAAGCTTTATCTGGTCTGCTAGCTTTACAAAGGCCCTTAAGAAGTTGATTGTAACTATATGCATCAGGTTCTATCCCACTCTTCTCCATCTTCTTCATCAGCTTCTCGGCCTCTCCCACCATGACCTCATCACAGTAATAATTCAACAACACATTATAAGTAACCAAATCTAGCTCACATCCATTTCTCGTCATAAACCTCTTTATTGCACTAGCCTTATCAATCCTACCAACCCTACAAAAGCCACTAATCAACGTGTTATAAATTAACAAGCCAAACTCAACGTTTCCCTTCATTGAACCTACTGTTAACTCATAAGCTAAATCAATTTTCCCACCGTCACACAACCCAATAACAAGCGCTGTACAAGCTTTTAAATCTGGTTTTATCCCTTTTTCAATCATCTGTTTCCAAGCTTGAACAGCTCTATCAAACTCCTTTGCTTTGCACAACCCATCAACGATAATTGTATATGTAACAACATCAGGCTCCCTTCCTTTATTAACTATTTTATCAAACTCTTCCAAAGCTAACTCAATCCGGTTCTCAGAAAACAAAAGACTCAAATAAATGTTAAAGGCCCAAATATCAGGCACAAGACCAAGCCTATCCATGTTATTTAAAAGAATGTGAATTAAACCAAAATTCTTGACTTTACATAAACCTGAAATAAACCTAGAATAAGTGAAGGGTGTTAAAGAGAAGCCTAGAGGGCCCATTTGTTGGTAATAATGTTGGGCAAGTTCAAAACGGGAATGGCGAACTAAAACACCGATGAAACGATTGTAATCAATGCTGAAAGCGCGACAATTTGATTGAGTCATTTCGTCGAACACGTGGACAGCTTGATCGATGAGGCCAGCTTTCACAAACTTTGAGATTTGGGCACGGTATATCAGGCGTTGGGCGCCCAGTTTGTGAAACATATCAGGGTGAAATGCATAATAATGAGTGGAAATGGTGGCACGGGAAGTCAATGCATTGACAGTTACAGCATCAGAGCCATTGATAGAGGACTGAAACTACAAATGAAGAAAGTGTATTTATATAGAAAATGAGAGAAAGGTAATGCCGAAATGGTGATACGGCTTTTTGGTTTCCGCGTGCGGTTTGCCTACAAGTTAAATAAAGAGAGCGAGACTGGCGAGTGAGAGCGAGGCAGGAAGGTGGCGTCCTGGAGATGTATTTGCACTTTGAAGGCCCAGAAATTCAAATTTGTCCGCTCTAAATGGGCTGTGACACCTAATGGGCTTTAAACAATGAATATTTCTTTCAGAAGAACATCCGATGTCAAATCGATCATTTACTTAAAGCTTAATAAATATAAAAAATGTCACTCGAACAGTCAACACGCAACCTTGTTTCATAATAAGTTAAAAGTTTGGAGGACGAACATTCCAAATCTTTTGTTGTGTTGTGACTTTCCACACGATCTAGTCTCTAGTAGGTCTTTAAAAACAAATTTAACCATGTAATAGATGTATTTATTGCGACACTTAATCGAATAGTTAGACTTAGACATGTGGATTATTCTCATAAGGTTAAAAATCCATGCACCGCATCAAAGGTCATTAATATTTCTCACTTCCAAAAACTATTACACAGTATTTCGCTCCCACAGATTGGCAAACTCGAGCTTGCTAATGGGCACTTGCATTGCATGGCCAAAAGAAATGTAGTGAATTAATATAATAATAGACGTTGGCATTTAATTCTTAGAAGATGAAGTGGTATTGGTCCAAAGTAGCATAGCATACTAACGACGGCTTCGTGGACTTTCTTCTAAAGACTTTAAACAATTTGTAACGGAGATTGATTAAGTTCCGCCCAATTTTATTGACTATAATATGCCTTGGACTTAAATACAGACTGAATAAATTTTACCGATAAAATCCTTTAGTTGCACCTAATTTCAGAAT